>NC_056751.1:165802445-165934945 GCF_019279795.1 Protopterus annectens | reverse complement strand
TTCTAACATATCAGGAGCTCATACTATTCCTACCATGGGTCCTGGAATAATGGGAAGCAAAGACTGCTCTTAGGTTGTTTTAACTGTATTCTGCAAAAGCCGTTCTGAGTTTGCCAAAGTTCTCCTGAGTCTCCCAAAATATTTCTAAGTTTTGAAACGTTTGTGTATGTTAAGAACATTTTTCGAGGTTAGTGAACTTATTTCCAAGGATTTCTGATATTGTAGGAATTCTTAGTTCTGTTCTAAAGCATTTTACTGCACTTGAGCTCAAATCTAGTTTGCTTTACATTGGAAGGGTTCTTTTGTACTCTGGTGGGAGCAGAGAGCTAAATTCAACCGATCCTAGGTGGGAACTACTGGTCGATAGCTTACTGTGTTTTTATCTGTTTGGCCTGAGGTTTTAACTTTATATAAGTTTTTCATCCTGCTGGTGTAAAAGCCTTACATTTTTGTAAGAGTTTACTCATTTATTCAGAGCTTCCTTGAGCGTGGCTTGGACACCTGTGACTGCAATACTTGGATTGCTTCTAAAACCATCTGGACCTACAAAGCTGATATAGGTATATCTTTTTTCTACTTGCTCTAACTGTTTCAGTGATATTTAATACTTCCGTGATGCATTTATTTATTTTGTTGAATTTATCACTGTTTTTCAGTCTGCACTTGTTAAGAAACTCTGTCTGTTTGTTACTGTATTGCTCTTAGTTGTTTTAACATTATTCTGCAAAAACTGTTCTGAATTTGCCAAAGTTTTCCTGAGCCTGCCAAAATATTTCTAAGTTTTCCAAAGTTTCTGTGTGTTGTGAACATTTCTCATAGTTAGTGAACTTATTTAATTCCTGATATTGCAGGAATTCTTACTTCTGTTCTAAAGCATTTGTTACTGCACTTGAGCTCAAAGCCAGTTTGTTTTACATTGGGAGAGTTCTTTTGCACTCTAGTTGGAGCAGAGAGAAAATTCAACCCATCCAAGGTGGGAACTACTGGTCAATAGCTTATTGAGTTTTTATCTAATTGGCCTGAGGGTTTAATTTTATATAAATATCCTGCGAGTATAAAAGCCTCATGTTTGCACATCGAACAAATGCAGTTCCCTGTGCTTGCATATAAGCAAACCTCCAGTTTAAAATCCTCTGTAGGAAACACTCTCCATAGTCTTGTACTGATCATAGCTGCTCAAAGAGTTGCCAGTTTGTGCAGATGGGTGCACCACTGCAGGTCATCTAATAGTATACTACTAAACACTCTCACTTTGACCTCTAAGGGACTTTCCCTTACTCTTTCCCATCTAGAAATTGTGGTTCTTTGCCTTATGTAGCATAGGCTAGAGTCAGACCTGCTGAATCTAGACTGTTTGGTATCACTGTGCTCTTAGAACAGACATCTTACATTAAGAGGGCCTCCCAGACACCCTTGTGACAGAATTCTGTAGCTCAGGACCCATCTGGTTTGAGGAATGCTGGAGAAAGGCTCATTATGGGGCTTTCCCATTGGTAGTTGTGTTAAAAGTATTTAAATTTGCCTGTATATAAGCACATTTTCTCTCAGTTTATTGGAGCTGCTCAACATTTGGAAACTTTAGCCAGAGGTCTGGAGTGTATCTGCACTGAAATAGAAGGCATTCACTAGAAAAAAACATAAGAAAAATAAGTATAATTTAAGCCAGCACTGCACTTTGTTAACTGTATTTAATTAAATTACTGCTTCATTTCTGCTGTTTGTGACTAAGCCCAGCTAGCCTACTTCATTCTTAATTACCACACTGAGAAAAATTCTGCCACAATAGATGGGCAGTTTTCCATCATTTCTCCTGTCAGCTTGATTGATATGGGCATCTTGAAGCAATGCAGCAATCGCTTCATGTATACTGACAACCATTTACTCCTAAAACAAACTAACACCCTA
Organism: Protopterus annectens; assembly: GCF_019279795.1. Taxonomy (NCBI): domain Eukaryota; kingdom Metazoa; phylum Chordata; order Ceratodontiformes; family Protopteridae; genus Protopterus; species Protopterus annectens. The sequence goes on along the minus strand of NC_056751.1, from coordinate 165,933,040 downwards.
TGTGAGAGATGCAAACACACTGTGGAATTGGAGTCAGCTCTCTCATGTAAAAACAAACTAGACATCAAACAGGTTGCCATCAATCAATCTGCACCTCTCACGCAAACCTCATATCTCACACAAAATAAGGTCACAACACATAAACCCACATACAAGAAGATACTCACTAAAAGCATATAAAAAAGTGACCTTCCAAATGCACACCAGCTACACTCACCACTAAGCAAAAAGAAACCATTACACATATCAACACACACACCTGTGTCTGAACAAATAAGCTCCTAAGACAAAACACATCAAGTGCCTTAGCCATTAGTAACTCCATAGAGAGACACACAGATGTCTCCCTCACCAGACTGGACAAGGAGCTCACAGTCAGCTGCCTATCAGGAGCCAGGATCCCAAAAATCACACCAGACTACAAAGCCAGTGAAAAAGTTGTCACCGATCTTGTATTAAATAGTTAATAGGTAACTCCAGGAAGACTGTGCTGAGGTGCCAGAGTGTTATTCAGTGTGAATAAACTATTTAATACAAGATTGGTGACATCTTTTTCGCTGGCTTTGTAGTCTGGTGTGTTTTAACACTTGCGTTGCATTTTTTATATCCCACAAATCACGGAAGCACTCAAGTCACTCAACAACAAGTACCACTATGACTCTGTCATAGTCCATGTTGGCTTGAATGTCTTGAGACATACCTCTCTGGACTAATATAAAAGAGATACATGATGGAACTCTCTGATTATCTATCCCAGACAGGTATGTCCCTAGCCATAAGCAGTATTCTACCCTCACTGAGGATGATGTCACAATATAAACAAAAAATGATTGACTTTAGCAACTGGCTGTCAGTTAAGGGGGATCCAGTATCTGTCAGCCTGGGAGGATATGGCAGACAGACCTCACTGCTTTGGTAAAGATGGTCTGCACCTGTCCTCCCTAGGCTTTCAGATACTGGAAAAAGCCCTTGCCTCCCCCATAGTGTCTTTTTTAGGCAATGTCAGAACAACAAATTTTCCAGTTTAACAAAATCTAATCAAGACAAGCTGAGGGTCATGCTGATTAATGCTAGGAGTTTAAACACGAAACTGCACTCGAAAGCACTCCTCACCTTAGAGGATGCTGATGTCTGTGCAGTTACTGAGATATGGTTCACAGCTGCAGACAGCACCCCGGCCGTGCAAGGCTACAATGCCTTCCACACGTTCAGACCTCAAAATGAGCTGGAAGGAACCAAAAGGTGGAGGTGTATCCATCTTCATTAAAAGCAAATACACTTCAATACTAGTCAAACAGCATGACTCTAAACCAATGAGTAATAATGTCACACAGACAAACAAATCAGTAAAAACTAAAAGAAAAATCTAACCAAGCTAGACTTTCCACTGTGCGATACCTTAAAGCCTCTTGTATTAGAGGTAACATGGGATATATGCAAATGACCCCTTAAGGACATCAGGTGTTTCAGGTATATGGCAGTTTTGAAAGCCCATGACTTTTTCCCCTTTTTAAGTCTGTTTTAGAAAAATTCAGGTCAATAAAGTCAAACCCCACGAACCCCCCCAACCTCACAGAGGGTATCCCACAAGGATCCACGTTGGGAGGGTCTAGCTTTTTAATTTATATCTCACTTATCTAATTTTTAGTGCATGCATACTTTATACAATTTATGCAGACAACGTTAAGGTAAGGAAGATGACTGTTAGCCAGGATAATGTAAACTCCCTCCAAAAGATACAAGATTAAATTATTTAAATGTCCTAGCAACTACAAGAAATACTTTAATTATAATCACAAAAATGAAATTTATAATATTTAGTAAACAAATTCATAGTAGCTATACCCCAGAGGAGCAAAATATTGAAAGGATTACAGCTATTAAAGACTTAAGGGTTCTGGTCAATGAGAAATGCATGAGTCATGTATTAGAAGTTATGACCAGGGGTTTAGAAACTCTGAGCTGTATAAATGCATTTATTAAATTATAAAGTATAGTTAGAACAAAATTGGTATACAGATGCTCATTTAGACACCCTAACATTAAAACATCCAATAATAAATTGCTGCGATTATGGCTCAGAGTTACAATAAGAATAACTAGTGTGCAAATCTTAACTTATGAGGCAACATTAAAAGGTTTAAATCTATATTATGTTTTATATACAAGAGCAAAAGGAGACCTAATTATGAAGCAACCTAATTATGGCCTTTAAACCTCGTAATGGGCCACGGCAGGTATGCTATTATTATTAAATGGTTCTGTGATAGGTTCATAGGCTTTTGCTAGGCTATCGGTTCTAGGGTCTATACAAGCCTAGCCATAACAATACCTTGGATATTTCTTATCACAATATTTACTTACCTGGACCTCTGTCTAGCAGGAAGACTGATGTGATCCCCGGGGTGAATTTCCTATCTCCCATCCAATCATCAAGGTTCCTTTTGAAGAGGGCCAAGGAGGCGCTCTGCTTGACATGTATGGGCAGTCTCTGGGTCAGCAACCTATCCCTCCAGCATGTTTTGTTCATTGTGATGACAAGGTGTAGATCCCTGGAGCATGTGGCTTTGAGGGATCAGGATTTCTTTAAGTGGAGCATGTCCAACAGCTCGGGGTTTGACATGGCTTTGTATGTTAAGCAGAGATCACCTCTGAGTAGACGATATGCCACAGAGTATAGCTGGAGTTTTTTTAGATGGTCAGCATACGGCATCTGCTTTAGGCCTGTGATTCTTTTAGTGAGGTATTTCTGGGGCCTTTCCAGCTGTTGCAGATGTTTTGTGAGGTACATACCACATGGGGCATTGTACTCTATAATGGGTCTAATGAGGGATGAGTACAGTGGGACAATGATCTCCTTTTTTCTGTATGAAAAGCACTTAGTGATGAGGTGTGCCACATAGAAGGATTTCCTAACTGTTGTGACGATGTGGTTATCGAAGGTGAAACTGCTGTCCACCTGTGTCCCTAAGTCTCTCATCACACTTTTGGCGTTTAGTGTACTGCCACCTATGTGGTAATTCATGGGTACATGGTTTTTCCCAAAGGGGATAACTATACATTTCTTAGCATTAAGCTTGAGCCCATGGCTCTGGCACCAAGCATCTGTTTCTGTAAGGCCCTTTTGTAGAATATCCACATCATTTGGGGATTCAATAATGGCCCCCAATTTGCAGTCATCTGTGAACTTTGTTAGCCAGAGTCCCTTAGGGTTGGCCTGTACTTCAGAGAAGCAGATGCCAAACAAGAGTGGTACCAGGACTGAACCCCGAGGTACTCCACTTGTCACTTGTCTGGAGCTGGATTTCGAGTCGGCTACTTTTACAATCTGGGTGATGTAGGGATTTATGCCCATCTCAGTAATTTAATCTATGATTCCAGAGTGGGGGTTGGTGTTGAAGGCCTTAGTGAGGTCCAAATTGGCTGTGTGGACCAGCTTACCCTCATCCAAAGCTCTGGAGACTGATTAGAAGAAGTCAATCGGGTTCAGGAGACAAGATCAGCCCTTCACGAACCCAAACTGGGTGGTGTCCAGTGTTTGAAGGTTGCCAATGTCTTTGTTTATAAGTCCCATGATAATACTTTCAATGCCCTTTCAGATCAGGCTCGTCAGACTGATGGGACGGTAGTTCCCGGGATCCAAGGTGGATCCCCCTTTGTGGAGTGGGATAACTGTAGCTGTGCACCACTCAGTGGGCATGAAGCCTGAGGTGAGGCTATGATTAAACATGACACTTAGGTGAGGTGCCAGTTCATTTTGTAGTTCATGTAGTACACAGCCCGGGATGTCATCTGGTCTCATGGATGCTGTATTCTTAGCTTGGAGAGTGCGGTTTCTACCTGTGTGGCCATGATTACTGGAATTTGGTAATCTTTTGGTATTGAGATGGGCCCTTAAGGGGGTGAGAGGGGGTGAAGTTGGCACTAAATCTGCCAGGATACTGGCAATATCCTTGGGATCAGTATATTTAATGTCATTCTGTTGTAGCTCAGAGCATATCTGAGCATTGCCATTTAGATTCTTGACATAACTATAGAATGCTTTGCGGTTGTCTTTAGAATCTTTGGCAGTTTTATTTTTGTAACTAGCTTTGGAGGATTTTATGAGGGATCTCAGCTTCTTACTGAGGCTAGTAAGGGAGTTTTTTGCATCCTGGGATTTTCCTCTTTTCTGCAACAGTTTCTTCCTTCTGTTGTAGAGTTTGTTTATGGCAGGGGACCACCAGATTGGCTTCCTTTTTTGCAGGAGAGCATCTTGGTTTTATTTGGGATGGCACGATTCATGCACAAGTGGATGTGCTCGCACAGTGTCTTAGTGTAGGATTCAGCAGTCGAACTTTCAGTTCCCGTCTGCATGGTTGTCGTGATGTTTGTCACTTCTGATTTAAGTAGCATGAAGTTAGCTTTGGAGAAGTTTTTTATGGAAGTTTCTTTACTGGGGGGTGGGGGTGGGTGGGATGTGGATGTCAAGGGTGATTAGCTGATGGTCAGACCTGACCAATGGGGGGGTGGCCACTGGTGTGGAGCATCTATCTCCCATGTTGGTAATGACCAGGTCTAGGATATTGGAGCCCCTGGTGGGACAATGGATTAGTTGATCCAGGGCATTGGAATTTATGAATTCCAAGAACTGCTGGGAAAAGGTGTTGGTACCCGAGTAGTTTTCCCAGTTAATGGCAGGGTAGTTGAAATCACCCAGTATTAGGGTGTTTGGTTGTATCTTAATATTTTCCAGTATGTTTAGAAAGGTGTAGTGAAAATCTTGGGGCATGGTGGGGGATCTGTAGCAAGCTACAATTTGGAGTGCAGTCTTACCTAGAGTTAGCTGCACCTGGAGAATTTCAGATGCATTGTGTTGTGCAACTAGCCTGGAGGTGTGAATATCCTTGGTGAATATGGACACTCCTATACCTTTAATGTTTCGGTCTTGGTTTTGTGGCCGAAAAGTGTGGTAAGAGTTGTAGCCTGGTATTGCAGGGGTGTTCTCTGGAGCCTTGAACCAGGTCTCAGTTATTGCACAGATATCGATGTTCTCCATTTTTAGGAGTACCTCAAGAGAGCACATTTTGAGGTTTAGACTTTTAGTACTGAGTAGCATTACATTCAGATTTTGCATGCTTGTATCTTTTATGATGCTGGTTTTGTCCTTTGAACCTTGCCTAAAAAAGGCACCATAGGGGTGGCAAGAGCTTTAGCCAGTAACCTGAATCTCAGCGGCGACAGGTGCAAACCATCTCTGGCAAAGCATCGTGGTTTGTCGATTATGTCGTCCCAGGCAGACAGATACTGGATCCCCTTTGAATGACAACAGAAGCTTAGCCAATTGTTGAAGTCAATCATTTTGTCTGTATACTGTGGAATCATTCTGGGTGAAGGCAGGATGCTACTCAGGGCTAGGGTCATACCTGCCTGGGCCACGTGATCTGAGAGTTCATCCATGTCTCTTTTCATGTAGTCCAGGGAGCTACATCTCAAGTAATTTACTCCAACATGGACAATGACAGAGTCGTATTTGTACTTGTTGTGACATGACTTGAGTGCATGCATTATGTGGCAGATCCTGGAACCCAACAGACAGCTGACTAATTTTCTCCTTGTTTAGCCTAGCGAGTGGGACTTCAGTGTGCCTGACTATAGAGTCACCTATGACTAAAGTGTTGAGTAGGTTGTCTTGCCTTAGGGGCTGTTGTTGCGTGGCACACTGGTGTTGTCAACTATGTGTCACTTTGATTGTGACTGGTGTTTGTTTGCTTTCAGCTTCATAGGTTCATAGTTTAGTACTAAACTAACTGCCCTTGTGAGCCATTTTAAGCTTAGCCAACTATCCCTTATGAGACTCAAACCCTGCACCTTGTGTTTGTAAGGCAAGCACCTTAGCCATTAAGCCACCCTCCCAACCCTTCAAAGGTCCTTGTTGCTTGGGCAGGTTAATGTTAAAGGTCTCCGCATATGTGGGTTTAGTGTTGCTATGTGTGGGTGTTGATGGTGTGGGTTTTGAAGGGCTATGTGTTGCTTGAGGTGTAGTGCAGGTGTTAACCTTCTCCTCTTGACTGTCTAGTACAATCTTGGCTGGAGAGAGCTTTGCTTCCAGTTTGGCTATGTAAGTGCATCTCTCGCAGGTTGTAGTGTTGGGTGGTAGGAGGAGAGGGTTGTCTGTGTACATGAGGTAGTTGCTGCTTTGCCCCAGTATGCCCAGATTCACCAGGTGGACAGGAGAAACCACCGGAAGCTGACCCTTGGACATGCCTGTTTAGGTGCTTTTTTTGTAAAGTACAAGAGCTGTTTTCCCTTACCTTTGCAAGGTACTTTGCAATTATAGGCTGTTTAGTGCCTACAATTAATTTCTCCTTATTAACAAGGAGAGTTGAGTGCTTGTATCAGTTTAAGGCTTCCTAGTGCTTTCCAGCAGGTTCTAGAACAAGTGCTAGTCACAGGGGTTCAGATTTTAGTGCTACTACTGAGAAACCAGCTAGTTCTAAGGGAAAATTTGAAAAGCAGACTTTCCGGCACCTGGAATAGTTTAACCGTAGCCCCGTTGTGCTGCACAATGTGGAAACATGCAAACACATGCATTTTTAAGCCAGAAAGTTGAAAGGGATAGAAATCAGCCCAAAATGGCTAATAAAATTACAATTTCTGAGCTGGAAACCACTCCTCCAGTGTTAGATGGGCAGTACAATGCACACCACTCCCACTGGTAAGCAGTAGGACTTCCCTCTACCACAGCAAGGTCTGGATAGCTCTGAACACAGAAAATAAAGTCCTGAAACCAGCAAAGCCTTGGATCTGGACTATACTAGCTAGGAAAAGCAGGAAATGAGCAAACAAGATCGTTTTTTTGTTTTGTTTTTTTGGTTAAAACAGGCTAAACAATGCAATAATACAGTAAATAAACACAGAAAAGGCTAATGCACTTGAGTGTGTAGCCGTAAACAGTAAATGCAATTAAAACTCTATAAAATTAGCAATTTAAAACTTTTTAAATGAAGCAAGGCAAGTGCACAACTGAAAAATGATTTAAGAGGCAGTAATACAGTGGAATAAGTAGCTAGTCTACATATACAGAAAAGCAGCTAAAACAACACTAAAACAATTCAGATGCAGTGCAACCCAGAGCACTTGAGGTGTAGCAATATTAAGGCAAATACAGTTTTAATAAATGCACTAAAATATACTCTATATTTCCAAAATGTTTGAGAAGCACAGTCAGAACACAAGGAGACTCAGGCAATTTTTTTTTTTAAGAAAGGGAGAAAGGAGTAACAGAAGGAAAGAAACTAAGTGGGTTGGCCTTCTCAGATAATTTAGAGTAGGGGCGGGCAACTGCAAGGCCGGCAGGTATAAGGGAAGGAGGGTGGGAAGCTATTTTAGGCAGAAAACACTACAGAAATGTTTATCACGGCAGAAAACCAGCAGTGAGCCAATAGCTATGAAATACAATACAATTATGCAGTATACAATAAAATTGCTATAAATATTTGGAATAAGCAGCAACTACTAAAAATAAGCAAAAAAAAAAAAAAACAGGCAAATTATTGCTATATATCACAGATCAGGTGCTCCTCTCAGATAGTTCTGTGTGTAATGGCTGAAACACTCAAGTTAACTTAAATAACAGAAAGTTGAAACTTGAAACAACTTTAAAAAAAGCTCAAAAGAACCAGTGAGATGCTCTCTCCAAGCCATAGACCTGGCAACCCAAGTAGACAATGAACATAAACACTAAACTCTCACTGAAGTCGGGGATGGTCTTTGCTAACTAAGATGGCCTGGACAATGAGCTCAGAAAACAGCTTCTAACAAACAACTAGGCCCACAAACACAGTCAGGAATATGGACAATATTACAGCTACGACCTAAACTATTTTAGTCAGAAAACACTACAGAAATGTTTATCAAAGCAGAAAACCAGCAGTGAGCCAATACCTATGAAATACAGTACAAGTATGCAGTATACAATAAAATTGCTATAAATATCTAGAATAAGCAATAACTACTAAAAATAAGCAAAAGCAAAAAAAAAAAAAAACAGGCTACTTATTGCTATATATCACAGATCAGGTGTTCCTCCTCAGATAGCTCTGCGTGTAGGGCTATTAAATCACGGGATCAATTTACATAGAAAACTAAAAACGCTTAAGATTATGGTATCTTTTCAAACTTGTCTAAAGGAGTTTCATGAAGCCAAAATATAATGTCTAAGCAGAAAGTTGGTATGGAATTAATCCTCTACATGCAGTTTGATGATTATGATGATGTTGACGACGACAGTGATGATGCAACTTTCTGCCTTCAAACCACATCACCTAACTTCCATGAACTATTTTCATCCACACTTCTAAATCTGTTAAAGCCCTTCAGAGTTACCTCTCTCCTATCATAGTTCCTTTACCCTTAATTTATATCCCCATCTCTACTACTTCCTTTTTGTATGTGTTGTCATTATCTAACAGACTTAAGTATATATTATATTATAAATACTCTTTACATAATGTATGTAGTATCTGTTGTGTAGCCTGTTATTGTCAATACATTTTGTCAATTGTTTCATTCATTATAGAATTGTTTACAAATCAATTGTTGTTATTATTACTTTATGGCCTGGCTAAATCTAAAATTGGTGCAGTGTGATCAGTCTTCTATCCAGGCTAACAAATTTAAATGCAATAAAATAAAATGCTACTACTGCTGCTGATGATGATGATGATGATGATGATGATGATGATGATGAACAGAAGTGCCCAACATTCCAGCAGTGCACATGGTGCTCACAAATGTTGCAGCAGTCAAGTCTGCCAAGCTTCCTAAAATGTCAAGGTATCATGCAATCCCCATATTGGTGATGTACCAAGGATCCACCATTACACAAGGTGAAAATCAGAATAATCTGAACAAACTGGTAGCCATGCAACTGTCCCTCACCACTCAAGGTAACTGCTTCCCATACAGGTAATGCTTTCTCTCCTCAGCAACAATGATTAGTAACATTGATACTTACTTTACGAACAGTAGGGGATGCCTCATATAAGCAAACATATGCCTAAACAAAAACTGTGCACAACATGCTTTTGGCCTTTGGCCAGCTGAAGACAGCCTGGATAATGCAGGTAGAGGGCTGATTATATTTTAAGCACAAAAGGAAGACTTTTTTGATGTGCATATAACTACATAGTGTGCTGGTCTACAAAAGCTAATAGCAGGGCCATCTATCATATCAGACTATTAGGCTATTGACCCAAGGGGCCTTTTTAAGCCTAGGCCATGCTTTCTAATAAAATTTGATAGGTTTTGGTTCCCAAAAGTGTTGTGCAGGATATATATAATTGGGTATTGGTGGGACATTTCTAAGCTTCTTCTCTCAAACAGAGACACTGGTGTCAGACCAGGGGTATATTTACAGTTCACCATCCACTGATCCAAGTTTCATTTGAATAAGTTCGGGATGAACTCTGCTTCACATGGCTGAGAAGCCTATTTCAGAGAACAGGGAGCCTCTCAGACACAATCCTGTCCCTCCATCATGTCCTATGTATGTTTTATGAAAGAATTAGACACCTGGATTGGCTGTTCCTGATGCTATTTGTTTTACTGGTGTGCAACAGGTCCATTAGGGCTGGATCAAAGGATGTTTTGTAGGCCAAGTATAGTCTGGCTCTCAGCAACCTATAGGAGACCAAATATAAGAACAAGGCTTTGAAGCCGTCTGCACAGGCTTGTTTTCCACACCATGTATTCTTTTTGCATTGTTTTTTGTGAGTAATCTCTGTGGATGCTCCAGTTGTTGCAAATGCCTGGCCACCTATATACCAATGGGGGACATCGTACTCAATGATTGGTGTTATGAGAACAGAATACAATGGGAAAATGGCATTTTGAATCTATGCTATACCATGCTTATAAGTTGTGGAACACCAAATGATTTCCGCACCACTGTAAACACATGATAGTCAAATACCAGATCACTGCCTGCATGTGTTCCTAAATCACTGACTACAGAGTCTATTGTTAGGGGTGTACTGTCTGTGTAGTAGTTTACTGGGGTGGCCATCTTTCCTAAAGATACTATGATGTACCTTTTGGCATTGGGTTTTAGACCATGGCTGTGGCACCAGTTATTAGTCTGTGTCAGGCCTTCTTGGGGGATTCAGTAAATGCACCCATTTTACAATCATCTGTTAATTTGGTCAACCAGAAGATCTGGTCATTACTCTTGACCTCAAAGAAGTAGATGCCAAACAGGCTCCCAGCACTGAGTCTTGAAGCAGCCCCACTAGTGACCAGCCTTTTTGTAGAAGAAGACCTCCCTATTCTGCCAGCTGGCATTAGCCTTGACCTCAGAGAAGTAGGTGCCAAACAGAAGCAGCCCTGGGGCTTCTCATTAGTAACCAGCATTTCCTCACAGCAGCTCTACCACCTGCTGCAACACAACATAATGCAGCAGGCAAATAATGCTCATGATGTGTATGTGGACAAGTCTGCATTAGCAGTACTTGCAGCACAGTAGCCATGGTACAGGCTCAACAGATGTGAGGTCATCCATTACACATGCAAGCACCAGAAGAAGAGAGGCCACACTGAACTGCTGACAGTAAACTGATGAACACGGTGCAAGAGATGCCATATCAGTTTGCACAATACACTATGCTGACCTAAGAACAGATAGATGTGCATTGTCAAATGCAAGCAGGTACAGAGAACATATTATTCAAAACAATGTTCAAGAACTATGGAAAAGGGCTAATCAGTGGCAGTGACAGACTGCAATGTGCACAGTAGGGTAGAAATAGTGCAAGTAGCCACTGTACATCAGTAACTACACCATGCAAGTGCATACATAGTCACAGATGCCTAATTATGACATCTTACAGGTGCTGATTTGAAATTAGGCAGGGGAGAATAAACATGAGAATTAGCATGCAGCAGACATGTGCATAAGGTGAAGTATGTCTGGGAATATCACTGCACTGCTAACCCCAATGTATTGTGTATTATACATGGTGACTGCACAAGAGGATGGCCATGCCACAGTGGCACCAGTCTACCATTACATGATGGTAAGCAGTGTATACAAAAGTAGTATGAGATATATCAACAGAGAAAGCAGCTACTCACAAAGCCAACTAAGAGCCACTCTACCGATTGTCTTAGATGCTTTAACATCAGTCCAACATCAAGAATATTTCATCTCAGCACAACAGCATGGTTACAGATTGTGCAAAAAGCATACATCCCAGCACAGTGGAATGTGGTACATCCACGCAATGCACACTGTCCCTGTGTTGCTAGTTCCTGTCAACATCAGTCACAGTGAGGACACAGTCAGCATGGTGCAAGAGATGGTCCCCTGTACTGGAATGGTGTTACAAAATAGTGTAGTTATAAGTGCATCTTTAGCAAATGGTGCCTACAACTGACTGAGAAATGATGGTCACGTGTTACACCACACTCAAGGAATAGCTGCATGATATTCTTAAGACATTATAGAAACAATCTTCCATAAAAGGGACCCACCACATTCAGGGTCTGATTCCAAAAGTCTTGCTCTCAGTGTAAGTGACGTATTCTAGTGTAAACCTGCTCAGATTCCAAAAGACTTACTCTTGGTGTAAGTGACTTACTTTATTGTAAGCATGTACTTATATTGAAGCAACTCACTTACACTGAGACCACGTCTTTTGGAATCTGGCTACTCAATGTTTTTGTCCCATATTTCCCTGTCCTGTGATCACAGACGGCCATCATCATCTTCCTGCAGGATGCTGTCAGCTACTTTATCCCACATATTTTATTAAGCAGGAGAGATAATGATATTATGAGCTACTGTAGTGTTGTTGGAACATTTTCAACACTTCAGTCAACATAATTACTGTCATCTCATGGTGAAACTCGTCTGCGACAACAGTTTCATGTTTACCAGCAACCCAAGTAATAGTGAACATACAGGCATCACAGCCTGTGTCAGTAGCCCCCACTATACTGACAAGAGCATGACATGCACTTATGCTGACCACAGCATGTGTCAGTACCCCCACTACATTGACAGGAGCGTGACATGCTCCCATGCTGACCACAGCCTGCATCAGTACCCTCCACTATATTGACAGGAGCATTACCTGCTCCCATGCTAAACTAGGAAAGGTAATGAAGCACAACAATATAGAGGGGGACACAGCCAGAAGATGATATGCCAACTTACCTGCACAAGGATGAACCCCAAACCCAGTAACTGGTGTACCAATATGGACAGAAACATAGATTAGCAGCACATATGCTGTACTCAAGTGTGTGCATCCACAAGCAAAATATGTGGTATGTAGTATTCTCTCACCTGTCCTTTCACTAATAGAAGTACATTATGCTACTACATATGGTGTATGGTTCTCAGTGCATAGTCTTATGTGAGGAAAAACACACATGACATCAGATGCCATAAACACACAATAAATGACCATGAAATATCTTCAAAGTTTGTCTTTATTATTGGCAAGTTTTACTATAAAATGAGCTTGTGCCAGCAACAGAAATGAAAAAGAACAGCAGTAGGAAAACAGACCTGTCAGCATCTCCACATGTTGTTTAGCCTGAGAAAAGCAGCTTTGGTTCAATGGAACATATATCAGACTCCACAATGAAGACAGAGCAGACAAGCTTCAGATAATAATAATGGAATTAGCTAAAATCAGCCAGCATGTGGTGGATCTTTTGGAGAAAATTTCATTGAAAATAAAAAATATATATATATATATATGAAGCTGCTGGCCAACAAAACACTGATAAAAAGCATGGAATGGAAATTCATGATTTAGCAGATAGAGCCAACAGGAAGAAGCTGCATTTCTTGAACTTGCCAGAGAGTCTAGAAGACAATGACTGAAAAATCATTCATTAAAAAAAAAAAAAATTAGCAGAACAATCAGGCACACAAAGATATGATATATATATATATATATATATATATATATATATATATATAGATATATAGATATATAGATATAGATATATAAAACAAGCACACTTTTCTCCTGTATCAGTTAAGGGAGACTACTTCACGTCCAGTCTTAGTGCAGTCTGTAATATTTGTTGTCTAAGAGAAGATCAGACTGTGTTTGAAAACCCCAGGGGCAGTCATTAAGAAGGGCTATAAGAGAATGTTTTCTGATAATGATTATTGGGCAGCTACTAAAAATCAGAGAGCAGCCTTCTTGTCTTCCAAATGGCTGCGCAAGAAACAAAAGTTAAACCTTGGTGTCTTGCACTGTCACTTATCTGGACCTAGAAGAATTGACAAAGCATCGTAAAACATTACTGTGGTAAGCATCTACTAAGCAGGGAACTTCAGTGACAGCTTTAGGTCACTGTGACTTTTCCTTAATGCAGAGGCTTGGCTTCAAAGACGGCCAAATATTTGAAGTCCGTTCCATTATTTAAAACAGGATGAAGCAGCGTGAGATGATGGCTTTATCTCTTCATTCATTACAACCACTCATGGAATGTAACTGGACTGAAGTGTAGGAATGTCAAGGCAAGATTGGATGCTGAGATACTTACTTCCACAAGGCAAGGTGATAAGCTTCAAAACTTCTAACTAACTTACTGAACTAAATGAACTGTGGTAACTGTCACAGATTTTTATATCAGGTTCCAAAGAAAACAAAATAAGACAAGCTGCTCTGTGAGTTCCATCCTGTTATTGCTGATTAAAGAATGGCATCACATTTGATCACCTGACTCTAGTACAATCCACACTCAGAGCTTTGCTAAGATCTGTTGCAGTATTTGAAAATTATAGAACAATTTCAAAAACTTCTACTCTTACCTTCCAGAATTCTTTGTTTAAACATATACATGTAATCAGCTATTATGTATACTAGTGTGATGATATGAGGTATTGCCACCTGTGCCAGAGAGAATATGTCAGTGCATGTGTAATGTATCCCAGCATAGTTAGCTGGAGTTTTGTAACTAATTTTGTGTCATTTGACTGTCGCACTGGCTTGTACAGATGCTTGCGCTGGAAATATATCAACAGTGTTGGTTGTAGCTGATTATATGTATATGTTTAAACAAAGAATTCTGGAAGGTAAGAGTAAGTTTTTGAAATTGAAAGGAATTGAAAGAATTTGTTCACAATATCAGCTGTAATACTTGCTTTTAAGATTTAGTTGTTACAAAGACAGAACAAGGATTTATTTTTTAGATGTGGACATTTATAAAGAATTGTGATACTATAAGTTAAATACCATTATTAGTTACAAAAATACAGCTAGTATTATAACAATATTATAGCAGTATGCATCCCACTCATTCAAAAACAACATAGGAAAAGGACAATGTATTAGACCAGAACATTTAACTAAAGAAGTCAACAAAATTGATGACTTATTAAAGACATTACACAATAAGTTTATTTTGAGAGAGTATACAGACAGGGCTGTAAACAGTATTATAGAAGAAATTAAAAAAAGAAAACAGTCACTGATGATTTGGTTAGAAACAATGCAAATAATGTAGAGCTAAAATTAAATTGGTCTGTTTCTATGCCTTTGGTTTGTTTGGTTGATAGTACTTCAATAAAAGGGATAATAAATAATAATTGTTATATTTTATTAGGGAGTGAAGAAGATATAAAACACTTGGTGACAAACAACTATTCTTTAATAAAAAAGGAAATAAAACATTTAAGGCCAAATTCCATAAAGTTCGCAGATTTTGGTGCATTATGCTGATATCAGTGCTAAACTTGTGTATAATGTAATATGTAAATATACCACAAGAAACTCAGAATAGTTCATACAATGGAGTATCACAGTAGCAACAGTGCAGTAAGCAAATCCACAAGTAATCTGTAAGTAATGAGAAATGGATGTTGAAGCACATTGTACATTAACAAACTTATGGAAAGATTATCACAATTCAAGCTTCCTGATAGTTATATAGACACATACACATATGCATATACATATATATATATATATATATATATATATATATATATATACACATATATACATGCACACACACACGCACACATGCACATGCATGCAACAGAATTTGTCCAGTAAGGTTAAGGACAAGGATTGGAATAGTACTGACTCCGTTATGATAACAAAAAATAAAATAACAACTATCCCAATGCAAGCTGCATGGCATTCATAATACATATTTTCAGAAATATGCTCAGAAGCATTACAGACTATGGATATTTCCTTAAGACAGGTATTAATACAATATGCCAGATTGCACTTATGAATTCCAAGGAAATCCATTAAATTTCTAATAAATAAATTAAAGGCAAAGGGCAATCATGCTAACAATGAGTTTGGGACTTGTGTAGGGAACACAAGTAATGCACTCATTCAAGGAAAGTGGGAGACAGAAAAGAAGATGTTGGGTATGGGTGAAGAAGAGGGACACATAAGAGGGAAGTTGGACTAAGAAAATCTAAGAGAAAGTCAGAGGAGCATGGGCAATTATTTACTTATTTATTTATTTTTGTGGGAATAGGCCGCTTTTTTTTTTTTTTTTTAAAGAATAGAAAGAAAGGTAAACATAGGGAAAGAGGATAAGAAGGCCATCACAGCAAGTATACCCATAGAACATATATCACAACACAAAACAGACAGAGATTGGAAAAAAAAAGTAAGGAACAGGTGAGTTACACATACAGCACTCTGCATAACACAGGCAATGGAAAGTTGTCAAACAGTGAGGATGCATATCAACCACGGTGAAATGCAGAAAAACATATCTACCTATGCACTATCACATTACAGTATGTTTTTAAACTGTGTATCAGTCATACCTGGATGTATGACTAATGGTAGATGTATGTTGGAGGGTGATAAATTAGAATCACAGTACAAACTGTATAAATAAACACATATCCAAATAGTCTGTCAGCAGTTCGTGTAAGACAAGCAAAATCACAGATGAGGAGCTGCAGGTCTAACAATGCTAGATAATGCCAGCAGAGGACAGAACTGATCCTATGACCATGCATGTGAATGGCAAACAACCAAGCACATTGCCAAACAGAATTACTGCAGAAAAGAAACAAAACGGCTGCTACATACACACATAGGTGTACACAACTCAAACAAACATGTAATGGAATGTGCATTTGTTATACACATATGCCATGTCAAAGGCAACACACAAGTGTAGATGTGTATGTATGACTGCCATTGGCCTAAGTGGAATGTACCTGAAATGAAGGTCAATACACATACACACCAATGATCTGTAAGAATATTTACAAGACTATAACCCTACAGCTTAATAAATATAGCAGACTGTGTACAAGAATGTCAATAAAGTACACTGGTTAACACACATGTATAATGAAAACAAGAATGCATTGCAAGCAGTAGCCAGTGACTTGTGTACAGATGTCCCGCATCATAAAATGGTCATACATATGGCACATGTTCACTGTGTCAAACTAATACATGGCAATGGTTAATAATTGCAACAAGGGCAAACATATATTCAAAACATAATAGGAAAATATGAAGGTGGAAGAGAGGTGGACAACTTGGGCCCACATGAAGGAAAACCACACACTGCAAATGCATGTGTACAGCATGCAAGGTGCTATAAAAGCTGAAGCAAAATACATTTAACCAAATGGAAAATGTATGTCACATGGGAGGATCTATGGTTAATTATAGAGCAGCACATTCATTGAATGGGTGTTTGCAGAATACTAATTGTTGAAGCTTCCTTTAATTGAATGGCCATATCATCATGATGATTTTCATCGAATGATGATAGTTGGCCACCATAAAGGAAGCATTACCAAATATTTATTTACCAGTAAGATACCTATAAGAAAACCTACCTTTTCCCCGATGTAGTGCACCCTAGGAGTTGAAATATATAATTAGCGGGCCCCCAACAAGCAGAACATTACTATAATACAGGACACTCATTATGCGGGGGGCACCCCCACATCCCTGCTAATTATATATACCAACTCCGAGGTCGCACTACAAAGTCTCCATCATCTCTCTCATCTGTGTTTGGAACACATTGCTTACAACCTTCTAGATCACCTCTGTTCTGGACTTGGCATCATCTCCTCCAGGCTGCAGGCATGATTGCTTGGGGAGAGGTGAGTCCAGCTTCCTCATCATCATTGTCATCATCATCATCATCATCATCATCATCATCATTGAAAGACTGCAACAGTGACCTGGCATGTGCTTGTCATTGTCTGATAGGGGAACCTCCACGGGTCCCATACTCTGTCAAGATTAATTGCAAAACACAACAGAAAAGAAAAGCAAATGTGTATCACACACAACATTACTGTAAAGATCACAGCAGAACCTAATATGAAAATGATTAAAATTTACACAGGGCCTGACAAACATCCATTATGGACAGTGGTAGTAATGCCTGGCCCTCAGTGTCCTATTTGTAAACATGACATCAGTATTCTTTTGTGAAAATTGTGTAGGCTTAGGGACACCCACCTGGGTCATTGGCATTGTAAAAATGTATGAATGTACAAATCTAGAGATTGTGCTGTCTGCATGTAATGATTTATATAACCAGACAGCAAGTGTCATTTTTAAAATGAGGAGAAAGTGATATAACAATATTGTGGACAATAGGCAAGCTATATTTATTTATTTATTTTACATTTGTTGACCGGGAAGGTCCGACTGGATACATGTCCATTTTCAGCGGAGGCCCGGGGAGAAAAGCTCCACATTAACAGTTGAAAAGTACATATTCATAAAAAGATTTAATCTCCTTTGGTTGTTTAAACAAAAAGAGCCAAATACTATATAGTATATAAAAAAGAACTATGCTAAGTAAAAAACAGACACAGGCTACAACATGCTTTTTCTCTTTCTAGTCTGACCATGAAAGGATAACTTATAACCAGGATAACCAAGGGGGGGGGTAAAAAGAGAGAGAGGTCCTCTTGGTTTGAAGGATATACTTGAACAAAGAAGATGCTCAAAGACTAAGGGAGAGTTAATCAGGACTTACACACTGGCAGAGCCATTGTGACTTGAGATGGTGATTTAATCTTTTTTTAAATAGATTTAGGGAGGAAATGATGGGGAGACGGGGAGGGAGTTCCATTTTTCCAATGGCATTGGCAAAGAGTCGTCACCCCTGTATTATTGGATTTGACTGTTTGAGCTAGTAGCTTATTTGAGGAGCGTAAACTATTGAGATTGTTGTAAGGTGTAATTAACTTTCTCAGTGCAGGAGTTTTGTCAGGTTGTTTCAGAATTTTAAAAGCCAGAATTAGTTGGTTTTACTGGAGAAGGTTTGGGAATTCAATCCAACCCAAGTTTTTTAGGTTGCTACAGTGATGGGTTCTATAAGGCAGCCCAGTTGCAAATCTGGCAATATGATTATAACAGGATGATAGTTTATTAAGGTCAGATATATTAAGATTCGTGAGAATAGGGGAGGCATACAGGAGGGTAGAGAGAAGATGGGAGCGGGCAGTGGCGGTTTTTGCACACGGAGTAAGGAATGATTTTATTCGATAAAGTGACCCAAGTTTCTTGTTAACAGTTTTAATAGTCTGGTTGATATGTATATCAAATCTAAGTTTATTATCAATGGTAACGCCTAATAGTTTAGTATAGGAATCCGGGGAGATGATAGTTCCATTTCTGGAATGTATAGTAAAGGCTGTGGGTATGGACTTTTGTGCAGGGTGAAAGAGAACCAGTTTGGTTTTCTTTGGATTTAGAATCAGTTGCCGTCCCAATAGCCAAGTTTCCACTGCAGTAAAACAGGATTGTGTTTTAGTTAAAAGGTTATCAAGAGACGAATCTGAACAAACTAATGTCGAGTCATCAGCATACTGAATACAGGTCGCGTCTGGGATGGCTTTGTGGAGGTCATTTATAAAGACTGAAAAAAGAAGAGGTCCCAGTATAGAACCTATATGACAAACATCTGAGCCAGGGAGCATAATAACTGGCTGAACACACATCAAAATAATAAATACAACAGTAACAAATGTTTTTAGATGTTCAGTCATTTCAGCTTGTGACACATGAAAGTACTGCATGTGTAAAGCTGTATGCATTATCTACCTAAAGTTAGTATCAGTCAGTAGCCTGTAAAATGCAAACATCCTGACAATGCTTGCTGATTATGAACTACAACAAAGAAATGTCTAACTGCACAAGTGTCAGTAAACCTAGGCTATAACTGTGTTTTGACAAAAACAACCAAGGTGTTGGAGCCAGATGCAATACCAATGTCGAACTGAAAGGCGCGCCACACAGTCTGGAAACAGCAGTGCAAACACTGACATAGCAGATACCTATTCATTCTGTGAATAGGCAGGCTATGCACAACAGACCAGTCATTGGAAAACATTGCCATACATACAAATGTGTCTAACCATGCATTACAACCAGCAGTCAAAGCACCAAGACTTGTATGCAAAATATCCACCTCAAAATATGTGTGACATATATACCAATCCAACTGTTATGTAGGTTGTGGGTTACAATTCAAAACCCGTGTGCTGAAACAATGGTTTAATGCTACATGTACTTCAACATTTTTGGGTTTCATTTACCTAACTGATGCATGATGGGTATCCCATCATTCTAATTAATATCAAAGTCAAAGTTAAAGTAAACTTTACTGCAATTTATATCATACAGCAAAGTGCACAGTTGAACAAAAGTATGTTTCTCTAAGTTCATGTGCAAACGTATACATAAATAATACACATAACAGCAACAGCAACAACCAAGTCGAAGCCATCCAAAGGCATCGAAGCTGCAATGACCATGCTCTGCTCATCCCAGTGGCCATTGCAGTGACTGCAGTCACCCTTACCATCCACACTGTTGTCAACTCCATCCTCAAACACCAACAATGTCCCAAGTCCCAGTTCATCATCCGATTCACTCCAAATCCCACTACCTGCACTCGGCACAACTACTACCAACTGAGGCCCAAACAATTTCAGATGCCACAGCAAACCTAACAGAATTCAACAGAACGTTCAGAGTCCAAAAATCCACAAGCCAGGCTCCGATACCTGCACTCAGCACAACCACCGTACCTGAAGGCCTGAAATGAACAGGGTCAGCTCAACAATCACCAAAAAGACCAACGATACCAAAAATCAAGGCAAATGCACCAGACCAAGCAGAAAAACACCATGGTTACAGACACCGCACACCTGACCATCCAAAGAGCTCACAAATGGACTACAAACTGACAGAAACCACACAAAAACATGAAATGCACATCGGGAGCCAGAGTAGCCACAGCTGCACACAGGGCCCCATCTTAGCAATATACAAGTTATTGTGAAAAATACAGGCCTGTAAGCAGGATCAGATGCATTTCATTTCCTAAAAGAGAAAAAGTAATCAACATAGCTCTCATCCTCCTCTGCTCCTCGAGCCTGTGCATCCTCTTGAAGCATGGAGCTTGGTTCCTGGTCCGATATTCATCACTTGAAAACAGAAAAGAGAAAGTATGAATGATGTATTCCTCAAATAACAGTGATATACATTGCTAACAGTTTCTAGACAATTTATTCATGAAGAATGTTCGATAATCACCATATACATTTTTAGCTTTTCTACCCGGGCCTCCACTGAAAATGGGCTTACAACCAGTCGGACCATCCTGGTAAACAAATGCAAAATAAATAAATACAGGTTTTAACACCCTTCAACACAGATTAGAGAACATGAGATTCAGTGTTACATACAGGTTTTAATATCTTTGAACACAGATTGGAGGACACAAGATTCAAACATAACTACAATGTACAGCCAAACTGAGAGCTACTTGCCTAGTTAATCCATCTTGATTGAAAATGCATGTTTTGAATGCAGTGAAAAGACTTGGTTTTATGACATTAACTGGATGAGTCTACCATACCTCTCAACCTGTAAGTGCAAGAATTCCGGACAAAGTACAAAAATAATGACAAATGTTAAATATTGCTCTTGTATATTTAGAAACTTGCTATAGTAACAGGGTTTATTTTAACATACATTTTCTGAAGGATTTGAAGTCTACAACTCAAATGCTTGTCATTATTTAGTGACTTTAATCTTCAGGTTATCCAAGTGATTTGCCAGAAAACCATACATTTTATGAGGAATTGACAAAAAATATGAGCCAAAAATCTGGCATTCTGCAAACATCTGAATAGTTGAGAGGTATGGGATCTACTAATATGGATACTGGCTTAGGATTTCAAAGTATGAACATTTGCTGGTCATGAATGTAAAGCATTTGAAAAACTTCATTCACGTCAGCACTGTGTTCAGAAACATTAACAGTAATAGAAATCATTCATTCCTCAGGCAGTGGGACGGTGTCATGTATCATAGAGCTTCTGTGAACAGAACCTTACAAGTTGCTGTATATAAAGGACACAGTAAGGTATGTGCGAGGGCCGTGATATTCCTTGGCAAAGTGTACATCACTAAGCAAATGGGTTCCTATCATATAGTCGAACTTGAATAGGTTCGAACCCTATATGGTCGACACCATAAGTTCGAACTTGTATATGTTTGAGCGTTTAAACGGAAATCTCCGTAAGGGGAGGTTTCTGTTCATTTCAATGTGGTGTGATCTCGAAGTTGGTATATTTAAGTAGTGAGAGGGTGGGGGGCACAGCCTCCCACATGGGGGGTGCATGGGTGCTTGCTCCCTGCTTACAACAGTTTATTTTGTTTTTACTTCTTTTTTTTTTTTTTATCACTAGTCGAAGTTTTGTAACTTCGAACGGAATGGTTCGAACATTCCATGATCGAAGTTATAAAACTTTGACTATGTGATATAGACCCTAAGCAAATACATGTATCTTCCCTGTTCTGAATTTCAACTGCAAGTCTGCCCAACCCACTCCTTTAAAAGAAGAGAAGGAGGATGGTGTTCTTGGAATGAGAGAGAACCTGATAGCACTTTAACAAAGTATATAATATTAACAAAAGCATTGGTCAGATATTTAATGGTCTGTAACAAGCTTTACTGACCTTGCTGTTGAAAAGCTGATGTTAACGATTCATTACAGATAACAAATATGTTCATAGGAATCTGACGAATAACCAAGTTTTATGCAACCATGCTCAAAAATATACGATAATATCAATAAATGGAATATGGTTCTCTAAAGAAATTCTATGGGTGAATCAAACCAAGATAATAATTTTAGATATGTTTCCCCTATGTGGACTGAAAGCACATCATGCAAAAATGTAGGCATGCTGGCCTGTTTCCTTATTAGCTGGGGTAACAGCCATCACACGATCTTGTTAAACAAACATGTACTGCTTTACTAACCCTGTTGTTAGAAAGCTGATGTTAGCAAAGCAACACGTATTATGGTCTTATTCGTAGGAATTTGATGACTAACTCAGTAATTTGTAACCATGCACAACAAAAACATTAATTTAAATTATTGGAATATGCCTCTCCGAAGTAAATCAAGATAGCAACATCAGATATGTTCCCCTATGTGGATTGGAACCCACAGCACACCAAAATGTAGGCATGCTGTCTAGTTTCCTTATAGACTGAGCTATCAGGCAAACATATGTTTCTATTAACAAACAGGTACTACTGGTGCTTATTTGAATTCCTACATATAACTGATAACATATGTGTAAGCAGTTGGACAGACATTCCTTTTTGGCTTAAATAAATGTGACTGTTTACTTTATTAGGAGGAATGAATTAAAGAAGTTATGCGCGAGTTCTTATTCTGATATATAATGGTGCAGTAGATGATACCGTGGTACTATAATGGAAAACTACAAATGCGCAGTCATCAGCAGCCTAGCCATCATGATCCTCTAATGGAAATAGCCCGAAAACTGCAAAAATCAGAGAAATGCTCACTGAAGGACCACTCAGTTCACAATTAACAATGGTCTGATCAGTAAATGTATCAAAATCAGTATTTGAAAATGGTGCTGATGTCATGTTATCATATCATTGGAAGATAACGGGCATGTGCCACACATGGTACCATTTACTGATACCTATTGGGCATTTACACAGTACACCTCACTGTCACAGCGCATGAAGCCAATTTACATGGAGGTGCACAAATGGGATTCCTAAATCTTGAATTTTAATGAACCTCATTAATTATGTATTGTGCAAATGGTACTTAAAGGTGGGTTCACATTAGGTGCACTTTGTTTCTTTGATTCAGAGTGAGATGTACATTGGCAATTGATAGCATTTCTGTTTTCATGATTCTTACAGCTGTTCAAGTCAGTCATTTCCACACATGCTTCTTTTAATTAATTGTTACTCAAAATGTGATCTTTAACATAAGGTGTTATAAGTTACTGGACTGATGTTTGGTTGAAAGCTATGCATACAGGTGTTGCTGTTTTAGTTAATTGATTTTAGTCCCATGTGCAGTTGTATAAACAGATTTACATTGCAAATGTGGACAGTATATAAGGGTAGATGTACAGATCATTCACAAGTCTTACTACCAATTCCTTACACAGTGTGGTGTAACTACAGAAACCTATGGATTCCAAAACTATCCATATGTACGATGTTATGTTGATATTACAGATATTTCTAATTTGTCGCCTAATAAAACTCTTCAAAACATGTACTGTTACTGTTATAGATATTTCTTCAATGATGCTTCTTAACAAAGCTGTTCTAACTACTGGCTCAATATACAAAGGATACATACTGTCTGTGGCCTACCTAAAGATCCTGAGGTTTGCAGACACTTTCCATATGTTGTTAAATTTTTAGTTTGTGGAGTATTTTAATGTGAAATGCATGCAGACTCCTCTGGCATGATGCTCTTGTCTTTGAACCTCCATTCAACATATATGTATTGTGAGGGGTAGCAGTCCCACTCACAAACTGTAAGGATATTACAAGTTGTGCTGATTTTACAAATGTTATATATGAAGGCATTGTTGTTACTTTTTATCTGTCATGTTAGTGTTTATCGCAGGTAGTGTTATACAGAGCTTTGTACTGCACAGGATCACATACTGTTTTTGTTGACACATGCTGTCCACAGAATCAACTGCATAAAAGTGCTCACGCAGGAATATCAAGTGCATATCACTGTCTTTCAGATGGCCAACCATCCTAGGGGTGACAACGCCTCCCCACAGGAAATGACATCATAATTGTTGCTCTCCAGCAGCATAGATGAGGACTCCTTGGCCATCCTAGTGAAACAGTTAGGAAACAAGAAATCTGGACCAACCTCATCAACATAATGAGTGCAGCTGGAGGTCACAACCGATCCTGTGATGCCTATAGATGATGCTCTGCACCCAACAGGTTAAGATATTATGAGAGACTGAGGGATACCACCAGTGCTGGACCACCGTTGACCCCCCCCCCCCCACAATGACATCACAATATTTCTGGAATCACTGAATACAGCAAGAGGGGACTGACACATACCTGGAGTTCCAGGCCAAGCATGTATATATATTTTTTTCCATAACATGGCTGGGTATAGACACAATCACTGCATATTCATATATTGTAATTTTTGATTTACAGCAGCAGATTTGAGCCAAGCGCACACATCCACACAGCGTGAGGATGATAAATGCAAATCTAATGACATGTATTCATACAACTGAAGTACAGACAGAGCAGTCCAAACGTGTAATGCTGTTTGCATTAATATTCACAGGTCCTTCTACTTCAAGACAAAACCAGGAAATCACAGATGAGTGTCTCCATACAGTGTTACTGTGACCACTACCTGTTATTACCTCAGCCTCATTTCATGACACTGCTATTTACTGTCATATTATTATTTCCCTAATATTGTGCACTACAGGTACATCCACTGGGGACCCAAGCTGTGCAGGTTCAAGTGCAGACAGTCCAGATATGTTAGAGTAAAACTGTCATAGCACATATGTGATGCATGACATATATGTCATTATACAATGACCCCCCCATTAATATTCATTGGTCAGCATGCCCATTGTAAATCCAACTTATACTAATGGAAGAAGGTCCAGTCACCCGGACTTTTTCCATTAGTATAAGCCTTTTACTTTTTCTTGTGTTAGGCAGCAATGGAGAATGGAAGAGCTCCGTTTCTGTAATCTCGCTATGTTAAATGAGTTTAACATAGCGAGATATCTTAAAAAAAAAGCAACGGAGATCTTCCTTTCTCCGTTCCTTTTTTTAAAGCTGTCTCGCTATGTTAAACTCGTTTAACATATCGAGACAGCTTTAAAAAAGGGAACGGAGATCTTTCTTTCTCCATTGCTTTTTCTAAAGATATCTCGCTATGTTAAACTCGTTTAACATAGTGAGACAACTTTAAAAAAAGCAACAGAGATCTTCCTTTCTCCGTTGCTTCCTCTACACACAGCTCTGATGTACTGCATAAGCTCTGGGTTTGACATAGCTTTGTATGTTAGGCAGAGATCGCCTCTGAGTAGGTGATATGTGATGGAGTAAAGCTGGAGTTTTGGGAGTCGGTCTGCGTAGGCCAGTAATCCTCTTTGTGAACTATTTCTGCAGCCTTTCCAGTTGTTGAAGATGTCTTGTGAGGTACATACCAAAAGGGACGTTGTACTGTATAATGGGTCTACTAAGTGATGAGTAGAGGGGAACAATGACCTCTTTTTTTCTGGATAAGAAACCTTTTGGGATGAGGTGTGCCACGTAGAAGGATTTCCTGACCACTGTGGAGATGTGATTATCAAAGGAGAGACTACTCTCCACCTGTGTCCCAAGGTCTCTTATTACACTTTCAGAATTAAGTAGACTACTGCCTATGTGGTAGTTCATAGTTACAGAGTTTTTACCAAAGGTGATGACAATACCCTTTTTGGCATTGAGTTTGAGGCTATGGCTTTGACAACAGGCATCTGTCTCAGTGAGGTCCTTTTGTAAGATGTCCATATCTTTAGGAGTTCCGATTATGGCTCCTAGTTTGCAGTCATCTGCGAACTTAGTTAGCCAAAGACCTTCTGTGTTAGCCTGTACTTCAGAGAAATAGATACCAAACAGGAGAGGACCCAGGACTGAACCCTGTGGTACTCCACTTGTCACTGGTCTGAAGTCTGATTTGGAGTCTGCTACTTTCACAGTCAGTAAGCCAGATGGCAACCCATCTTGTATCACAGGGATTTTTACCTAGTTTAGTGAGTTTATCTATAATTCCAGAGTGGGGGATGATGTTGAACACCTTGGCAAGATCTAGATAGGCTGTGTGAACCACCTTACCCTCATCTATGGCTTTGGAGACTGTTTCAAAGAAGTCTATCAGGTTTAGGAGACATGAGCTGCCTTTTACAAACCCGAACTGTGTAGGGTCCAGAGTATGGAGATCTCCAATGTCTTTGTTTATGTGGTCCATGACGATACGTTCCAGGCTCTTCAGGCTAATGGGGAGGTAGTTCCCGGGGGTCTGTTGTGGTTCCCCCTTTGTGGAGTGGGATAACTGTCACGGTGCACCATTCAATGGGCACAAAGCCTGAGGTGAGGTTATGACTGAACATGGTACTTAGGTGGGATGCCAGTTCATTCTGTAGTTCATGTAGAAAGCAGCCTGGGATGTTGTCAGGTCCCATGGATGCTGTGTTCTTGGCTTTGGAGAGTGAGGTTTTACCTGTGCAGCCATGATTACAGGAACTTTGCATTCTTCTGGTATAGAGATGGGCCCTTTAGGGGGGTGAGAGGGGGGTAAAGTTAGCACTGAACCTATCTGCCAGGATGTTGGCAATATCAGTTGGTTCTGTATATTTAGTGCCATTGTGCTGTAACTCAGAGCAGATCTGAGTGTTGCCATTGAGATTCTTAACATAGCTATAGAATGCTTTGTGGTTGTCTTTAGAATCAGTGGCGATTTTGTTTTCATAACTAGCTTTGGAGGATTTTATGAGGGATCTCAGCTTCTTACTGAGGCTGACCAGGGAGTTCCTCCAATCATGGGATTTTACTCTTTTTTGCAACAGTTTCTTTCTTCTGTTGTAGAGTTTGTTTATGGCAGATGACCAGCAGATTGGCTTCCTTTTTTGGAGGATAGCATCTTGGTTCTGTTAGGGATAGCACGATCCATGCACTTGTGTAAGTGCTTATAAAGTAAATTTGTGTAGGATTCAGCAGTCACACCTCTATTGTCCATCTGCATGGGTGTCGTGAAGTTTACCACTTCTGTCTTAAGAAGAGTGAAGTTTGCTTTGGAGAAATTTTTTACAGTTGTTTTCCTAATGGGGGGTGGGGCAGGATGTGGATGTCTAGGGTGATTAGTTTGTGGACGGATCTGACGAACGAGGAATTGACCTCTGGTGTGGAACATCGGTTGCCCATGTTGGTGATGACCAGGTCTAGGATATTGCTGCCCCTGGTGGGGGTGTGGATAAGTTGATGCAAGGCGTTGGAATTGATGAATTTCAGAAAACATTGAGCAAAAGAGTTGGTACATGAGTAGTTTTCCCAGTTAATGGTGGGGTAGTTGAAATCACCCATTATTAGGGTGTTGGGTTGTAACCTAATATTTTCCAGTATATCAAGAAAAGAGGAGTGGGAATCCTGGGGCAAGGTAGGGGGTCTGTATAAAGCGACAACCTGGATTGCGGTCTTGCCCAGAGTTAGTTGAACTTGGATAATCTCGGATACATTATGCTGAGCAACTAGCTTGGAGATGTGGATATCCTTAATGAATATGGACATGCCTACACCTTTAGTGTTTCAGTCCAGGTTAGGTGGCCGAAAGGTGTGGTTTGAAATATAACCTGGTAATGCAGGGGTGCTCCCTGGAGCTTTGAACCAGGTCTCTGTCACTGCACAGATGTTGATGTTCTCCATTTTAAGGAGTGCCCCGAGTGAGTGCATTTTGAGGTTTAGACTTCGAGCATTGAGTAGCATTACCCTCTGATTTTGCTTGCTTGTACCTGTTACGGTAGTGAATTTGTCATTTACTCCCAAGACACATTAAATAGGTATGGTTTATCCTCAGTTATCTGTTCTCCCCAATCCATACTGATCCCAGCTGAGGTAGAAACAACATCCTTGTCTGGGCTCTCCATACCACACCTTCTACATTAAAATATAAATAAATGATCTAATAATAATAATAATAATAATAAGTTATTACTGCAGATAGCTTTTCCAATTTGCTCAGTGACATAGCCCAGTAATAATTATCAAGAGTCATACTCAGTCATCAGATTGTCATAAATTCTTTCAGACTAGAAACTTACCTTATGTAGGCACATATCTCTACTTGAAGCCCCTTATTAACAACACCTTGTAAACCTTCAGTGATACCTGCAAAAGTGGTAGGAGGAATCAGGTTAGCTGAATATAATTCCAATATTTTGGCCAGTTGAACTCAATAAATTTTGAAACTAAATACTCTGCTGAACCATGGATTACAATGGCCATAAAAAGGCATCCATCAGAGGAATTCTGTGCATAAGCAATACCAAACCAACTGCCTTCTTTGCACCCTCCAGAAAATATTTCTAAGAGACATTAAAAATGAATAGGAACATTAGCGACAGCTATTTACATTAAGATACAAATCTAGTCTACATTTCCTGGAAACTAGTGGAAAACCATAAACAAAACTCCTGACCTGAAAAAAATAAACAAACCCCATAGCCTTTTGACAACCATAACTCAGTCACACTAAGAAACCTACTTAAAATCCACTTCATGAAAACTATTCTATTCTATGCTATACTACTTGTACTTCCAATTTTCCGGCTTCCTACTTTCAACTCGGTCTTAGTTCAGTCTTCATTTAGTAAATAAAAACCAAGTAAAAAGTGTCCTGCTAAGAAGCTAATTCTTAAATTCCTCCTTACCAGACGACATACTTCCCATCAGTTGGAGAAACAGGTGCCAGTATTCTGTTGCCACCGTCTCCAAAATAACAAACAGAAATACCTGGAAGGCATTACCTCCATGTAGGACAAAGAGAGCGTAGTGTTTCCACCGAATAAAGAATTTTTCTAACCTACTATGTAGTGAACAGTGCCATGATTATGCCCCAAAATCTAGAGGAAGACACAAAGGGTTATGATCGGATGTCTGATCATAACGAGCTTGTTATGTGCTCCAGATATGATGTCAAGAAATTCATCTCAAGAGCAGAACGAAGCAAAGCTTGAGATGAATATCTTGGCATCCATGTCAAGAGCACTTAACGAGTAGTTATAATTAGAAACCTGATCACAAGTCTTTGTAATGTGTGGAGCTTCAGCTGTTAGACATGTAATATTGCTTGCAGAGAAAGAAGTGCAAGAGCATTGTGTTCAGTGTCTCATACTTCTGACATCCCCTGAAACACTTTGCTGCCACAGAGACATCAGCAAGAAGCTAATTCTCTCTCTGTCTTTCTATCTTTATTTTTTAACCTCCTAGCCACTTTCTGACCACGCAAAATGTTTCACTTTGCACTTCTAGACATTTGAAACCTAAACTCTAGCATGAGAATAGAGCTTAACAGCTGTTAGAGGTGCTTAGGAGGCACATCTTTTGCCTGATCCTGGATCATAGTTACAATGCTCCATGCACCACAAACTTTTTAAGCATGTCCCTAGCATGAAACCCAATCTTAACAGCACTTAGGGGTGCTTAGGAAAAGCTATCAATAGTTTATTGTGCCACACTCACAAAGGGTAGCAGAGCAAAGAGTCTAGCAGCATTTAGGTCTTTCAGTTCAACAAAGGGATACTTTGTTTCTGCTTGCTATTTGACAGTGCTAAGAACTTTACCACTAGAAAAACATTTCACCCTCCAACTCTTGCTTCTGGTAGTACACGGAACATGCACTCCAAAGAATTATGATCAGGTCACAGATCATACTCCTTTACTACGTGTTGTCACATTCCCAACCTGAATGACAAGATTCAGCTCTCATGCTTTACTCTGGAGGTGAATTTCTTGACATCCATGTCTTGAACACAATAAAATGGTTATGATCAGAGACCCAGTCATAATCCTCTATAAAACAATCACCCAGTTTTACTGTCATCAAGTGCTAACCCAATGGAGCAGTCAGTCTACTAATAAATAAGTAAATAACTGATTGCATCTTTAAAAATCACTTTCCACTGGACTTAAGAGTGCAGCTTTAGAGCAATGCACAACGTGGAGGCAGTTTTTTTAAACAATTAACTGCACACATTGACATAAACTAAAGCTCTAGTAACATAAAAAGAAGTTATGTACTCACCATAACGTTACATCTGTGTTGTTGATCTTCATTTATCCTTAACCTGTAGACCTCGTTTTGGTGTATATGTGGGTTCGGTTCCAGCTCAGCTGTCCTACAGCCAGCAAGAACCAAAAACTCTCAAACTTTTTTCCCTATTCATAATGCTCCTCTCCATTTTACCTCAGATCGAGTTTGCTGATTGACAGACAGAGAAGATATGTATCCTGAAAGTACTTTTGTGGAAAGAATATCTGGTATAGGATGGCTAAAGGAATAGTAAATAAGGACACAGCTCATTCCACCAAGAGATATCAAAGGATGGGGGTTGGAGGGAAGGGAGTCAAGGAGAAACGAAGAGCGACAGCACAGATGGAACCTTATGGTGAGTACATAACTTCATTATCTGATGTTGTCAATCTTCATTTATTCCTTGACCTGTGGGATAGAGTCCACAGCTACTTATTACCTTGGGTGGACTCATGGAAGTATATTCCTGAGCACCACAGAACCAAAAGAAACTTTTCCCCTGGAGGCCAAATCCAATTTGTAATGAGCAATAAAGGTATGTGGGGTAGCCCAGGTTGCTGCTGCACAAATGTCATCCAAGGAAGCTCTGGAGTGAAAAACTGTTGAAGTGGATGTACCTCTGGTAGAGTGTGCCTTAACAGGTCGAGGTAATTTAACATTAATTTTGGTGTATATGAAGGATATGCAGTCTTTCAACCATCTAGAAAGCATAACTTTGGATACCGGTCTACCTAGTCTGGCACTAGAAAAGGCAATAAACATTTGATCATATTTTCTGATAGATATGGTTCTATGAATGTAGAAATGCAATTGCTTGTGGTTGTCTAACAAGTGCAGACAGTATTCACCTTTGAAAATTTTGGAAAGAAAACTACTAAATTTATAGTCTGATTAATATTTATCTCCTAAACAACCTTTGGTAGAAAGGATGAATTGGTCCTTAAAGAAACCCTGTCTGGGTGAAAAATCAGATATAGTTATCTACAAGATAATGCTAGAATCTCTGAAATTCTTGTAGCAGAGGTAATATCTATTAAAGCAGTTTTCCAAGACTTTAGCTCACAAGTGGCTGCAGGCTCAAAAGGGGAGTATATCAAAGTATGAAGAACCAAATTGAAATCCCATGGAACATATGGGTCTTTATAAAGAGGCTTCAACATGAAGATTCCTTTCAAAAAAGCTTTGCAAAGTTTATGAGACATTAATGATGCATCCTGTAACCCATTGTGGAAGTTTGAAATGGCCGCTAGTTGAATCCTAATGGTAGAGGCAGAAGCTCCTTGTTCAAAAAGTAAGATCAAAAGCTGTAAAATTTTTGTGATGGGGCTGAGAAAGGGTCTATATCATAATTATGAGCCCAACATGAAACTTTTTTCCATTTGCTACAATAAAGTGTTCTAGTGGAGGGTTTATGCAAGGCCAAAATAATCTTATGGACTGGAGAAGACATAATGTTATGCCTGACAATCAATGGAGGTGGAGCAGCCTTAGGTTCTGAAGGTTCAGGTGAACTAATCCCTCTGATGGGATAAGAGATCTGGAGCTGGGTCCAGCGTCCACGGCTGATGAATCAGGTGAGGCCAGAGGAAAGGGAGCCATATCTGTTGAGGTCAGAATGGGGCAAGGTGGATCACTTTGCTCTTCAACCTGGTTGCTTTCTTCAGAAATTGAGGGATTAACAGTACTGGAGGAAAGGCATATAGAAGTCCCGAGGGCCAATTGTGAAGGAGATCATCTCTCTGGGACTCCCCCAGAGGGGGGGATCAGGGTAAAGTAGTTGCTGTACTTGTTGTTTAGGGGCAATGCAAAGAGGTCACAGCAAGGCTTGCCCCAATGGTGCAAAATAATTTGTGCCACTTTTGGGTTAAGAGACCACTCGTGATGCATGAGGATGCATCTGCTCAGCTTGTCCGCTATCACACTGGAAGCTCCCGGGATGTGCATTGCTATTAGAAAGTGGTTGGAAGAGATCACCCACTCCCAAACTCTTGGTGCTTCTCGACAAAGGGGATAAAACTTGGTTCCCCCCGTTTGTTGATGTACCAGATGACTGACATGTTGTCTGTCTGAACTGCAATTGTCTCTGGAGGAAGGACAGCTTGAAAGGCCTGCAATGCTAACAGAACTGCCCTCATCTTTAGGATACGGATATGCAAGCTGTCCTCTGTAAGTGACCAAACGCCTTGGACTGTCTTGCCCAGATAATGCCCCCCACATCCAATCTGGGAAGCATCCATGGTCACTATGGCCTGTGGCTGGGAATGTATGAAAAGCTTTCCTGCTAGAGTATCTGTGTAGTGAATCCACCAGAGAAGATCCATTTTGCAAATGTTGGTCACTAAAATATGAAGCCATTGTAGAATCCTCATGTGGAATCTTGCTAGAGGTACCAAGGTAATAGTTGCTGCCATAGAACCTAGAGCCTGCAGTACCAGATGTGTGGCTACTGTCTAGCTGCTGCTGATTCTCCTGACTTGAAATCTGATCTTTTCTAAATGGGGAAAGGGAAAGGAAGCTGTGCGAGTGCTTGTATTCAGATCTGACCATATAAATTCCAAATTCTACACTGGGATCAGATGAGATTTCTTGTGGTTTATTGTGATTCTGAGATAGGCACAAGTCTAAAGGACATAGTCTCTTGATTTTTCTAAGAGATGTTTGGTGGAAGTGGTGATGAGCCAGTCATCTAAATAAGGAAACATTCTGTGTCTGTGCAGTCTTGAGTAAGACGCTACCACTGCCATGCATAAGATGAACACCCTGGCGGCTGTGGTGAGACCAAAGGGCAGGGCTCTGAAGTGATAGTGACTGGCTTCCAGCCAGAAGTGGAGAAATCTCTTAGAGTGCTTGTCCAGCTTGATGTGGTAATACTCATCCTGGAGGTCTACTGAGGACATCCAATCATCCCTTCCTAAAAAGTGAAGAATGGACTGAACTGTGACCATCTGGAATTTTGTTTATTGAACAGATTTGTTCAAAGCACTGAGATCCAGAATTGGTCATCAGTCCCCTGCCTTCTTTGGCACTAAAAACAATCTTGAGTAAATTCTGTTTTTTTATGGTATGGGGGGATGTGTTGGATGACTCTTTTTTTCTAGCAACTTTTCGATTTCTCAAACTGCTGGTTCTCTCTGATTGGCTGAAACATCAGGGATTCTTTTGCATTTTTTGGGAAGGGTGTGAAAGGGAATGGTGTATCCTCTGGTAATAATCCTTTGCACCCAAATATCTGTAGTTATTTGTAGCCAGGCATGTTAGTTTAAGGATAATTATCTCCTGACTGCTTCCAGAGGCAAGTAATCGGGCCTCCTTTCAGGAGCGCTGGTAGGGTTTGGCCAAGAAAGAACACCTGGAACCATGATTTTATGGGCCACATCTGCCACATGGATGGCATCTTCCGTTAAAACTCCCCCCTCTGCCCTTGGGGAAGCTGCTACCACTTGTGTTCTGGAAAGGTCCTTGGGACTTTTGGAACCACACTTTTCCACTCCTCTGATTCCTAGAGAAGGACTGTTGAGGAGTAGAAAAATGTATACCCACTGCAGAAAGGATCTTTTCATCTTTCTCACACCTGCACAAGTTCTCTCGAACGTTTTGGCCAAAAAAGATCCATCAAAAGGCGCATTGGCGAACAAAGACTTGAATGGCTCCACAAATTTACATAAGCACATCCAGGTGCATCTCCTTATAGCTATGCTGGAACCTGCTGCTTTGGTCATCCCTTTGGCTGCATGTGCTATGAGCCTCATAGATGAGTTGGATATAGACTCAAGGGTGGTCAACTGAGAAGTAACAATTTCTTGGACTTCTTCAGATATGGCTACTACAAGGGTATTTGATAACTCCTTAATCAAATCCCTTTGGTGTCTAGTGTAATGTGCCATAAAGTTCAACGACCATAGAGCAAAAGTCGATAAAGTGTATACCCGCTTCCCAAACCTATCTGTCGCCTGAAACTCTTGACTGTGAGGATGGATGGTGGAACTGTCTTCAGACAGTTCTTTCTTTGTGGCTGCCACAACCACCAAGACATCTACTGCTAACCCTTTAGCCCAAAATTGAAAATTTTCAGGAGCTGAAATAATTTTATCTGGCTTCTTAGGTATTGACTCTATGGAGTCAGGAACCTTCCACACCCACTGCACGATCAGCTTGATGAGATCATCAGTTGGTGGAGTCACTCAAGACAAGAAGTAGATGAGCGAGAGTTAAAAGCTTGCAGGTATACTGACTCCACTGGGGGAGGATGTTGGGACTTCCAGACACCCCTCTGTTTAAGGATCTCAAGGATGTCTCTAAAGGAGACATTTTCAGGGGGTGACCTAAGGGACCCTCCCTGTCATCATAGTCAGTAGCTTCAGTAACCGATTCTTCCAGGGAATCCAAGTGCTTTCTCTTGCACTTTCTCTTGTGAGGAACTTCTTCAGTGGGAAAATCTGAAGAAGTGTCAGAAGAGGATAAAATCTGGACAAGTGTATCCTGCAGTTTTAGCCATCGCTGTCCCAATGCAGAGGCTGGTTGAGAGTCAGAACAAGAGGAAGGGTCAGGGATTAACTCCAATCTGGGGGGGCAGATGACAGGGTGCCCACTGAGGACAAAGCCTTCTCCATTGCCTGGAAGGCAGGTCCCCCGTAGAGGGAAGGGAGCCTGGAACTGAGAATGACTGCCTCTGAACCGAGGTCACTCCCTGCTCCGAGGAAAGTGCCCTGATGCCAAAGCCAGAGCAGAGCTCACTCATGCCAAGGCCTAGAGGTGCTGGGATGGCTCCAAAAAAAACTGGAGTCAACACCTGCCCCTTAGAACCAACAGTGGAACCCTCACCCCAGAAGTCCTCCATTTCCAAGAGGACCGAAGAGCTCAGGGTAGTAGCTGGCCCTGGAGAAAAAGATCTGGCCATACCCGAAACAATCAATGCTGGAGGAATTGGAGCCTGAGTCTCAAAAACCACATATGGGATTAGAGGAGGAAAATTTGGTGGAGTTGTGGAGAAAGTAGTTCTAGAAATGGAGGTAGTCGGAAGCAAAGACATATGAGGTAATCCTCTTGCCGTAAGAATTTACTCCACTAGGATCATCACAATGAATTCCAATAAGCTCTTGGTAGAGTGAACTGATTAGGTGGACAGAGATTTAGGTCTCTCCAAAAAGGGACTAAGCAATTGTCCACATAGGGTTTTATAGATGGGGAATATTGCGTTTTTGGAAACATCAGCTCTGGTTCTTCAAGAGTTATTGTCGGAAACGTAGGTGTTGGTGCAGATGTTGTGGGTGGAATTGAAGTTGTCAGTTCAGACGTCTTGTCCAGTTTGAAGATGCTAGTAGACTTGGAGCCAAGGTTTTCAGTTCCATAGCCATTTGTGGAACCTCTAATTTAGATTTCTTAGTGACTGGTGCCAAAGGGGAGGTCAGTGCCGAGTGACTTCTCTTGTTATGTTTTTCAGTTTTTGAAGAAAAGGAAGAAGAAGGGTCCATCTTACTTTTGGAACCAGATAAGGCCTCCTCAAAAGAAGATTTAAGCATGCCTTTTAACATTAATTTGTTTTTTTGTTCAATTAAGGCTCAGGGACTGTATCCATGGCATATTGAACAGTCTTCTTGTAGATGTAATAAACCTAAGCAATACACACATAGTGAATGACCATCTGAATTAGGCATTTTCCTATCACACTTACAGCATTTTTTAAAGCCGGAAGTGCCCTTTCCTTTATCAGCCATATCTATAGAAAAGAAAACAGCAGCACACAAAAGGACAACTGGAAGTTTGAGACAGAGGAAAATTACAGCTACCTGCAATGGTAGGCCCAGAATACCCAAGGGTACAAAGGTGTATGTATAGAGAAATGAAAATGTGAAGTGTGTAGAGATGTGCTACCAGCAATGGTAGACAAAAAGTATGAGAGGTGTACATACGTATATATATATATATATATATATATATATATAAAAGAAAAAAAATCCTTTCTTTTTTAAACTAGAAAATGAGAAAAATGAAAGTCTACCAACTATGGTAGCGAAGATTTAATCAAAGTGAAAAAAGGAGCAAAAAGAGATTATATATAGTAGGGACTTTCTAAAAAGAGATTAACAAAGTAACAGAGAGACTATAACAGATAACTAGAGAATTATAAAATATAATTGTACTTAGCTCGAGACGTTTGGCAGCCCGTCTGAGACTGTAAGCGGCAAACGAGTTTCTGAATGCCATCTGAGTACATGAGATAGCAGCAGTAAACCTTCATGATGTTTAACTTCTGGTTAGTAGCTGGGAACTTGCTGTAAAGATCTTAACTTACACTGTATTTTGATGATCTCATTTAATAACATACTCCTTTCTAGTCAACATTACTAGCTGTTTTTCTACCCTAACAACTTGACTTAAATATAATGTTGTTATTGCAGAATTAAAAAACATGTTACTCCACACCAGAAAGTTTAAAAAACTTCACTCAGTATCCCATCCAGCAGTTAATAAATTCTGGAAGAATTTACTTTCATTAAGTACATTGACATGCACTTCAATAATAAAATCATGTTTGATTGTTATACGGGTATGGGTGAAAATGCCTCAAGTTGAATTCTGCTTAAAATAAAGGAATCTGAAGTGGACTTAAGACTGTAGTTTTATGAGGGGATGCAAAACCCTTCCATACACCCATGCGGGGGGGGGGGTTGTCTCCTGCACCTCCTTACACGGTATATTTAACTTTGAAATTGCTGTACCTCTGAAAAAGGAGAATGTTCTCACATTCAGTGAAGCTCTTTTGGAGAACATTCTTTCATACTTCTAAGTTCTCACACACACATCCACAGTGAGTCTATGGCATCTATGTGAAATCTGGAACTAAAATGTCAAATCAGATATCAGACACCTTCTATCACGTTAAACAATTCTCAAGTCAAGAATTTAAACTTAAACCAGTGACTTTTGCCTTCTCCTCAGACTTTTGTATGATTCAGTTTGATACACTATTTCAGTTTCACTCTTAGCTAAAATGGAATTTATCTGCCATTAAGTTGCCAAATTAATTCCCTATGTTCTTCACAGGACACATCATTGACCCTTTCTCTAAGCATACTGAGATGTGTGGAGTAAACCAACAAACTCAAACTTTGTAACTTGATCTTTACTCCCACACAGTTCTAGCAAACCACTCAGGTCATCAGACTCCAGACTTCTGCAGAACTTTACGACTCAAATTTCCATCCATGGATGCATTCATACCTCTCAACTGTACAGATTTTTGCCTTATATTTTTGGTCTATTTTTCATACAATTGTGGTTTTCTGGCAAATTAGTGACAAATCATTAAAGATTGAAGTTAGGAAATAATGACAGACATTTGAGTTTTAGACTTCATACCCTTCAGAAAAGTCATGTTAATCCAAAACCTGTTATTCTATCAACTTTCTAAGTTTGTAAGAGCAATATTTAAAAAAATTGTCCCTATTTGTACCACTTTTTTCATGGCTTTGTCCAGATTTCTTACTCTAAGAGGTTGAGAGGTATGGAGGCATTTCATGATTACAAAATGTCTTCAATTCACCGTGCAGCTACTTGGCAGCTACTTGGCATTCATTTCACTGTGACTTATGATCTGAATTGATATTACCAACATTCCCTAGCATAACCAACTCCTTAGCTTTACATTAATTGGAAGTGTGCCTGCACCTTTCCATAACCCAGTTCCTGCTATCACTCTCTCAGTACACACTTTAATGTACAGTTCTAAGCCCATCTAATTTACCTCTTCTTGCTTCACCCCAAATCACCTTGCTTTGTATTCTCCCTTGAATTAAAATGTAACTTCACTCAGATGTTCTTAAATCCTAACCCTGCACATCCATCAATTCCTTTTTACTTTCTCCTGCTCACTTACCAACTGTGCCTACATTTAATGACTATTTGTGCTGTACCTTCATCTTTGCTACCTCTGTCCCAACTCCCTAATGTAACTGTAATAACTCTGGTCCTGCTTGCAAACTGCATCCACTGTTTTATTCTCATCCTTCATTCATCTGAAGTCCTCTCGTCAGTGTCTGAATATTTTGTCTTCAAAGAAAATTTTACCTGCCTTTCCTGTTTATTGTCATTTTTACCATTTCAACCAACAAAAGTGTTGCATTCAGGTTTATGTAATTTTCCCATGTACATTATGTACTCGTATATGACTGAAATATGTAATATGATGTGTGATTGTTTATTACTGTGTTATATATGCTAACTCATGTACTAAACCATGTAATCATGTTAATATGCCACTAAATGAAAAATTGCTTTATTTATTGCCTTTGGTGTCTGTATCAAATAAATATGGCTCATTTCTGCCAGATAATTAACTAACTGCTTCTTTATCTTAGGAATGTCAAAAACTAATCCTAGACAAGTTTTAAGGTAGAATTCTAAGGCTATAGGACTTAAGCTTTGTTATTTGTCTTTCTGTCTGGTGCATTTTAGCCTTTTTATCTGTGCACTGTTGCTTTAAAACTTTTAGTTTGTTTTCTGAGAGAAGCAAAAGTTGGAAGAACTTTTTCCACTTGTTTTGCAACAAGATATTTTAAGCCTATCTACAGGTAGAGTGACTTTATAGTGAATAAAAAAAGAAAAATGAATTCAGTATTTTGCAATCGGCTACAGTTCAACAAAATTTATTTTAATATCATGACACATCTGGAGCCTTGTTAAGAAGGCATGCTTTCATAATACATACTCTTTCACACATATACCCTCTCTTTTATGCTTTACAAAGCATCTTATGTAGACCCAAATTTCAGCAGTCTGCACAGTTCTAAATGAAAATATTTATTTTCAGCCAATAACAAAATCATCTTTGTTTGGCAGTACTGCCCTTTTAGTATACAGACTGCTTTTACTTTTTTTGCAAAGATGACGATTTTCCTGTCAAGCTAGGACAGCATACTTTGTGTGAGGTGACATAAAGAATGTATGTTATTTCTCATTCAGTGGATCAGCAGACTCTTTCATTGCTTTACCTACACCTTGTTTGAACAGTATCACATTTCTCAGCTTAAGCTGACTTCTCTACCAATGACTGTTTACAACACATGCAAAATGTTTAATACCATCAGCTGCTCTTTATATTGCTGTGTTGCCTACATTTCCTAAGTGAGACACCGCTGGCAAACTTGTTGAAAATTTGTGGTTGGTACAGATTCCAGTGAATCATATATATTTTCTTTTGCCTTAGGATAGGGAAGGGATTGTGTGTGTAAATGCAGAGTTACCTGCAGAACCAGATGAACTGTTGGTGTTTTAGAAACTAGGAGAAATTTAGCCAGGATATGAAAAAATATCTTCTTTTACTAATCACCACAAGATACTCCACAGCCATTTCAACTACCTTACCTTGATGCAATACCTTAAGTCAAACCAAGAGATTTTGGTGGTGTAGCACATGATGTCTTGCAATTTAATAGAATGTTGGGCAATGCACTGCTGCATTTGTTTCTTACAGCCTCCATTTTGATAGTAACTCTGAGCAAATCTTTTAACCCCTTAGTACTCTCAAGTCACTCTTGGAAAGAGGTATTTATGCCTAGTGGTTTTACCAGGTTAACAAATTGATAATTTAAAAAAAATGCTGTACTACACACACAGTTAGAGACTTCGGACCTTGTATCCTCAAGACACACCTGCATCATGAACAGCCACTGATTGCTGAGCGACTGTATATTGAGTGTACACCTGCACTGTTTAATTGTACAGGGATGAAGGAAGGCCCTTATTGTTGCTGTGAGACAATCCTGTTTGAAAGCAAGGCTTCATTATTCAGTATTCATGGGATAAACTATATAAATGGTTGTTAGTTGTTCATTTATTTATTTATTTTTGCAGTCGTGATAGGAAAAGTTTAACTAATTTTTTATGAGTTTATTTGAGTAAATATAGACAGGATGAGGAAAGGGCTAGGTAGAAGTAGCAGTTGAACAGAACAAGAGAATAAGGAGCTGAAGTTGTTGAATTATGGCTCTGTGATACCCTCCATATAATCATGTTAATATGCCACTAAATGAAAAATTGCTTTATTTATTGCCTTTGGTGTCTGTATCAAATAAATATGGCTCATTTCTGCCAGATTTTATTTTCCCTGAGCCTCCACTGAAAATGTGCCTCACATAGTGGGTCAACTCAGTCAACCAAACATAAAAATAATTAACTAACTGCTTCTTTATCTTAGGAATGTCAAAAACTGATCCTAGAAAAGTTTTAAGGTAGAATTCTAAGGCTATAGGACTTAAGCTTTGTTATTTGTCTTTCTGTCTGGTGCATTTTATCCTTTTTATCTATGCACTGTTGCTTTAAAACTTTTAGTTCGTTTTCTGAAAGAAGCAAAAGTTGGAAGAACTTTTTCCACTTGTTTTGCAACAAGATATTTTAAGCCTATCTACAGGCAGACTTTACAGTGAATAAAAAAATAAAAAATAAATTCAGTATTTGCAAT
This sequence comes from Protopterus annectens, assembly GCF_019279795.1. Lineage (NCBI taxonomy): Eukaryota > Metazoa > Chordata > Ceratodontiformes > Protopteridae > Protopterus > Protopterus annectens. Next base: position 165,892,391 of record NC_056751.1, on the reverse strand, counting down.
CGGCTACAGTTCAGCAAAATTTACAACGCAGACATCTCAACTTCAGTTAGAAGCTTGGGTGGTGAAAGATCCAGGTAGGGAAGGTGGGAATGAATAGCTCATGGTGGCTCACCCATTCTTGAGAGAGAGAAATGGTGATCCTCATAAGCCAATTGCTCCCACACAAGTGGAAGTTTGTGAGACATCGAGTACCATAAGTCTTGGGGTCATAAAATTGGTGATCCAGTGACTATAGCTCTCACTAGGTTCCTGTGTGGAAAACCATGCCCAGACAGGAAAGGCAAAAATCCTCCAGCAGTGATGCGGGTGTCTCCATCTCCCACCAGGGCATGAGGTTAGGGCCATAACAGATCAATCCTTATTGCTGGAGTGCTAGCAAGGGCAGCTATGATGGCCACTTCAAAGTCAATCATTGTTTACTTACTGAACCACAGACCTCCTTTCTCTTTCTTGGAGGAGATGAAAAGTTGGTCTTTATTTCAGATTTCTTTGGCTCTTATGGTATAATATTTAAGCTATCTGTGTAAATTCAGTAATGCCCAACACTGTTATCCAAACTGAAAGTGTTACATAATGGTGATACAACTTTGGGCATGAAAGTTGAGCTTTCAGTGAAACTTTATGAAAACTCTAAATAAAACTTGTAACTCTGATATTCTTCTGTCAGATGAAACAGGACACTACAAAAGAAACTTTCTGTGAAAGGCATTTTAATTGCCTCGATCCTGCATTTTTAAAGTAGGTAAAATCATTTTTTTCGCCATTAAGTTCAAACCACCTGATGTTAGCTGTTATCTGGAAAGTGTTAGACGTAAAACTGGATTAAGGGAAATTTTACAGTTGGACATGCTGTGACCTGTGAAAAAGTTGGTAAACAAACAGGTATTGCAGAAACATACACTTTAATAAATAAAAATAACTATATAAGGTTAGAATCAAATAAATAACATAAAGTTCAGTAACCTTGGAATGAGATAATGCAGATGATCCAGACATTATCACATAAACTAAACAAATCTTTCCTGTTTTTGAAAGTAACTTTTTTGTATTAGGTTGTCTTGTCTCCTTAGTGTTTTGAGACTTTGACACAAAGCCTTGCCTTGATGTTAAGTCAATAAAGAGTTGTGTACAGTTAATGGCTATTGCGGGTTTTTGATAAAGCTTATTAGTAGAAAATGCAGTGGTTGCCTTCACCAAGGAGGAACCATCAGATTTAGTTTGGCTTTGTTATGCTTTGCTTGAAGAAGTTTCTAGATCAGGGAAGGGAAGGCATGCATGAAGGTCCAAGTTCATTTGAAAGAGAAAGCATTTGTCTTCCACATTGCCTATGTGGAACAAAGGAACAGATCTAGTTCTGGAAAGCCTTATCTCTGAGTGATATGTTGAAAGTGCAAGGATCTGGGTTCCATTTATAAGTAAGTGTTGTCTTCTTGCTCTGAGCATCTGCTAAATGCTTCAGAAGGCCTGTTACATACTACTAAATAATTCAGTTTAAAATGTAAAGCTGTGCCCAGGATCTTTATGGTCTGCACAAATACCTGATTTCTCATTGTCTGGTAATATGAACCATATCACCATAGAATTGTCTGAGCTGATTTATAAATGGCCTGACAAAAAATTGCCCTGAATATCTATCCAAGACATGTGTGCTGATATCATTTTCAATTTCTTCAAACTGATGTAGAAATATTTATTCTGTTGAAGTCAGGTCCTCCAAACATACCTCTCAACTTGCAGACATTGAAAAAAGGAACCAGTGCCCTTGAAAAATACATCACCCAGCTAAAAATCTGGACATCTAATTAGTATAAAATCTGAATGCCAAATAGCACATATTTTTTCCAGCTTTCAGTAGGAATGTGGGATACTACTTAGAAACACGTTTAAAAACAGAGCAGGACAAAAATGATAGAAAACAGATGCACATTAGTAAGAAACATTGTAAAATCTGTAGATTTTAATAAACTGTTTCATAAAATTCTACCACACAAATTAATTTATTTTTGCTTCTGAAAAGGGGAGAAGTAAGATGAGTGTCTGCTTTCTTTAAATTATTGGTGCCACTAGCTTGCTGGTCATATAGTGTAGTTTTTTGTGTACTAGACAGCTTCAAAAATTATATGTGATGAGTGGGATTCTGAAAATTGTGTGAAGGGGTAAATCAAGCCTGAAAATAATTCCACTAAGAAAGGTTTTTGGTGTTGAGTTCAGATTAGACTTTTTGTAATCTACTATTATTCCCAAAGACTGAAAGAGTGAAATTGTCTGCTTTGTTTGATGAATCTACAGTTCTTGCTTTCATGACTATAACCTATTCATCCATATAAGGGAAATATGTTAGGTTTTGCTTCTTCAGGTGAGTAAAAACTGAAGCTAAACATTTAGTGACTCTTCTCTGGAATGTGGATAGTCCAAATGGAGGGGCTGTACATGTAAAGTTGAATTATTCTATTTGCAGCTAGATAATGCAGTCATAAGAAGGTTTTAATAAAACATGACAATGCATCTTCCATAGGCAAGTTGCAATATAAGTGTACAATATGGAAGAAAGTATAGTTTTCAATGTTATCAGACATTGTATTTATGAACTTGACCAGGTCCGAAGGATCTACAACTGGTTTCAATTACACTTTTTGTAATCTACAATTATCCCTGAAGACTGAAAGAGTGAAATTGTCTGTTTTGTTTGATGAATCTGCAGTTCTTCTTGCTTTCATGACTATTCTCTGGAATGTGGGTAGTCCAAGTGGAGGACAAATACATGAAAAGCTGAATTATATTTGAAGCCAGAGAATGCAGTTGTATGAAGGGTTTTAACAGAATATGACAATGCATCTTCCATATGCAAATTGCAATATAAGAAGTGTGCAATATGAAAGAAAAAAGAAGTTATGTCTTACCACAACATTCCATCTGTGTTGTCAATCTTCATCTATTCTTGACTAATGGGTATGGTTCCAATCCTTGGAACTGATCAATGGGTATGGTTCCAATCCTTGGAACTGATCTGGCCGTTACACAGCTCGCTCCAGCCAAAAAAAACCTCTCAAGCTACTAGTCTACCTACAATGCCCGTCTCTAAATTACCTCAGATCGAGTTTGCCTCTAGAGAAGAATAGTACAAGTGTCCAAGGTGCTCGAAACAATAAAAAGCCAGGACAGGATATCACTCCGCCAGAAACCTGCAGGAGGGGGAAGGTGGGAAGGATGCAAGAATAGATGAAGATCGACAGCACAGATGGAACGTTATGATAAGACATAACTTTTAGTTATGTACTCACCATAACTTCAGATGTTTGGGATCCATCTCGCCTACATTCTGTACTGATGGGTTCGGAGCCAATCCCTCGGCTCCGACTCGGCACGCTTATGCTATAGAGCGAGGCCTCTTATTGGCTGAGCTATCTTTATCCCAGGATGCACCACCACTAATCCCCCAGATCTTGTTTGTCCGCATTCATGCACACATGCACAACATGATTATATAACATTGTTAGATGCTTCAAGATGAAACAACAGGATTCGGACCTTCTGATATCCTCTGATCTCCAAGGAAGGGGGAAGGAGGGTGGATTATTAGGAATGTAGGCGAGATGGATCCCAAACATCTGAAGTTATGGTGAGTACATAACTAAAAGATGTTATGTGATCCTATCTCGCCTACATTCTGTACTGATGGGACAGCGTCCCTAGCACCTAAATCCCGGGTGGCTCACTGGAAAACACTCCTGAGCACTGTGGAACCAAATGAAGCTCGTCCCCTAGATGCCACATCTAATTTGTAGTGGGAAATGAAGGTGTGCGGGAAAGACCATGTAGCCGCAGCACAAATGTCACTAATAGCAAGCTTAGAATGAAAAGCTATCGAAGTAGCCATAGCCCTTGTAGAATGAGCCTTGACAGAGGTGGTAAGCTCTTTGTTAGAATAAAAATAAGCTTGAGTAATACAGTCCCTGATCCATTTGGCAATAGTGACCTTTGTGACAGCATTGCCCAATTTGTTATCTGCAAAGGATACAAACAACTGATCTGTTTTCCTTGTTTGTTTGGTCCTGTCTAAATAAAAACGTAACTGTCTGTGGACATCTAGTGTGTGGAATATGAACTCCGCTTTGTTAGAGTATTTTGGGAAAAAAACTGGAAGCTCTAACGATTGTTGTAAGCAGAAAGTTGAACAAACTTTAGGGACAAAGGAAGGATTTGGTCTGAGGGATACTCTGTCTTTATGAAAAACCAAGTACGGGGGTTTTACTGACAAAGCTTGAAGCTCTGAAACTCTTCTGGCAGAAGTAATCGCCACCAGAAAAGCTGTCTTCCATGATAGAAACTTTAGATCACATGTAGCTGCCGGTTCAAAGGGGAAAGAAGTCAAGGTGCGTAACACTATATCGAGATCCCATGGAGGTGCAGGATGAGAAATCGGAGGTCTTAATAGAGCAGCACCTTTCAAGAAGGTCTTACACAATCTGTTGCTCATTAAAGGTGGGTCTATGGATTCGTGAAAATTAGAAATTGCTGCCAATTGTACCTTGATGGTAGAAACTGAAGAGCCTTGATTGAAAAGAGAAGTCAGAAATTTTAGTACTTCTGCCACGGGAATAGAAATGGGGTCCAGGCCCTGGAGTTGAGCCCAAATAGCAAATCTTTTCCATTTGCTAGAATACAGTTTCTTTGTAGCAGACTTATGGGCCGAAGATAATATGTGTACAACATCTGGATCCAATGTATGGCTCCTGACTATCGTCGGAAGAGGAGGAGCCAAGCCGTCAATTTTAAGGCGTGTAGGGACTGGTGGAATAGACCCGACTGATGAACCAGTAGGTCTGGGATCTGATCCAGGAACCATGGACCTTCCAGGGCATGTTTCCGAAGATAGGGGAACGATACTTGACGAGGCCAGTAAGGAGCAATTAAGATCATTTTGCTCCCCAAGAGAGATGCCTTTTGAATCACTCTGGGAAGGAGAGGAACTGGAGGGAAGGCATAAAGCAAGCCGGTGGGCCAAGGATGGACTAATGCGTCCATGGGGCTCTTCCCCGGAGCCGGGGTTAGGGAGAAGCATTCTTTGCACTTCGCATTCAAAGGAGTCGCGAAGAGGTCGCAACACGGAACTCTCCATTCGTTGAAAATCTGACTTACAACTGTCATATTCAGAGACCATTCATGAGGAGAGAGGATGGTCCTGCTCAATCTGTCGGCTATCACATTGGACTTGCCCGGTATGTGAGTAGCCACTAGGAAGCATTTGGTCGGGACTGCCCATTCCCAAACTCTCATTGCTTCTCTGCAAAGAGGATAGGATCTGGTCCCTCCCTGTTTGTTCAGGTACCAAACAACTGACATGTTGTCTGAGTGAACAGCAATTACGCCGTGAAGGAGATAATCGTGAAGGGCTTGAAGGGACAGAAGTACTGCCCTCATTTCCAAGATGTTGATATGAAGCAAAGTCTCTTCCAGATGCCATTTGCCTTGGACTGACCTGCCCAGGGAATGTCCCCCCCACCCCGTCTGGGAGGCGTCCGTGGTCAAAGTGGAGGAGGAAGAACAAAGGGTCGTCCCTGATTCAAGTTGGAGGGCACTAGCCACCAGCGAAGGTCCTGTCTGCAAGATTCCGTGATCCATACAAGGTGACTGAGGGGAAGTTCCTGAAAGGACCACTGAGCTGAGAGAAGCCACTGGAGAATTCTCATGTGCAACCTTGCCAAGGGGACTAGAAGAACCGTGGCGGACATGGATCCCAATAGCTGCAGAACCATTCTGGCTGGGGCTTTGGATCTGGGAAGTAAGGCTCGAACTTGAGCCTGTATGGTTTCTATCCTGTCTGTAGGTAGATAGACCCGCATTTGGTTTGAGTCTATCTCTACCCCTATGAATCTTATTCGTTGAGATGGCAGCAACACAGACTTTGGCCAATTGAAGGTGATTCCAAGGGAATTGCCCAGTGATATAGTGGCTTGTAGGCTCCAGAAGTAGATGCTTGGAGGTGGCAGTTAGGAGCCAGTCGTCTAGATACGGAAACACCTGGAATCCTAGACTTCTCAGGTGAGCAGTCACGACTGCCAAACACTTGGTGAACACCCTGGGGGCTGTGGTGAGACCAAAGGGCAGCGCACGGAACTGAAAATGACTGCCTCCTAGGCTGAAGCGCAGATGTCTCCTGGACGCTTGATGTACCATGATATGATAATAGGCGTCCTTGAGATCTATGGAGCACATCCAAACACCTTTCTCCAGCAATGGGAGAATGGTTTGTAGGGTGACCATTCAGAACTTGGACTTTCTGACTGAACGGTTTAGGATGCTGAGGTCCAAAATGGGCCTCAAGTCCCCGGTCTTTTTTGGCACCAAAAAGAATCTTGAGTAAGTCCCTAATCCGATCTGGTCTGCGGGGACTGGTTGGATGACTCCTTTTTGCAGCAGCTTTAAAACTTCTGAGGCTGTGGTATCCCGTTGACTGGGTGGCGGGTCCGGGATTTTTTTGGACTGAGGGGGCGGGTGAGAGAATGGGATGGAGTAACCTCCGGCGATAATCCGAAGCACCCATCGGTCCTGAGTGATACCTTCCCAGGCCTTTAGGTGCTTCGAGAAACGACCCCCGACTGGCTCCGGAGCAGCACAGCCAGGCAATCCCTCAGGGACTATGAAAGGCTGAAGAGCCACAAAAGGACTCGCGGTCTCCAGTGTTGCGAGGGCCTCTGCCGCCTCTGGGACGGCATCTTCCAGATGAATTTCCCCCTCCTCTGCCTCTGGAAGGGGAACCCTCCTGCTGAGAGGGGTAAGGCTTCTGAGATCTACGGAACCACATTTTCCCTCCTCTTTTAGCCTTGGGATAAGGCCGAAAGGGAGTGGAAAATCGTGCCCCTACGGCAGTCAGAGTCTTACCCTCCTGTTCACAGCGGGTTAGTGTGTCCTTTACCTTGGGTCCAAACAGGGAGGACCCATCAAAGGGGGCGTCGGCAAATGAAGACTTAAAGGCCTCCGCGAAATGACACAGACGGAGCCAGGCTTGTCTCCGTAGAGCATTGCCTGTACCCGCCGCTCTACTCGCCCCTTCAGCTGCATAAGAAATGAGCCTCATGGACGAGTTCGAAATGGATGACATTGTAGCCAGCTGAGAGCCAATCGTCTGGGCCAGCTCCTCAGGCAGGTTACCCAGGAGGGTATTGGATAGCTCCTTAATCAGATCCTTCTGAAACCTGGTAAAGTGCGTAAGGTAGTTCAAGGACCTCAGTGTAAAGGCCGCTGAACTGAGGGTGCGCTTTCCGTACCGATCCATGCTCCTAGACTCCTTATTAGGAGGATGGACGGACATAGAAGCCTCTGCTACATCTTGCTGGGTAGCAGATGCCACCACCAAAGCATCTACAGCCACACCTTTAGTAAGGAACTCTCTATCAGTGGGCGCCGAGAGAAATTTGTTCGGACGAGCAGGCACCGGTTCCACAGAGTCTGGGTGTTCCCACGCCCTTCGACAGATCAAATCCAAGGGCTCGTCGAAGGGCGGAGACACCCAGGAGGCGGAGGGCTGAGCCCCAAAGGCCTTCAGGAACACCGACTCATCAGCAGAGGGAGGTTTGGACTGCCAGCCGCCTCGTTGTTTTAGGGCTTCCAGGATGTCTGCAAAGGAGACATCATCCGAGGACAACTTAGGGGACCCCTCTGCATCATCGAGATCAGTGTCGGATGTCAGAGACTCATCAGGGGAGTCAACGTGCTTCCTCTTGCACGATCTTTTCCTGGGGGGTTCTTCTGAAGAGGCTTCAGAAGGACCTCCAGGAGGGGGAGAAACCCCAGCGGGGGTAACCTGAGGCCCGGGGGCTCTGCTGTCTAAAGACAGGGGGACTGCCAACGACCCAGTCTCCGTATGCAGGGAAGGAGCTGGGGAAACTGCGGAGGTAGCCAAGGAAGATTTGGCTAATGCACTCCTCATAGCCCTGAAGGCGGGACCACCAGAATCCTGGGAGGGTCCCACCTCCGTGGCCACGACAGTGGACGGCACTCCCGCTGCTGACGCACCAAGAGGGAGACTTGGGACCGAAAGCATCAATCCCAAAGCCTCCCCCCAGGGCCGAAGGAAGAAGTCCGTGTACTGAACTCCGACCCAAGAGCCGGAGTTGGAGCAAGGGTCGGGCCTGACCCTATCACCTCCACAGGTTCCACCAGCACCGGCTCCAACGGTGCCGAAGCTGTTGGAGGAGGAACCACAGAATGGGAGTGGACCATCGGCTCCGAAGCCAAATGGGCTGGAGCCGAAACTAGCTTTTGGAACACCGGAGACTGGAAGAGTCGGAGCACCCTGTCGATGTCCGAATCAGACATCTTGGATGATCTAGAGGATACCGATCGGGCCCGAACCGATCTCTCCATTGGCTCCGAAGGGCTCGGGGACCGGCTTCGAATGGACTCAACAACTATCGGCTCCGAGGAAGGTTTCAAGGAAATTTCCCTCGGTGCCGATAAGGACTTCGGCTCCGAGGGGGAAGAGTCTGAGCCGGTAACCCTTATCGGCTCTAATATCAGTGGAGCCGATGAGGGTGACCTGCCTCTCAATGCCTCAGACCTCGGCTCCGAAACCAGAGGGGTCGAGGCTGGAGGCATCGAGGCAGACCGTTCCGACCTAGGCTCCGAAGTCCGTGGAGCCGATGGAGAAGTCTGCTTAGATTTTTTAGCGGTCGGTTCCGACTGACTGGTCGGAGCCGACGCGTTCTTCTTTTTAGAAGGAGACGGAAAGGAAGATAAAGCCTCCTCGAAGGAAGGCTTGATTAATCCCTTGAGGATTAATTTGTTTTTCCTCTCCTGGAGGACTCTAGAAGAGAACGCGTGGCACACACTACACGACTCTTGTAGGTGCTTAGCACCTAAGCAATAGATGCACGAGGAGTGGTCGTCCGTTATGGACATTTTAAAACCACACCTCGTGCATTTCTTAAACCCAGAGGGTTTGTGTTCTTTAGACATAACTGCTTTGCCACAGAACCTAAGTGAAAAACACTAAACTTTAGATAAAAGTAAAGTTAAATTCAACAACTTTAACAAATTATATATATTTTTTTTACACTAAACAGTTAACAGACAAAAACGAGAGAAAGAGAGTCAAGACCCTCTAACTTAAACGGGTACATGACCCAAGAAAGATACACACGCAAACTAAAACAGGAAACCTACCCTGACTGAAAAAATCACGAATTTACCAACAGAAATTCACCAATCACACTAATATAACAACAATAGCTGTTAAACAGCTTTTGGGTTCAAAGTAAGGAAATTTGTGACAGGAAAAAGCCTAAATAAATAGTACTTAGCCCAGCCAATGTTGAGACCACGTCTAAGCTTGTTAGCGGCAAACGAGATCTGGGGGATTAGTGGTGGTGCATCCTGGGATAAAGATAGCTCAGCCAATAAGAGGCCTCGCTCTATAGCATAAGCGTGCCGAGTCGGAGCCGAGGGATCGGCTCCGAACCCATCAGTACAGAATGTAGGCGAGATAGGATCACATAACATCTTCTTTATCTGATGTCAATCTTCATCTATTCTTGATTAATGGGACAGAGTTCCCAGGCACCTTGTATCCTGGGAGGCCTTATGGATGGATAGTGCTGAGCACCATAGAACCAAAAGATGCTCTCCCCTGAACACCATATTCAATTTGTAATGAGTAATAAAGGTATGAGGCTTAGCCCAAGTTGCAGCAGCTCAAATGTCTGACATCGAAGCTCTGGAATGAAAGACTGTTTAAGTTGCCACTGATCTTGCAGAATGTCCCTTGACTGGTTTCAGAAGTGTCATATTCAACTTTTTGTATATGAAGGATATACAGTCTCTCAACCACCTGCAGGGAGTTACCTTGGAGACTACTCTTCCCAAAGTTGCACTGGCGAAGAATATAAATAATTGATCAAATCATCTAAATTGTTTCATTCTATGTAAATAGAATCACAGCTGCCTATGTACATCCAGAAAGTGAAGGCAGTGCTCTCCTTTGTTAGAATAATTTGGGAAAAATAAATGCTAAGTCTAAAGATTGATTGATATTAGCATCTGAAATCACTTGAGGCAAAAAGGTCAGATTTTTTCTAAGTGACATTCTGTCCTTCTGGAAAATTAAGTAAGGAGCTTTAGAGCATAGGGCTTATAATTTGGAGACTTGTCTCTCAGAAGTGACAATTACAAGAAATAATGTCTTCCAAGAGAGAAACTTTAAATCACAGGTAGTTGCTGGTTCAAAAAGTGGTGCAGTAAGTGACTGTAGTACTAAAGTCAAATCCCAAGGTGGGAGAGGTTCCTTAAAGGGGGTTTCAGGTGTATAGTACCTTTTAGGAAAACTTTGCAAAGCCTGTGGGAAATCAAGGGTTGGTCGCCAATCCCGATATGAATTTCAAAATCACTGCTGGAAATAACTTTGATTGTAGAAGCAGAGGCTCAGGCTCTCTTATTAAAAATAGCAGTCAGAAATTCCAAATTTTTTTCTACCGGTGTTGAAAAGGGGTCTAATCCATTATCATAGGCCCAGATAGAAAATCTCTTCCATTTGCTTAGGTAGAAAGTTGTAGTGGATTGTTTATGTGATGCCAGAAAAATATGCCATATGGGAGAAGGTATGGCATCATGCTTGGTGACTAATGGAAGTGGAGGAATCAAGATGTCAGCTTGAGAGTCTGACTGTTGGGATGCACTAGTCCCTGAGAATGGGACAGTAGATCAGGAACTGGGTCTAGAATCTATGGTCAGCAAAGAAGATGAGGCCCCAGGAAGGGAAATCATATCTGTCGAGGCCAATAAGAAGCAATGAGAATCACCTTGCTTCTCAACCAAGATGCTTTCTTGAGAAACATCTGGATCAGAGGAATGGGGGGAAAGGCATAGAGCAGACCCAGGCACCAATCGTGTAGAAGACCATTTCTGGGTGATTTTCCTGAGGGGGAATCAGGGCAAAGTAGCTTCTGCACTTGTTGTTGAGGGGTGAGGCAAACAGGTCACAGCAAGGATGGTCCCAATGAAGAAAAATCTCCTTTGCTACTCTGGAGTTCACAGACCACTCGTGAGGCAAGAGGATGCATCTGCTCAGCCTGTCCACAATTACGTTGGAAGCCAGGATGTGCATTGCTATCAGTAAGCGGTTAGAAGATATTGCCCATTGCCACACACGAAGGGCTTCTCGACACAGTGGGTAGGACTTGGCTCCCCCTTGTTTGTTGATGTACCAGACTACCGACATGTTGTCTGACTGAATAGCTATCATCGCTGGAAGTAAGGCAGAATGAAAAGTTTACAATGCCAGAAACACTGCCCTTAGTTCCAGTACAGTGATATGCAGGATGGCCTCAGAAGGGGACCAAGTGCCTTGGACTGTTTTCCCTAGATAAAGCCCCCCCATCTGGGAAGCGTCCGTGGTTACTATGGCCTTGGGTTGGGGGAAGACAAAGGGACAACCTTGAAGAATCTCTCTTGAATGCATCTACCAAGTGAGACTGTTTTTGCATCAGCTGGAAATGAAAATTAAGTAGTCCACAGGATGAGTCAGAATTTGACCACTGGTTTGCTAATAGCCATTGGAGAAGTCTCATGTGGAATCATGCTAGTGGAACCAAAGTAATAGCCACTACCATGGAGCCCAGAGCTTGTATAATTAATTGAGCAGGTATTTTGTTTGAGCACAGAAGAGACTGGACTTGCATCGGTATTTTCTACAACCTGTGGCACAACGCATGTAGAAGTGTTGAAACAGGCTCCGATAAATTCCATGTCTTGGTTGGGAGTTAACTTGGATTTGGCAGTATTGACTGTTATGTCCAATTGATGGGACTGGTCCAGTATAAAGTCCGTGCTCTGCTGCACTAGATGCCTGGTGGAAGTGGTGAGGAGCTAATTGTCTAGGTAAGGAAACACTTGGAATTTGTGCAGCCTCAAATGTGCTATAACCACCGCCATGCATTTGGTGAACACCATGGGGGCTGTGGTGAGACCAAAAGGCAGTGCTCTGAACTGGAAATGACTGGCCCTTATTCAGAAGTGGAGAAACTTTCTTGAGCATTTGTCCACTTTTGTGTGGGAATACCGGTCTTGAAAGTCAATAGAGCACATCCAATCATTTTTCTCCTAAAAGGTGAGACTAGATTGAACTGTGATCATCTGGAATTTTGCTTGCTGGACAAATTTGTTTAGAATACTGAGATTCAGAATTGGTCTCCAGTCCTCTGTTCTCTTTGGCACTAAAAAGAATTGAGTAAAAAACGGACCCTAATTGGTCTGGTGGGACTTCTTGGACAACTATTTTTTCTAGCAGCTTTTGTACTTCTATTGCTGCTTGAACACTCCGACTGGGTGAACATTGGGGAGTTTTGCAGGGGTTCTTGGATAAAGATTGAATGGAATTTGGTAGCCTCTGGTTATTATCCTTAGCTCCCAGGCATCAGTGGTAATGTGTTGCCTGGCATTTGGGTGCAAGGAAAATCTCCCAACTGCTTGAATCCTGTGGTAGAGGACCTTGGCTTTTAGCCATAACTATCAAAAAAGGAGACAGACAGACACACAAACACACACAGAAAAAGGATTTAAGACAGAAAAAATTCTACTAGCAATGGTACAAAAAGGGTTATCACAAGGGTAAAGAGAAAGAACTACCAGCGATGGTAGGGGAAAGTATTCCCCACAGTAAAAAGAGATGAAACACTCACTTAGGTAGACCAAACAGTAGAGAGAAAGTTAGAACTAACTGTAAGAAATTTTAGCTATTAATAGAAAAGGAATAACTACTGGAAAAACAGAAAAATGATTTAGCTGCGAGAGATCACTGGCTGACAAGTCTGATTCACAAAAGTGGCAAACAAGATCAGAGGTAATTTAGAAATGGGAACTGTGGGTAGACTTGTAGCTAGAGAGATTTTTTGGGCTGGTGCAAGCTGTGTAATGCCCAGATCGGGTCCGAGGAACTGGACCGTACCCATTAATCAAGAACAGATGAAGACTGACAACATCAGATGTATAGTTTTCAAGGTTGCCAGACATTGTATTTATAAACTTGACCAGGTTTGAAGGATATAAAACTGGTTTTGAGGTCTAATCCTTTTATGGCACTAGAAACAGTTTGGAGTAAGAACTCTGACATCTTTGATCTAAAAGTACTATGCACACTACTTTCTTTAGCAAAAGCTGAGATATTGTTTTTAAAGGTTTTTGTACCTGATATAGAAGTGTCAGTTAAACCAAGCTAGCTTTATAGTGTCTGAAGAAACTTTATGTAGCTTTGTTGAATTACCTGCAAAACTATATGTATGTAATAATATATCACCAAGCAGCATCATAACTTTGACCTTTGCCTCTTAGGATATTGGGATGTGGGAATGAGTAAGATGGAAACAATCATATTGAAGAGCTTTGGAGCTCGGACATCTGCTAGACTGCTTATCTTTGGCCAGCTTTTGTTGGGAAAATATTCCACCCCATGGTAGGGAGAAATGAAGCTCTGACTGCAACCCAGTTGACCCATGAGTGTGAATCACTAATGTAGCACCAAAATGATTATTTTGACTTCCTATGCCCACTCTACAGATCCTACTATCCTTCCTGGTGTAAACAGATGATACTGTAGTAATCAAAATAACCCATTCATAAAAGTAGGTTACCAACAAAAAATGGCCTGATACTAAAACACATTCAAATGAATGGGGAAAAAAAGAAATGCTAACTAAATGGGGTATGTTGATTTCACTTGCATAACTGAACGATAACATAGTTGTCATGTACATTATGGTTTGCACTCACAGATATTACTTATGGTTTGACACGTAACATAATAAATAACTCATTCTCCCCTACACTTACAAAGATATACATATACGAGTGATATAGATAGTTAGGTCCCTATCAGATGATCAAGTTTTTCCAAACTCAAAATTCACATGGTCGAGTTTTTGAAAACCTGAAGCTTTCCCCACTGCAGTGAGATATCAAAGTTGGTATACATAATTTGCAGAGGGTGTGGGGGTACCGGGTGTAGATTTCTGTGTTTTTTTTGTTTTCTTTTTTTTTTTTTTGAAGTTCAAGTTTTTGAAAACTCGATCATGTGGTTTCAACCATATAACTTTCGAATCTGACTAGACCCCATATTATATAATAGTGCTTGGTAACCCTATAACCTAAGGACTGTGAGTCAGGATTTTTTGAGATTAAGAGAGCTTGATCTTCAAACTATTCCAAGAAAGGAGATTCCGCCAGGAGTGTTAATTCCTCTAGTCTCATTATTTTAAGGCTTTACTGGAAAGCTCACCCAGTCTCTGCCACAACTTGCTGTGAGGGAAAGGTTAGTTTGTTTTTACTTTCTTGCATTTTGTATATTGTAATTTGTTTTCTTTACACTGTTTTTTACTTGTATACTGCTTTTAATTGCATCTTTAAAGTAGGAAAGAGACCACAGCTGTCTCTTGCGAGTCACACAGAAATTAGAACAGGTTAATTAGCTGTGAACTTAGGGGCGGCCACAGTGGTGCAGTGGTTAGCAAGCTGTGAACTTAGGTGGAGATACAACCTAAACATTCTATTTAAGGGGTAAAATAAAATGCTTCAAGGCTTTACTGGAAAGATCACCCAGACTCTGCCACAACTTGCTGTGAGGAAAAGGTTTGTTTTTGCTTTCTTGTATTTTGTATTACTTTACTTTTTATATTTTGTATATTGTGACTTGTTTTCTTCACACTATGTTTTACTTGTATTCTGCTTTTAACTGCATATTTAAATTAGAAAACAGACCACAGCTATCTCTCTTGTGAGTCACACACAAATTATTTTCCTCCACCCTTCCACCCTGGCATTGTTGTGGTTTTATGTTAATTTGATCCCATAGCTCCTTTCCTCTCTCCTTTCATTGGCTGTTGTAAGCACAAAATTATCATTTTGTGAAATCACACACCTTCAACTGTTTAAATTTATTGGCCATCCTACTGTATTCCACAGAACTAGAATACGAAGTGTCCATCCCCCTTTCAGTCTGTCTTACTCTTTTAAAATTAGTGGCTCTCCACTTACATAGCTAAAGCTTAGTTACTCCCCTTTCATATCTAACTGGTAAGTGAACACTGCAGCTCTTAGGATATTATACCACCAAAGAAAGCAGCCACACCAGACCGGTATCACCGAGGCAAGAGCACGAACTCACAATAAGGCACTGGATAGGAATTTATTAACGTGCAAAAATAAGCAACAAGCAACACACACGTTTTCGTCTTGAAATACGACTTCATCAGATAAAACACATCCAAAATTTCACAGTTTAAATACCCACCCCTCATATCAATCAATCAATTATACAATTACATTTAATAATTATATAAGAACTTGTTTGCATATTAAAATAAATCTTTGAACCAAAAAATAAACAAAATAAAATAAATATAAATACATGTATACACATATATAAAAAATCTAGAATCAAATTGATAAAAACAGTAATGTTCCACTATTAATTTGTGTTTTTACTAAGCCTTAAATTAAATACGTCTAGCTTTTAACTTCAAATAGGGCACTATAGAAATGGATTCATTTAGCCCAGGCATTTTTGTAGCTTCCAATAGAATCTGCCAATAAGTTTCCCTATGTGCTAGCCTTGCCTCCCAGGGTCCACCCCTTATGTCTCTTGGGACCATTTCAATTACAAAAAACAAAAACTTGGCACCATCACACACAGTGGTGCGTTTATACAGTGCATTAGTAATTTTAAATTTGGCTATGTCATACATGTGTTCATATATACGCCTTTTAAATTGTCGTTCAGTTTTTCCGACGTAAAACGCCGGACAGGTTTGACATATAGCCAAATAAACTAATCCACTGGACATGCAGTTGTAGTATCCTGTGGCCTTAATATCCCTATTTCGGCTCTCCAAATACAAATGACTGTCCTGTACTACGTACTTACAGGATGAACAGCACCCACATTTGTATGTACCTGTTTTTGTTCTTGAGGTCTGCAAGGGATACTCCTGTTGTTCCAATAATCTTTTCATGTTTTGTCCCCTTCTAAATATAGTTTTTATCTGCCTATCTTTAAATGTATTCAAATCAGTTAACTCCTGGAACATAAACCACTCCTTTTCAACGATATTTCTAATGTGGGTTGCATTGCCACTAAAATCAGTAATAAAAGTAAAATTGCCAGGGAACATCCCTATATTACTCATAGGGGAGCCACCTTCATTCCCCGTGTACATTTTTCCAAAATAGGACTAAACCTAGTATCACGGGCTGCAATAACCTCTTCTTGTACTGACAATACCATTTCTATAGGATATCCCCTTTCCAAAAATAAAGATTTTAACACTTCACATTCTAACCTGAAGTCCTTGTCCGAGGAGGTCATTCGTGAAACACGAACGTACTGCCCCTTAAGAATTCCTCTTTTTTGGAAACGTGGGTGGGAACTCGTATAATGTAAATACCCGTTGGAGAAGGTGGGTTTTCTGTAAATACAAGATTTAACCCCCTCCCCCTCCTTCGTAAGGGTCACATCCAAATAATTTACACTATCGTGTGTTATTTGATGGGTAAATTTTAGAAATGTCGTGGTAGTGTGTATATATTGGATACATTTCTCAATGTCACCCACAGGGCCATTCCAAAAAATACATATGTCATCAAGAAATCTACAATAATAATTCCAATTATTGGAAAATGAACTATTCATAATAAACTTCTTCTCCCATATATACATAATGATGTCCGCATAGGTTGGAGCACAATTAGCCCCATAGAAACTCCCGATACCTGATGGAAATATTCACCGGCAAAGAAGACAAAATTGTTCTTCAATACCAGTCCTAATAACTCAATAATGGCATGAACATCATTGTTGTTTATGTGACGGCACTCCCATAAGGCTTCCTCCAACCACTCCAGGCCTATATCACTAGGAATGATGGAAAAGAGATCAACCACATCAATGGTTAGAAATACTACTTCCTTTTCAAATAAATGGGGTGATATACTACGTAAAAACGCCCATGAATCCTTGAGGATGTATTCCTGTCTTCCCCACAATTCCTTAAGTTTCCAATCCACATACTTAGAAATATTATGCGTCTTGGACCCCTGAGCTGCTACAATAGGCCTCAGAGGCGGATCCAGGGGGTTCTTATGTATCTTGGGTATCCCGAATATAGAGGGCACCCTGGGATCAGAATTGGAAAGAAAGGTGTAGGTATCAAATTCTATCACCTCTTGATCAAGTAGATCCTGAATGGCCAAATCTATTTTGTGGTAGGACAAGTTGATTTCATTGAGGGAAGCCGATGTATATTTATCATAATCATGCAAGATATCGTACATCTTGGACTGATACAAATTGTTATCCATTATTACCGTCCCCCCACCTTTGTCCGGCTCCATGACCCTCAAAGTGGAATCCTTACTCAATTTTTCCAATAATATTCTTTCATCCAAGGTTAAATTAGCCTCAAATCGATCCAAACCCAATTCCTTTCTAAACCTGTTCTCAATCCTTTGTTCCAGGTTTTTGAGCTGTGGGTGAAGTGGGGGATTGAAAGTACTGGATTTCCTTAGATGTAAGCTAGGTGTCCCTGGTACTGCTCCTAAAAGGTTTTCCAAATTGAGCTTGCGTATAAAAAAGCTTCAAATCCAAAATAACATGCATCAAGTTGCTCCGTTTATTAGGCACAAATTTGAAGCCTTTAGTAAACAGCTGAAAACATGTACTGGAAACTGAAAAATCACTGTAATTATAAATATGATAGTTATCCTTAATGTATAAGGAATACTGCCCTAAAGGGGTCATAAACTGTTGTTCACACTCTACCAATCCTGCCTCCTGTTTTTCTTCCATGCTCGAGGGAACCCCCCACCCCCCCTCTGTTCTTGTGGGGCTCTGTCTAAAGGGGGATAATCATCAAAGGACTGCTGTCCCTGCTGGCGTATACGCTCGGACCTACGTAATACTGGTTCCCCTTCAAAACGTTCTCCCGGTATTTCCTCAATTGGAAATACTTCTCCCCTGGGTTCATCCAATGCAACGGGATTAGGGCCATTCTGCTGAAATGGCTGCTCGCTGGCATGATTGTATGTATGCCATCTATTATATGATGGACTAGGGTACTGTCGCCCTTGCTGGTATTCTAAAATATCTCTCCTCAACTTCTTGTATTTACGGTTTAATACTGTCTCACAATGTAAATCCACCTCCCTCCTAATGTCATGACATTTAGCAGCATCAAAAAGTAAATCATCAGACATGCATTTAAAATAGTTGGAAATGTCCTGCTGCAACTTTGAAAGTTCATGACTGTTTTTCTTTATAATAGCTTTGACAATGCTCAGACCACATTGGTCAAAAGCTTCAATCAAATCCTTATGGAATTCACTACCAGGAATAACCTGGTTAGGATATTTAAATACCCTCAAACCCTTGGGCACAGTACCTTTGTTAAGATTTTCAGTCAAATACAGGTTGTCCAATTCCAGGGTTTTGTATCGGTAGAGAGCGTTTTCAAAAAGGCGTTGTGTCTCCAGATAGTTACATCCCCCACCTGCACGGCTGTGGTTGTGCTCCTCATACAGGAATTTTGGCTTAGTTAACATCCATTCCGTGAAGGTCGAAGTGGGATGAGCATTACCCTCATGGTCCGAACCCCTAGGCACTTCCACGTTTGAATATAAAGCGGTCTCACGCAGAACGGCCGGAGTACTGTTAAAATCAATTGTACCACAGTTCCCTTGCTTTGCGTTCACTTTTGGATGGACCGTACCAAACGAATCACCAGTTGTAGGGGGCACATTTTGAGGATGGGCTACCAGTCTTAAAATATTACGTTGTTCAGTAATAATATTGTTAATACCAAGCCCAATCGGTGTAAGTAAATTAATGAGTGTAGTAAGTTGACCCGTGAGTTGAACGAATCCGTCCCCTTCGGACCTGGATCCATCGACAGGCACAATTCTCTGTCCCTCCTGCCCAGAAGGAGAGACCGGGCTGGCTGCCATAACAATAACTCCAAAAGAACTGCTGCAAATAAACTGATACCACCAAAGAAAGCAGCCACACCAGACCGGTATCACCGAGGCAAGAGCACGAACTCACAATAAGGCACTGGATAGGAATTTATTAACGTGCAAAAATAAGCAACAAGCAACACACACGTTTTCGTCTTGAAATACGACTTCATCAGATAAAACACATCCAAAATTTCACAGTTTAAATACCCACCCCTCATATCAATCAATCAATTATACAATTACATTTAATAATTATATAAGAACTTGTTTGCATATTAAAATAAATCTTTGAACCAAAAAATAAACAAAATAAAATAAATATAAATACATGTATACACATATATAAAAAATCTAGAATCAAATTGATAAAAACAGTAATGTTCCACTATTAATTTGTGTTTTTACTAAGCCTTAAATTAAATACGTCTAGCTTTTAACTTCAAATAGGGCACTATAGAAATGGATTCATTTAGCCCAGGCGTTTTTGTAGCTTCCAATAGAATCTGCCAATAAGTTTCCCTATGTGCTAGCCTTGCCTCCCAGGGTCCACCCCTTATGTCTCTTGGGACCGTTTCAATTACAAAAAACAAAAACTTGGCACCATCACACACAGTGGTGTGTTTATACAGTGCATTAGTAATTTTAAATTTGGCTATGTCATACATGTGTTCATATATACGCCTTTTAAATTGTCATTCAGTTTTTCCGACGTAAAACGCCGGACAGGTTTGACATATAGCCAAATAAACTAATCCACTGGACATGCAGTTGTAGTATCCTGTGGCCTTAATATCCCTATTTCGGCTCTCCAAATACAAATGACTGTCCTGTACTACGTACTTACAGGATGAACAGCACCCACATTTGTATGTACCTGTTTTTGTTCTTGAGGTCTGCAAGGGATACTCCTGTTGTTCCAATAATCTTTTCATGTTTTGTCCCCTTCTAAATATAGTTTTTATCTGCCTATCTTTAAATGTATTCAAATCAGTTAACTCCTGGAACATAAACCACTCCTTTTCAACGATATTTCTAATGTGGGTTGCATTGCCACTAAAATCAGTAATAAAAGTAAAATTGCCAGGGAACATCCCTATATTACTCATAGGGGAGCCACCTTCATTCCCCGTGTACATTTTTCCCAAAATAGGACTAAACCTAGTATCACGGGCTGCAATAACCTCTTCTTGTACTGACAATACCATTTCTATAGGATATCCCCTTTCCAAAAATAAAGATTTTAACACTTCACATTCTAACCTGAAGTCCTTGTCCGAGGAGGTCATTCGTGAAACACGAACGTACTGCCCCTTAAGAATTCCTCTTTTTTGGAAACGTGGGTGGGAACTCGTATAATGTAAATACCCGTTGGAGAAGGTGGGTTAAAAGCTAGACGTATTTAATTTAAGGCTTAGTAAAAACACAAATTAATAGTGGAACATTACTGTTTTTATCAATTTGATTCTAGATTTTTTATATATGTGTATACATGTATTTATATTTATTTTATTTTGTTTATTTTTTGGTTCAAAGATTTATTTTAATATGCAAACAAGTTCTTATATAATTATTAAATGTAATTGTATAATTGATTGATTGATATGAGGGGTGGGTATTTAAACTGTGAAATTTTGGATGTGTTTTATCTGATGAAGTCGTATTTCAAGACGAAAACGTGTGTGTTGCTTGTTGCTTATTTTTGCACGTTAATAAATTCCTATCCAGTGCCTTATTGTGAGTTCGTGCTCTTGCCTCGGTGATACCGGTCTGGTGTGGCTGCTTTCTTTGGTGGTATCAGTTTATTTGCAGCAGTTCTTTTGGAGTTATTCTTAGGATATTATCCCATTTTTCCATCTTACTATTAAAATCTGCAGCATCTACTCCAAGACCACCAATTATCGGAGAACCCACATTCTGCCTCTCAGTAGTCATCTTGGGATCAGTGCTTCCATTTTGCTCCTGGTGAGAGTAGTAGCACAGACACATTATTTCCTGGAGACTGCTGAGCACCAGAAAGCCTAAAAACTGCTTCATAGGTGCCAGCTTGTAATTTATGCTTACATTTTGCTCCTGGTGAGAGAAGGAGCAAAGTGCAGTGATTCCTGACTGTTTCTGCTTAGGCAGTGAGTGTCTGTCCTTGATGTTCCTGATCGGTCTAGTTGATTTTTCAAAGCAACTACCACAAAAAGGCTACAACAAGCCTACAGAACCTTGCATCCATGACAATATTGTGGATCACCAAACAGGCTGCGTCCTGCTTCTCATCTCGGGATTGGCACTAATGTTTTGCTTCTAGTGAGAGAAGAAGCAAAGTAGCATTGTATCCCGGCAGAATGAAGCTGTGGTGAGGCCAGCAGTAGTAGTAGCCATCCATGTGACTTGCCTCTTTTCATCATTCTTGACAAACTAATAATTTCTTTTCAGTAAGTACTGCTTGATTTGTCCATAATTCATCAGGGTCTACCTATTAGTTTCCCCTCAAGTGTTTGGCAGTGCCCTGTATAGGCACAGACACAATGACTGACATTTTTCCTGTAAAAGCACAACTGAAATTTCAGCAACACCTCGTTGCACACAGGACAACTAGTTTGCAGTGACAAGCCCTGCTCCCAGAGTTGCAAACCAGATACTCCTAACATTGCTTTATATTCTCACTCCAACTGTCTAATCAATAAAAATGGGTCTGTTGCTATGGATATGAACTTCCCCAGTATCTCCATTAGCAGCTTGCTGGATATGGGCATCCTGAGGCAATGTAGAAATTGCCTCATGTTTACTGACAACCAGTTAATTGTCAAACAAACTGGTATGGCATGTGATGTGATGTATTTACACAATGTCACTGGAGGCAAAGTTCTCACATAAAAGCACTCCTAATGTCAATAAGGTTGTCAGTAGTACACATGCTGCGCCCATCACACACAATTCAAAGCAGACATATTGACCCACATATGCTGAGGCACTTAATGTAACTTTCCTAAACCCCAAAGACCTCCTAGATGAAGTACACATAACAAATGCCCTTAACAGCCCCAAATGCACTCTTTCAAAACACCCCCCATATCAACACATACAGCCACATCTTATGAAGCCTCTACATCTAAGCCCATAAAGGCAAGCCACTACACAATCCAACATTCTGGTCACTGGAGAATCCATTGTGAGACACACTGATGGCCCTCTCACTAAGCTGAGCAAAGAGAATAAGATTGTCAGTTGCTTATCAGGGGCTAGGATCCACTACATTATGCATGCACTCAGGTCACTGAACCATAAGTACCAGTATGACTCCATCATAGTCCATGTGGGTATAAATGATGTATCTCCCCAGACTATATGAAGAGAGACATCATGGAGCTCTCGGAATACATGCCCCAGGCTGGTCTGAACCTAGCACTGAGCAGCATTTCACCTTCTCCAAGGATGATGCCATAATACGAATAAAAGATGACTGACTAATAATTAGCTCAGTTTCTGGTGTCGTACTACGGGGGTGCAATATTTGTCAGCATGGAAGGAGATGGTCAACAGACCATGATGCTGCTTTGCTAAGGATGGTCTGCACCTCTCCACTCTAGGCTTTCAAATATTAGCTAAAACAATGTCTTCCCCAATAGTGCCTTTTTTAAGGCAATGCCAGACAAAGTAATTCTGACATAGCAAGTCAAAACCAAGAAAATCTAAAGGTACTACTGCTCAATACCAGGAGTCTAAACAAAAAACTCCACTCCCTTGAAGCTGAATGTGTTTACAAAAATCAATACCTTTTCTTTTAATTCAAGTGAATTAGTCCTTCTTTTCATGCATTTCTTTATAGCATATTTTCTGTTTCAGGTTAGGGCATTAAAACTGGGAGATGCACCTATTATTTTACCAAATTCTGGCATAGCAGTTAGTATATCCCAATTTCTCCGTATATCGGCAACACCACTAGTATTAAAATTATATTTCATGATGTACCTAAACTTAGTGTTGTTATTATGACTTTGGTTAGTCTGTGGATGTTCTGACAAAAAATATGGTTTAGCTCTACCATCTCTTTTATTAGTTACATAGCTAGATGCTTCATTCAAAAGGCCTTCATCAGAGCCTCTCTATTATATGGAGAAATTGGCTATAATAAAATGCATGAAGGACCAATCCACTAGAATTAAAAGAAAAGGCACTGTTCCATGCTATAATTGTGTTTTTTGTAAACACACTGATCCTTCTGCTACGTTTGAACACCCACGAACAAAGCATATTTATGAATTTGACGGATTTGCTACTTGCAACACAGAAAATCTTTTTTTTTTTTTTTAACTGTCTGCATGATATGCATTAGTTTCTATATAGGTAAATCTAATACGAAAATTTAAGGAAACAATTTCTGAACATCTTTCAGAAATTAGAAAGAATATACTTACTAATTCCTTTGCTAAGCACATTCATGACAATG
This sequence comes from Protopterus annectens, assembly GCF_019279795.1. Taxonomy (NCBI): domain Eukaryota; kingdom Metazoa; phylum Chordata; order Ceratodontiformes; family Protopteridae; genus Protopterus; species Protopterus annectens. The sequence goes on along the minus strand of NC_056751.1, from coordinate 165,868,957 downwards.
GTATAGACCATTCATTTAAATTTAGAGAAATACAAAGGATATTTTTTAACATAAGACATGGTGACGTGCTAAATGCCACTGAGCTAGCTGAATACAGGTGGATTTTAAAACTGCAGGCTGACCATGCATGTGGACTAAATGCTTCAGTTAGTTTAAAACCTGTATTAAAACAAAAGCAAATGAAACTGAAGTGCTAGTTGCTATTGATTGTCTGTATCTGTTGTGCTTCTGGATGTACTTTTTGTGTGTGTTGCCGTGTCTTTAAACATTGGGGTCTCTGTATAACAAGCTGAGCACTTACTGGGTGATGGTATCACATGCTGTATTTACAAATTCTGTATTTGAACTGTGTTTTATACGCACTGAAGAAGTTATTATTCCAAAAGCTTTGCTATTTGTATTGTATTAAAATAAGTCAGTTTTTTGTCTGGTGTTGAGATCCAGTTATTACTGTTTCTACTAGACATAGCTGCTTTTCCAGCATGCCCTGTTAATGTCAAAGGCTAGGTTAAGATCCCTGGAATGACTGAATCTTGTCCCTTTTGACTTATGGATGTGTAGTATTTCCATTGGGTAGGGTTACAGACTGCTCTGTAGGCCCGGCACAAGTTGCCTCTTAGCAACCTCTAAGATATAAATTACACTGACAGGGCTTTCAGCCTATCTGGGTAGGTCAAGTTTTGAAGGCCCTGTATTTTCTTGAGAAACCTCTGTGGTCTCTCCAGCTATTGCAGGTGTCTGGTGAGGTGCATACAGAAGGGAGCATTATACTCTATTAGTGGTCTGATGAGGGTCGAGTACAGAAGAGTTGTAACAGTCTTGGATGCAATGCCCTTACTTATGAGGTGTGCAACATAGAAAGCTTTCCTTACCACTGAAGACACATGGTGATCAATGTTTAGGTTGCTATCAACCTGTGTTCTCAAATCTCATACCACTAGGTTTGAGCTTGGGGGGGGGGGACTGTTTACAGTAATTTGCAGGGACATTCCTTTTGCCAAATGGGGTAATAATGCACTTTTTTGCATTTAGTTTGAGTCCATGGCTTTGCCACCAATTGTTTGGCTATGTTAGCCTTTTTTGTAATATGTTAACATTGTTAGGGGACTCAATGATTATACCCTGCAATCGTCAGTGAACGTGGCAAGCCACAGGCCATCTAAATTTGCCTTGACTTCCAAGAAATAGATTCCAAACAGGACAGGGCTCAACACAGATCCTTGTGGTACACCACTGGTAACTGGTGTACTGGTAGAGGTGGAATCCCCAACTTTGACTTTATGAGTTTTATCAGTGAGCCAGTTGGCTACCCATCTAGTGACATATGGGTAAATCCCCAGCTGGGAGAGTTTCTCAATGATACCTGAGTGGGGAATTGTGTTGAAACCCTTGGCTAAGTTGAGATAGGCAGTATGTACTGTTTTGCCTTCATCCAGAGCTTTGCTGACATTTTCAAAGTCCAGCAAGTTTAACAAACATGACTGACCCTTAACAATGCCAAATTGGGTTGGGTTGAGAGTCTTAAGTTCGCCTGTCTTTGTTAATAAGGACCATGATGATTCTTTTCATGGCCTTACAAGATATTTGATTTGCTTTTTCAAGATGTGGAGGGTGTTCTTCCTTTGCCGAGTCAGTTCCCTCTTGTTCCTAGACATCAGTTTCTTCCTCTTGTTACATAACCTATGAGGTCCACCAAGGTGTTTTGTTTTTTGAGGACCTGGTTTTGATCCAGTCAGGTACAGCTGAGTTTATAGTTGTATAAGTGTTTATACAGTAGACTTCCTCTTACCCGGCCTCCTCTTTAACCAGCCATCAAATCTCTGCAGTAGCCCTAGCAAAAGACAACAGAGAACAACACTTCTGCCTCCTCTGGGCTAAATAATGACAGGCATTTGAGTTTTAGACCTTATATTCATTAGAAAAATGCATACCAACACAAATCCTTCTATTTTAGCTGATTTATAACCTATAATCAGAAAAAGCATACAAAATAGCATTTAACAAGCCATTTGTTTATCCAGCCTAAGGTCCAGTCCCAGCGAGACAGGATAAGAGGGAGTCTACTTTGTTGACTGTATTAGCAGTAGGTTTTAAACTATTTATACCATTGCTTAGTAGGCTGTTAGCTCCGGGGGGGGCAGGTCCAATTGTTATTTCGAAAGACACTGATTTGTGATCAGACCTTACCAGGGAGGGCAACACACTGGGGGTAGTACAGTGACCCCCCCATATTGGTGAGTACTAAGTTTAGTACAGATATTCTAGAGCATTTGTACTGACAACCTCAGGGCAAATGTGTTTGTGCTTGAATACATCTCCCAATCTATGGAAGGATGGTCGAAATCACCCATGACCAAGGTATTTGGCTGTATAGTGACTGAAGTAAGTGCAGGTAGGCAGTGTGTTTCTCTTGGTTCATGGTGAATGACAATGATGTGGAAGATGGGGGGGGCTTTATTTACAGTTAGTTGGACTTAGAGTAGCTTAAAAGAGCTGTACTGTTTAACCAGTCTTGATGTGTATTTGTCCTTAATGAATATGAATACACCTCTGCCTTTGCTTCTTTCATGGTCATTTTGAGGTTTGAACATGTGAAAGGCATTGCAGCCTTGCATGGCCAGAGTGCTTTCTGCGGCCTTTAACCGTGTCTCAGTAACTGCACAGACATCAGCATCTTCCAAAGTGAGGAGTGCTTCCAGAGAGTGCTGTTTCCTGTTAAGACTTTTAGCATTAAGCAGCATAACCTTGAGTTTGTCTTGAGTGGGTTTTTTTTTTACATAATCAATTTTGTTGTTGTGACATTGCCTATAAAAGGCACTATGGAGAGACAAGTACGTCTGCCAGTAACAGAAAACAAATAGGTGGCAGGTGAAGACCATCCCTGGCAAAGCAGTGTGGTCTGCTGACCATGTCTTTCCAGGCTGACATACTGGATCTTCGAGAACTGACACCAGAAGCTAAGCCAATTGTTGAAGTCAATCATTTTTTGTTTATACTGATGCATCATCCTGGGTGACTGTAGAATGCTGCTTAGGCCTAGGGACATACCTGTTTGTGACACATAATCTGAGAGTACAGTCATGTCTCTCTTCATACAGTCCAGAGAGGTACATCTCAAGGGTCTATATTATCCCAGCGGAAGTTGCTTTGTGCAAATGCGCGACACAAATACATCGAAATGCTTTTGAGCGTTTCAATGTATTTGCCATAGGACAAGGAAGTAGTTGGCCAACTACCTGGAATTGCCCTTTCTGTTGCTATAGTGTGATCTCGGATTTGGTATATTTAGTTAGGGGGGTGCACCCCCCACCTATTTATGATTTTTAATTTTTTTTTTTTCGCGAACGGCCGTGTGAAAATTTTCCCTAGAAAAAAAAATTTTTTTTTGGCCATTCGCGATTTCCAGCTTTCGTGCATTATGTGTCGACTTATGTAGTCGCATATATGCATTTTCGCTGGGATAATATAGACCCACATCTCAAGTCACCCACCTCAACATGATCTATGATAGGATTATACTGGTACTTGTTGTGGAGAGACTTGAGTGCATGCATGATTTGACAGATCCTGGCATCTGACAGACAGCTAACCATGACTTTCTCCTTGGCCAGCCTAGTAAGGAGGACATCTGTGTGTCTCACTACGGAGTCACCAATGACAAGGACATTTGGTTTTGAGGTGTTTGGCCTTAGGGACTTATTAGTCGAGACACTGGTGTGTGCGCGTTATGTGTAGTGGAATCTATTGACTCTGCAGTGTGTGTAATAGGTTTGTGTCTGAGGGGTCTCTGATACTTTGGTAAGCTGCAGTGAGTACCTATGCATATGTGTGCTTATGTGTTGTGTGCTTATGTGCAAGAGGTGGTGTGTGTGCGCATGTATTTACAGCCTGTTTGATGTCTGGCTTGCTGTTACATGAGAGAATGGATTCCAAATTCATAGTTTATATACATCTCTCACATATTGTATTTGTTTTAGGAGTAAGTTGCTTTCCGTAAACATGAGGCAATTACTACATTGCCTCAGGAAGCCCATGTCAATCAGGATGACCGGAGAAATGGTGGAAATCTGACTGCTCATTATGGCAGGATTATACCTTAATTAATACAGGGGAGTGGACTAGTTAGACCAGGATTTGCACTAGGATTAACAAAAGGGTCTATTTTCTAGTAGATTAGGGTTAAAAACTGCGACAATGCTTCTCAGTGTACAACTGAGTTGTGTGCAGAGCAGTACAGGAGTTAGAGAGGGTTCCCTAGCAGATATCTAGGAAAATTGTCTTTCTAGGCGTTTGTGTATATCCACTGTGGCGATAAACTCTGTTGCTCAGTGTGCAGCTACACACAAATAAGAGGCTCAAATACAAGTGAAGTTAAATGGTTTTAACACAAACTAACCAATAGGAAAACCCAAAACTGAGCCTTTCACCAAAAATTCTCAACTCGGATGGGTCCTGGGCTACACACTTCTGCTACAAGGATGAAGGATGGCCTTCATAATGTAAGATGGCCGGTTTTAGTGCAAGTGATACCAAACAGTCTAAATTCAGCAAGTCTGAATCTAGCCTATGCTAAATAAGGCAGAGGTATTACAAACTTCAATTTGTGTAAATTCAGTTTGTGAAAGCAAGTCATTTTAAAAATGTATGCCATCTTCCACTCCCCCTCCCAGTTTGTGTTTAATGGAAAATTTGCTAAAACCTCCTGTTCCTAAGCCTGGGTACATCCTATAATTCTAACTTTGTGTCTCATAAATAGATTACTTGAGTATTTTCCCTAGCAACCTTCTGAAATCCACAAGCTAAAAAAGCAACAAAACCACAAACTGAAAAAAGCCACAAAAGCTCAATGGCTTGCAAACCGTGGTCTGTTCAGTACAAGTTGCAAATCTCCAAAAAAATGCTGTACAATAGATAGAACAGTTAAAAACCTATTTAAAAGGAAAGATAAGTGCTTTTGTTTTGTTTTACCCCAAATAGTCATCAGATAAATCCAAAGTATGGCCAAGAATGTATGTAAAAACATCACTGCTCAGCAGCCAATCAAAGGGTCAAGATTGAGCCAGCACCCCCTTAAAGGCAGACTTGCATTATCTTCTTAAAGCTTTTAATTTTAACAGATTGGAAATGGAAATACATTCAATAATGATTGGCCAAACATCAGCTTGAAATACCACCTGCCAAAATACTTCTCTTCTTTCTAGAAATAAGTGCCCCCTCCCCAAGTTTGTATTCAATGAAAATTTGCTAACATTTCCTGTTTCTAAACCTGGGTACATCCTATAATTTTAACTTTGTGTCTCGTAAACAGATTACTTGAGTATTTTCCCTAGCAACCTTCTGAAAATGCATTTTCACTGTACTGGATGTGAACATTCTGCTATATTCCAAGTAAGGTAATATATTTTCTGATTTTGTAGTTCCCTTTAACAAAAGTTTTAGTGCAAGCCAGTAGGTTGAATCTTCCATTTAAATACATTTGGGCAAAGCCAATTTTTATTTATCTATGCACAGACCAAGTTATCATCAGTGGTCTAAACTGACAGCCCTCCACCCTATTTGGTGACTCAAATCAGATTTTGACCTTCCTAACACAACTCTTGTGTTCTAGGCACTATATACCAAAGAGGATTGAAATTGTTCCAGGTCTTTTCCTAGTATACTGGACATGCATTCAATTTATTACAGTTTTGTGTTTTGTGTGTGTGTAACTCCATAAACTACCTCTATTCAAAGAGCTGAAGTTTACATTCTTATAATCTGCACCATATTCCAGACATACACGGTCATGCAGAATAAGAAAATAGAACTCATAGGTAAGCCACACGCACACTACTGAACGAGTTTCTGCCAATGAGTATTTATTAACTACATATGAACTTCAGTCTGCAGTTATTCACTATGCCGCTGAATACTAACAGTACCATAAGGTCAAAAATGTAATCCACAGCATGCATACGGACTATATCACATTCCAAAAATATAGTATTTTGTTATACTTTGTGTCAAGCCAGTTTCTTATGTCTGCGAGCAGTTGACAGACATACCTTACAAAAAAGCAAGAACAATTACATGCACATAAACAAAAAAACAAGAACAATTACTTGCACATAACACAGCATTATTTACTACTACTGTGAGGCACTGTGTAAACACACTGCCATCTTAAAAGCTGTTATTTTTTGTATGGTCAACCAGGGCACATTCAGTTTCAACAACTTTTTGTAGTACTATGTTTGCACATTTTACCCTTTGTCAGTCCAAGTGCATATGCAGGCAATATACATCACACAGCTTAACATTCCTTCTCCTATTCTTTCACTGACCATCTAATATCACCACAGGATGGTACCTACTGATACATACAGAGAGATATGAGGAGCTTTACTAGGGCAATACTTTTCAATTTGCACTTAATTGTCACTTCTGTAGCCTACCCACTGTACAGCTAACATTGTAAATAACTGCATTAGAATTGTATGCAATACCATTTCTTTCAACATAGCTTTTATTTCCATACCTGTATTGGACCCATTTATAAATGTATTTCCAGTATTCTGGTATTACCACCTTTGGTAGCACTGGCTGCAAACAATGGCATTTCTGCTTTTCCTTTTTGCAATTTTTCTTTATTTTATGTAATAAGTTTTTTAACTTAAAAATTTCAATGCTGGATCATAATTTTGATATACTGTTTGAATCCATGCATCAGCTATACAAATTAGCCACGTGGAATGTAATAATGATTTCACATTCTGCACAAAAATGAAAACTAAAGTCATCTTGCTTGCTGACATGGCATTTCTGCAGCTTGAAGACAAACAGCAGCTCAAGGAAAACTAGAAAATAGTGCCAGAGCTACTTTTCACATTGTCCTTTTACCTTCTCCAAACTAGGTACACTTTTGGCATGACACAGGAGGCACCAAAGGAAGAAAAAACATTGCATAACTTTTTGTCAAGCATTCCTGTTACAATAACCTTAATCCCTCAAATATTTTACCAGTACTATAAGTGAAGTAGAGTTAAGAATACAATAAATGGGCTGCTTTACTTTACTGAGAAAGTGTAGAACTGAGAGGCAAAACATAATTAAAAAGACTTTCCATATTTTATATATATATATATATGTATATATATATATATGTATATATATATATATATATATATACACACACACACACATACAGGAACACTTCACAATGCCGAAATCCTGAAAGATCGAATTTCATATGGCCGAGACCATATGATCGAACTTTCGGAATCCCGACATTCTGAACGGAGATCTGCATAAAGCGCAGAATGGGGGATTTCCCTTTTCCACACTGTAGTGCGATCTTGGAGTTGGAATATTTAAGTAGCGGGGGTGTGGGGGGTGCAGGGGGGCTTGCCTCCCCTGCAGAAACATTTAAATAGTTTTTTTTTTGGATTTGTTTTGGAATTTTGATATTTCAAAACATTAGTCATATGGTCTCGATCATATGAAATTCGATGTTTCGGAATTTTGAGATTCTGAAGTGAATCCATATATATATATATATATATATATATATATATATTTTTTTTTTTTTTTTTTTTTAATTTCTGTTAAGTATTTTGGGTTTCTAATACCATTACAGGAATGGACACCTATTCCCGAGTCAAGGCACAATTAGAGTTCAAGAAAAAAGAAGTTATGTCTTACCATAACGTTCCATCTGTGTTGTTGATCTACATTCATTCATTACTGATGGGTTATCGGTTCTGTCCTCGAAACTAAGTCGGCCATATATCAAGCTTGCATCAGCCAAATACTCTCAAGCCAAGATCTTACCCAGAATGCTCTGCTCCATTACCTCAAGTTTGCAAGCTGATAGACAAAAGTAGAGGCTACCTCTGGTCATAACAGACCTACAATAAAGGAGTATATGAGATCAACCAGGAACTTCCAGAGTGGGATGGAGGGTGGGGAGTAATGAAAGTAATGAAAGAACGAAGATCAACAACACAGATGGAGTGTTATAGTAAGACAACTTCTTTATCTCATGTTGTTAATCTCTGTTCATTCCTTTCTGATGGGACAGAGTCCCCAGCTACCTGTATCCCTGGGTGGCCATCATGGAAGGATATTCCTGAGCACCAAGGAGCCAAAAGAAGCTCTACCTCTGGTGGCCAAATCTAATTTGTAATATGAGGTTTGGGCCCAAGTCGCAGTTGAGCAAATATCCTTGAGGGAAGCCTTAGCATGAAAAACTGCTGAAGTTGCCATAGACCTTGTAGAATGTGCTTTCACTCTGTGAGGCCAGGGTGATATTGTTCTTGTTGTAGATAAAGGTAATGCAATTTCTCAACCATGATGCCAATGTAACTTTCGAGACAGGATGACCTAGTCTTGGTCCAGAAAAGGCCAGAAAAAGTTGGTCTGATTTACGGGTAGATTTAGTTCTGTCCAGGCAGAATCGTATTTGCCTATGAACATCCAGGGAGCGCAGGCAATACTTTTCCTTATTAGAATGATTAGGAAAAAATACTGGAAGGTCAATGGACTGGATGATAGACTGCTCTGACACCACTTTTGGTAAAAAGGAAGAATTAGTTCTCAGTGATATCCTATCCTTATGGAAGATAAGATAGGGACGTTTGATTCATAAGGCTTGAAGTTCTGACAAGTGTCTGGCCGATGTGATTGCAATCAGAAACAAAGTTTTCCATGAGAGATATTTTAAATCACATGAAGACGCAGGTTCAAAGGTGGGAGCTGTTAGGGTTTGCAGGACCAAAACCAAATCCCAAAGTTGTACTGGTTCTCTAAAGGTAGATTTTAGGTGAAGAACCCCCTTCAAGAAAGTTTTACAGAGTTTATGTGACATGAGCGAAGCATCCTGAAAACCAATGTGGAAATTTGAAATGGCAGTTAAATGCACATGAATAGTAGAGGATGACAGCCCAGAGTGGAAAAGATGTAAGTAATCCAAAACCACTGAAACTGGGGCTGACAAGGGGTCTAACTGTTTTTTTTTCCCTGCCCATAGAGAAAACCTTTTCCATTTATTGAGCTAGATTAGTCTGGTGGATGATTTATGAGATGCAATAAGAATATTGCACACCGGGGATGAGAGGTTTTCCTGCCTGGCAATCATTGGAAGTGGAGAAACCAAGCTGTTAGTTTCAGGGTTATTAGACTGGGGTGAGTCAGACCCTGCAGATGGGAGATCAACACTGGGGATGGATTGAGGAACCACGGTCGATCTAGCTGGTGAGGCCAGAGGAAGGGGAACCAGACTTGTTGAGGCCAATACGGAGCAATGAGGATCCCTTTGCTTTTCAACTTCCATGCTTTCTTCAGAAATTGGGAGATGAGGAGGATGAGCATAAAGTAGACCCAAGGGCCAAGCATGGACTAGAGCGTCTCTCAGTGACTGTCCTCGAGGGGGGATCAGGGCAAAATAATTGCTGCACTTGTAGTTGGTTGGGGAGGCGAATAGGTCGCAGCAAGGCTGGCCCCAGCGGTTGAAAATTTTTTCCACTATCACAGGGTTGAGGGACCACTTGTGAGGTTGTAGGATGCACCTGCTCAACTTGTCTGCTATCACATTGGAGATCCCGGGAATGTGCACTGCAACTAGAAAGCAGTTGGACGCTATCGCCCATTGCCATATTCTTGAGGCCTCTAGGCATAACGGATAAGATCTGGTGCCCCCTTGCTTGTTGATGTACCAGACCACTGACATGGTGTCTGACTGGATCGCAATAGTCCCTGACAGAAGGATAGAATGGAATGCAAGTAACACTAGTAGCACCGCCCTCAGTTCCAGGACATTGATATGCAAAAGGGCCTCTGTCTCTGACCAGGTGCCTTGGACCAAGTTTCCCTGGCATAGCTCCCCCCACCCCATCAGGGAGGCATCCATGGTCACCGCGGCTTTCGGCTGATGGGGGCTGAAGGGGCGAGACTATTGCTGGGGATTTCGAAACGTCCACCAGAGTAAATCTTGCTTGCATCTCTGAGTTACACATCAGAAAGAACAAAGGATGTTGTAGAGGGTACCACCGAGTGAGAAGTAACCACTGAAGGAGTCTCATCTGGAATCCAGCTAGAGGAACAATGGTGATTGAAGCTGCCACTGACCCTAAGAGTTGGGGTATGGACCAAGCAGAAGATTTGTGGTGACAGAGCAACGGCTGAACCTGTTGCGTTATACTTTGAAGTCTGTGGTCTGGGAGAGATGCTGTTCAATTTCTCATGTCCAACAGCACCCCAATGAATTCTAAAGACTGTGCTGGGGTTGTGTTGGACTTCTCCCAGTTTACAGTGATTCCCAGGCATTGTACTGTGAGGAGAGTGTAGTGCAGGGCTTCTTCCAATAGACACATAGTGGGGGCGGTGAGGAGCCAGTCATCTAGATATGGAAACACCTGGAATCCTTGAAGTCGCAGGTGAGTGATAACCACTGCCATGCATTTGAACACAATGGGGGCTGTAGAGAGACCGAAGGGCAGTGCTCGAAATTGGTAGGGACTGGCTCCTATGCAGAAGTAGAGGTATCTTCTTGAGCATTTGTCCATTTTTATGTGGTAATATGCATCTTGAAGATCTACAGGGCACATCCAATCGTCTTCTTCCAGAAGAGGAAGGATAGACTGAACTGTGACCACCCAGAATTTCTCTGTTTTTACAAATTTATTCAGTGTGCTGAGATCCAGAATTGGGCTCCAGTCCCTTGTCTTTTTTTGGCACTAAAAAGAACCTTGAGTAAAAACCGGATCCTAACTGGTCTGGGGGGACCGTTTGGATGGCTCTTTTGTAGCAGCTTTTGAATTTCGTGTGCTGCTGCTTCCCTTTGACTGGGTGGAACGTTGGGTAATTCTCTGGATGAGATTGGACAAAGATGTAAGGGGATGCGATAGCCTCTGGATAGTATCCGCTGTACCCAAGAGTCAGTGGTTATGTTTCACCAGGCAGTGGGGTACAAGGAAAAACGACCCCCGACCGCTTCCAGAGGTGAGCAGTCAGGCAATGCTTCAGGAGCACTAATAGGTTTGGACAGAGAAAGAATCTCTGGAACCCCAGTTTCGCAGACCTCTTCTGCCTCGAAAGGGGTGTCTTCCATTGGAGTTTCCCCTCTGCTTCTAGGGGAGAACTCGGCATGTGCATCACGGAAAGAGCCCTGTGATTTCCTGTGCCACATCTTCCTGCTTCTCTGATTTCTGGAGTAGAATCATTGAGGAGTGGAGTGTCTGACACCAACGGCAGATAGGGTCTTGCCATCTTGTTCGCACCTTGCCAGTGTACTTTTAACTTTAGGGCCAAACAAAGAAGCGACCTAGATGGGGGTGTTTATAAAGGAAGCTTTAAGGGAGTCTGCAAAGTCACAAAGACGCATCCAGGCATGTCGTCTGGTGACTATACCTGCACCTGCCGCTCTAGCCGCTCTTCCGTTGCATGTGAAATAAGACTCATGGAAGAATTGGATATGGATTCTAGGGTGGCTATCTGAGAAGCTACGTTGTGACGGACCTCATCAAAAACAGCTCCTGCCAAGGTTTCAGAGAGTTGGTTGTCAAGATCCCTCTGGAGGATCGTAAAGTGTGCCAAATAGTTCAAAGACCTTATGGCAAAGGTCGATGAAGCAAGCACATGCTTCCTGAGTTTATCACCCGGGACTCCTTGTTGGGTGGAGGGACAGTTTGGCTCTCTTCTGCCAAGTCTTTCTTGGTTGCAGTCACCACCACCATGGCATCCACTGGCATCCTCTGGAAGACCTCTTGACCAGTGGGGATGCTCAGTGGGGGGAGATAAGATCTTGTCAGGCCTCTGTGGCATAGCTTCCAGGGTTTCAGGAGCCTTCCATGCAAGCTGGACAAGCTCATCAGCCAGTGGGGTAACCCAGGAGGTAGGGGGCTGGGCACAAAAGGCCTGCAGGAATACAAATTCCTCTGAGGAAGGATTAGAGGACTTCCAGTTGCCCCTCTAAGGATCTCGAAAATGTCACCAAAGGACACCTCATCAGAGGGTGACCATGGGGACCCTTCCCCATCATCAAAGTCCTTATCTTCGTTCAAAGACTCCTCAGTGGAGTCCATGTGCTTCCTCTTGCATGAAACCTTGCAAGGTACTTCCTCAGTGGGAGGTTCTGCGAAAGACTGCAAAGAGGGGGGTCTCCTGAGGGGGTGAAACCTCAGACCCTTGTGCCCAGTGTCCAGTGTCTGTGGCTTGTAGGAGTTGCGGCACAGAGGGGGGAGAGGACTCCGACATGTGGGGTTTGCCAGCGGAGGCAAGCGCCATCTCCATGGCCTGGAAGGCCGGCCCACCCAAAGATGGATGGGAGCCCAGAACAGAGCATGACAACCTCGGAATAGGGGGCACACCTCATTCCAATGAGCCAACCCCCAGACCAGCAGTCTCAAGATGACTGAAGTGTGAGAGAGGGAGGATTCCTGGAGGGTGCCATAGAAAAAATCAGCGTGGAACCAAGAATGCCCTCCCCCACAACACAGCCACTAGCCTGAGAAGAGCCCAATGCCCAGTGCACCGAGGGCCACAACTCCAAAGTGAGATCCACTACGGGGTTGGAGGGAGGGAAGCTGCTGTCGGAGGAATGGGCTTCGATACTTGGGTGGAAGGCGAAGGAGGAGTGTACGTTGGAGTTTGAGGAGAAATACGTTCACCTGAAGGAGGAAACACAGGTTCAGAGAGACCCCTGGCCACAAGCAACTGCTCAACAAGCTGCAACACATCTTGTTCAGAGAGGCTCCTGGTCGAACTCATAAAAAAGCTTGAGGATGATTCTGGCCATTCTAGAAAAGGGCTATTTTGGCTATCAACGACTGGATCTAAAGAAGGAGAGGACTTGGTCCTTGCTAATTCGAGTGGTGCAGAGCACGGAACCAAGGATGTCTGCACTGAGGAAAATGGTGTCCAAGTAGTCTGTGCCAATGAAGGTAGCACCAAAAAAGTTGAAGGTGTCTGTGCCAATGAAGGTAGCACCAAAAAAGTTGAAGGTGTCTGCACCAATGGGTATGGTGCCATCAAGGAAGGTGTCTGCACTGGTAACCATGACGGTGCCAAAAGGACTGCACCAAAGAGCACACCGGTGCCAAAAGTGTCTGCACCATGGAGGACAGTATAATAAGACTTTGGGCCGAAGGGGATTGCACCAACGGTGCCGAAGGAGACTGCACCTGCAGGGACGGTGCCAGTAAGGGCTGTGATGGAACTGTCAGAGCAGTGTCTGCACCGGAAACTCCAGTGCAGATAAAGAGGACATGGCTGGAGCAAGAATCAACTGGGGCGGTGCCGTGCCCGGAGCTGAAAGGGTCACAGGTGGCAGTACCAGAGTAGCAATTTTCACTTTCTTATGAGTCGACTCCCTGCGATCTTCACAGTGAGATGAAGTGAGCAACCTTGATGAGGAAGAGGAAAAATGGCTCTTACGGGGTTTAGCAGGAGGGGGTGAGCCCTCCGACCCAGAGATAGCCTCACAGAAAGGAGATTTGAGATGACCTTTCAGGATTAACTTGTTCTTTCTCTCGTTAATAGTCCTGGTTGAAAGATTTCTACAAATCCCACATGAGGATCCACAGTAAGGTGGGAGACATTCAAACAATAGATACACAAGTCATGGCCATCGGAATGCTGTAACTTACGGCAGTGATCCTTACACTGTTTAAAACCAATACTACTTTTCTTGTCAGACATAATGATGTGGAGAAGAACGACAGTACCAAGAATAAGAAAGCCTATCCAGAACGGTAAGAAGAGAGAGAAAGAAGGAAGGATTACCAATGATGGTAATGAAGAATTACCTCAAAGGTAAGAAAAGGGTAATAAAGGTAAAGAGACTAAAGGGAGAGAGTCTTAAAGATATGATAGGGTAGGAGAATAATAAAAGTAACTGATTGAAAAACTTTTAAAAGTAGTAACAATATATAAACTTTCACAAATTATTCACTTAGCTGAGAGACTTTGGCTTAACACGGTGGTACAGCAATGCGGAAAACAAGATCTGAGACAACAGGGAGCAAAGCATTTTGGGTAGGACCTTGGCTCGATAGGTTTTGGCTGATGCGAGCTTGATATATGGCTGGGTCGGTTCTGAGAATGGAACATATAACCCATCAGTAAGGAATGAACGAAGATCATCATCAGATTTAGCGTTCTTTTTCAAATTGCCCAGAGGGGTCTTCCGAACACCTGCAATGTACCTAGAGAATTTCATTTTTCTGCAGTCCATATGGGGTTACATTTACATGTGAAATATATAAATATGCTTGAAAATACTTTTTTTTTAATTTTTTTTTTTTTATTAGGCCTGTTGTTTCTACTACTCCTGTTGGAACTGTGTGTCTTCATCCCACATTGCTGTCATTTCCACTGGTAAATCCTGGCATTTTATGACTTTGGGTCTCTCAGTAAACAGGACACTATAATCAGTGGGGATAGCTATTTCAATGATTAATGCTACTTTTTCCCCTCCTTTTTTCCTGGACTATTGTATCTTGTTTTCTTGCTTGTACTTTAACTGTTGTAATTGAATGAGCCCATGTGATCATAATGTCATCATTTTCAGTACTGCTTTGTGGTTAATGTTTCCAGTGCTTTGCAGCTACCACTGCAAAAGTATTGACATACTGTGTATATCAGCACACAGACCCTTAGCCATGAGTACACTGAAATCAACTGGATATGCAACTGTTTTCAGTTCTGTATTATAGAATCTGCATTTGTCTGTTTTCTCACTTTTTTCTATAGACTCTTAAGCCAACATGTACCTAGCCCACTATCTTGAGTTGCTATTATTAGCCTTTCATCTGTTGGTTTTAATTCACCTCTTCCCAACCAGTCATGCATAAAATCTTCATTAACGTGTGGCTGTTTCATTTCTCCTCTATACTTATAATTGTGGTCTTTCCATTTTTCTTTCCTTTTTTTCTAGTCTTGTTCTTTATATTGTTTCTTGGGCTTTCAGTTGTTGCCCTATTCTTCTCTACTTTTGATTTGATTTCCATTTCCACTCCTTTTCAAAATGTTTCTACTAAGCTTATCAAAGATATCATCTTAGACTTATTTTCTTCATGTTTTAGAACCTTCACTACATTTGGATGAAGTCTGCAAATGTATAGCCCCCATGACTGCAGATCTGTCATTTCGAGGAGCCCCATACCTCCTTCAGAGAGTACAGTTGTGCAAGAACTTAACCATAACAGCAGATGTCTTCCTTGTCAGTGTTGCAGTATTCCTAACTGTAAGGATATACTTGCAGAGGATAGCTGTATGTCGAGCCAACATAGCAAAGCCTGGGCCCTTCCATGTGCCATGTGACCTACGTCCAAAGCGTAAGGGGCACATGTGATGTATAAATGCAAAATCCTCAGAACAGCCCAGGAAGAATAGGAGCAGCAAATGAGAAAAAAGGAAACCTAGTACCTGTGCATCCAGGGGAAAAAAAAAAGTCTTCTCAACCAGGGGAAAATGAGAAAAGCCCACAGGGGAAGGAATACTGCAACAGTAAGAAGCAGGACATCTACTGTAACTGTAACTGTACTATGCCCCTCCTTAGTCACTGCTGCAGTATTCCTTACTATGAGGAGAGTACTAAAGCTACTGTAAAGAAAGGGATGAAGGAGGAGGAACTTTTTTTGAGAGAGAGAGACAGTCTATGTGAAAAACTAGAAAAGGAGGAATGGTCATAAGAACCTGAACTTCTGAAACTCTCTCCGCAGAAGTCAGAGCTGACAACAGGACAGATTTCCAGGTACACACTTTCAAAGTGAAAGTAGCTGCTGGCTCAAAAGGTGGCAGAGTTAGATTTTTAAGCACATAGTTCATATCCCAAGGATGAGGAAAAGGTTTGCTTGCAGGCTAATATGAAGGATGCTTTTTAGAAACTGTTTGACCTCAAACCTTGAGGAAAGTGGTAGACCCAGAGACAGACAGTCAGAAATGGCTGACAAGTGAGCTTTAACAGAACAGCATGCCAGCCCAGAATTGAACAGCTCTCACAAATGGGAAAGAACAGTATGAATACACCCCAAAAGAGGGTCTTGTTCATTGTTGTGACACCAAGAAGAAACTTTTCCACTTGGCAACATCATATTTTCTAGAATTGGGTTTTCTTGCCTCCAACCAAACTGGAACCACATCCACATAAAAGTTGTGCTAAAAAGGAATAAAAACCCTATCACCCAAAGTGTCAATGGTAGGGAGAGATGAGAGTGAAGAAGATGGTCCTTGCCCTGTTTTAGTAGGTCCATCCTATGAGGTAGCTTGTAATGACTGCTCCTAGCCAGTGAAAAAGAAAAGGGAAAGCAATGCTGTCCGGGCCAAAGGAGAGTCACCAACAAGATTCTGGACCTGCCCATCATCTTGTGCAGGACCTTTCACAACAAGGGAACAGGAGAAAATGCATACAGGCACATCTCTCTCTCTCTCTCTCCAAAAGAGAAACATAGCAACCAATTTCCAGCCACAGGACTTGGCACGTTGGTACATAACTTGGGGAATAGTCTGTTCTGAGTGCAGGAAAAAAGATCAATTTGAGGAACACCCCCAGCAAAAATGTCCAGGAAAAGCTATCTGTGCAACATCCATCTGTGAAGCTCTGCCATACCTCTTAGAGCAAAAAATCTGAGCAAGGCCTGAAATGATGGGGAGACAAATAGGGACAGATTTTAAATATTGCCCTTACAAACTTAGAAAGTTGATGGAATAATAGGTTTTGCATTAGCATGAATTTTCTGTAGGAGGTGGAGTCTTAAACTCAAATGTTTGTCATTATTTAATGACTTCAGTCCTCAACTATTTGCCAGAAAGAGACAAGATTATAGGAGGAACACACCAAAAATATGAGGCAAAAATTTGGACATTCTGTGAACACTGTACAGTTGAGAGGTATGGGCTCTGCCCTAGATCTGCTCAGGTTGTCTGGCACTCTAGTGTGTTCTGAGAGAATACACAGCCATTGGTTGACTCTTCAAGCAATATCCTATGCGATGACGGCTAGTCTGCAAAGGCTGTAAGACTTTGTCACCATGTTTACGCATGTGTGGTATAGTCCAAGGTGTACACCCAGGCCATAAAAGCAAAATTCTTTATTAAAAGTTAAGCGCTTTCGTCCCTATTAAACAGAAAGTACAGTTGTGTACCTACCATAAATGTAGATGTTCGAGTGTATTCACTTTTGCAGTCATTACACTTGGGTTATCCTGCTGGCAGGCTATCCGCAGTCGACCTGAATTCCAAAGTCCTGGTCTGGCGTCGGTTGCTATTGCCTCTTCCCTGACATCAGAGCGCCAGGGGTATAAAAGATGCAGCCAACGCCATTTTCTTCAGTTTTTCTTGCCCCAGATGTCAGGTGCCCCCCAAAAGGGTAGGCTATAAAAACATTGCTAGTAAAAGCATGCACTAACATACACAATACCTTCTTCTACAAGCAAACACACTACATAGGTTGTATAGGATAGAGAAGTACAGAGACGTCCCAGCAAAGAAGGGGTATGGTGGGTGGGTAACCTGGACTGCAACAGTGAATACACTCGAACATCTACATTTATGGTAGGTACACAACTGTACTATGTTCATCGTGTTTCACTGTTGCAGTCATTACACTTGGGTTGAATCCCAAAGCTGAGATAGGGCGACTGGGTCTAAATAGCATTAGGAGTGGCTATAAGGCTCTGCAGAACTGCAGTGACAAAGCCTGCTCTGGTTTTAGAGTAAAGAGGTAAGTGGTAGCGCTTGGTAAAAGTGTGCACTGAAGTCTAAGTTGCAGCCTCCAAAATACCCTTGGTTGGTACTTCTCTGAGGAAGGCTGCTGAGGTGGCTGCTGCCCTGGTAGAATGTGGTCTAATGCCCTTGGGCACAGATTTGCCATGTTGTGAATAGCAGAAACGAATGTAGTGTCCTATCAATTTTGAAATAGTCTGCTTTGAGATAGCCTTTCCTTGTGATCCTGCAGCATATGCCACTAAAAGCTGCTCAATCTTTCTGAAAACTTTAGTTTTGTCCAAGTAGAAGCATAGCTGTCTGTGCATGTCCAAAGAATGCAGAAGTCACTCCCCTTTATTCTGTGGGTTTGGATAAAAAGTAGGCAAATGAATGGTTTGGTTAAGAGCCACACTGGGCACTACCTTAGGCATAAATGTTGGGTTTGTCCTTAGAGAAACCCTGTCCAGACGGAAGATAATAAAAGGTTCCACAGCCATTAATGCCTGTAACTCTGAGACTCTTCTTGCTGAAGTTATTGCTAGGAGTAGAGCTGTTTTCCATAAGAATTTTATCTCGGTTGTATTGGCTGGCTCAAAAGGAGGCAGTCTGAGTTTTTCCAAGACAAAATTGAGGTCCCATGCAGGTATTGGTGCTCTCCTTGGAGGTCTTATGTTTCTGGTCCCCCTGAGGAACTGCCTAAGCAATGGATGTGAAAAAATTGGTGGTTCTGTATTGTAATGAGCTGAAATGGCAGAGGCATGGATCTTAATTGATGAGAAGGATAGGCCTTTGTCCAACATCTCAGTCAGATACTGTAAAATCTGAGGAATATCTGGTACAAGCGAGTCAATTCCTTGCACCTGGTTCCAAGCACAGAATCTCTTCCATTTTTCTGCATAAGATTTCCTGGTGCTGGGCCTCCTGGCTTCCAAAATAACATCCATAACCACTTTAGGGAGAGGTGTATTCTGAATGGTTACACTCTCCGCCATGCAGCTAGATTTAGGGTTCTGAGTTGGCTGTGCAGGATTTGATTGTTTTGTTGGGTTAGCAAATGAGGAATTTGAGGCAATGTCCAGGCTGGGCCTTGAGACAAGCTCCTTAGGATTGGGTACCAGTGTTAGCGTGGCCAATTGGAACAATTAGTATCATTTGTGACTTCTCTTGTCTGAGCTTTAGGAGTACCTTTGGGAGGAGAGGCAGTGGAGAAAAGGCATATACTGTTAAGGTTGTTCCAGCTGAATGACAAGGCATCCACTTTCCATGCTTGTTTGTGATAAGTCCTTGTGCAGAATCTCTGTAGTTGGCAGTTGTGAGGGGAGGAAAAAAGATCTATGTCTGGGCATCCCCATTTCCTTATCATGCTGAAGATTTGTGGATCTAGTTTCCACTCGTGAGGATCCATGAGTTTTCTGCTTAGTTCATCTGCCAGAGCATTTGTTTTTCCTGGCAGGAAATGTGCTTGCAGGTGTACTTGGTAGCTGTGTTCCACAAAATCATGGCTTGTCTGCAGAGGGGGTAGGAATGTGTGCCCCCCTGCTTGTTTATGTACCACATAACTGTGGTGTTGTCCATCTTTATCAGCAGCTGTCCTGGATGAAGTAGGTCCTTGAAGGCTGTCAGGGCATTTTGTACAGCTAGCATCTCTTTTTGATTGATGTGAAGATGCCTTTCACCCCAGGGATCACGTCAGTCGCCCTGCTAGACAGGGGTCCAGGAAAGTAAATAATGTGGGAAGAAATAGCCAGGGAATTGTTATGGCTAGGCTTGTATAGGCCCTAGGGCTAATAGCCTAGTACCAACCTATGAACCTATGAACCTTTGGCTTGGGGGCCATGTGCCCTGAATACATTTTCCTGCCATGTGGCCTCCCCCCAGGCATAATCTGACACATCTGTTGTTAGTGTTTGTCTGGCTGTGGGTAAAGAGAATGGCTGTCCCTTGTTGTGGTGACAGGCCTGTGCCCACCATCGAAACTCCTGTTGCAGGCAGGGAATGAGTGAAATTAATGATTCCAGACTGTGGCAATGTTGAGTCCAAACACTTTTTAGATACCATTGTAGTTTCCTCATATGCAGTCTTGCAAATGGAATTAGTAGAATGCAGGAGGCCATGTAGTTCAGAGCCTGCAGAATTTTTCTTGCAGATAACTGGGTCTTGTTGTCATGCTTTCAAAGTAAGAAGTCAGTTGCCTTTGTTTGTCTGGCGTGAGATAAGCCATCTGGGCAGTTGTATTTAAGCTTGCACCCAGGAATATTATCTCTTGAGAGGGTACTAGTTTTGATTTCTTTTTGTTTACTGTGTACCTTACGCAAATTAGTAATCTTTTTACAAACACCAGATGCTTTAGTAGAATGTCTTTGGTCTCTGCTTGAATAAGGCAGTCGTCCAAGTAGGGATATATTTGAATTCCTTTGTCTGCAAAATGCAATTACTGGTGCCAGGCATTTTGTGAAGACCCTGGGCGCAGTAGATAATCCAAAGGGCAGTGCAGAGAATTGGTAGTGCATTAAGCCAGCTATGAATCTGAGGTATCTTCTTCAAGATTGCCTTATTGGGACATGCAGGTATGCCTCTTTGAGGTCCAAAGTTGCAAGCCAAGCCTTCTTTCCCAGCATGGGCAGAAGCTGTTGCAGAGTCAACATTTTGAATTTTGGTACATCCAGAAAAGTATTTAGAATAGACAGGTTCAGAATTGGTCTCCATGCTTTGTCCTTTCTTGGTACGAAGAAATGTCTCGAGTAAAATCTTTGTCCCTGCTCCTGTTGTGGCACTGGCTGAATGGCCCTCATGTCCATGAGAGATGTTACTTGTTTTTGTGCCTCTGCCCACTGATTGTGTGGCAGGTCTGGCATACCTTTTGCCTTTGGAAGGGTGTGAAAGTGGAACCTGTAGCCCTGAGAGACTATGTTTATGACCCATTTGTCCTGTGTGATCATGCGCCAATTTTGTGAAAAAAGTGCTAGCTTTCCCCCTAAGGGTGCTGCCAAGAGAGAAATGCTTGGCATTGGCAGAGGGAAGTCATTGGGACTGTTTCCTATATGGCTGTGATTTGTCTTCTCCACTTTTGGAGGTAAAAGCACCCCATTGTTTGGGCCTGTATGAGCCCTGGGGCTGTTGCCTGCCTCTAGGGTGTCTGTATTGGCCTCTTTGTGGCCTGTCTGACACAGGAAAGGACCAATTCTTAGAAGGCCAGTTCTTGCTAAATCTGGGTGGCTGTACCTGTAAGAAATCCTTCACTGTGCATAGATTTAGATTTATCCTCCATTTTCTTCAACACCTCTTCTGCCTTAACACCAAACAAAGTATCATACTGTAATGGAGCATCCAATAATTTTGCTTTAACATGATCAGGCAGAGTCTGTTCCTTTAACCAAGCATGCCTTCTAATAGCAGAACATGTTACAGCGGCCCTGCAAGAGGCCTCCAGTGAATCATAACCACATTGCAAAGTATGTTTTCCCACTTGTTCAGCTGCATGCAAATAAATCCTGCAATTCTTTGTTCTCAGAACATTCAGAATTTGTCCACATTTTCTGTTTTAACAAAGACATTAAGTATTGCTGATATTTGAGCATATGAAACTGACAATTTAAAGCCCTTACAGCCAAGGTAGCAGAAGTGTAGACTTTTTCCCCCATCTGTCCAGTGCCCTAGAATCTCTATCTGAGGGGACAGGGTTTTTAGCAGTAGCAGCCTTGACCCCTTTGGGACCCTGAGAAATAGTTTCTGGGTCAGCAGCAGGTTTTTATATAGAAATTTATGAGAATCTGGAACCCTGTAGTATCTGTCCGGCTTAAACAGGTGCAGGAGGTAAAGGGTCAGGAGACAGGCCGGACTTTGAAAATACATCTACAATGTCTAGAACAGGTGGAATTGCAAGAGGTCTGTGCTGAGGAAGTAGAAGAAAGTCTCTAAGCCT
Source organism: Protopterus annectens (assembly GCF_019279795.1). Classification (NCBI taxonomy): domain Eukaryota; kingdom Metazoa; phylum Chordata; order Ceratodontiformes; family Protopteridae; genus Protopterus; species Protopterus annectens. The sequence continues at coordinate 165,847,353 of NC_056751.1, read as the reverse complement.
TTTCTTAGAATCTGAATAATCTTGTCTCTCCCAGTGGAAATGCTCCCTCATGGTATGCAGGGTTTCCCCAAATGAGTAATCCTCAGGAGGAGAAGCTGAAGGAATAGATTCTTCAGGATAGAATCCTCATAGGGAGGAAGAGAGTATCCCTCTTCTGAAGAGGAGTCAGAGGAAATGGAAACCTGATCAGAGGAATCATATTCAGTATCTTGCCTAGGCCTCTTAACAGGAGGGGGATGGGAACCCCTGATCAAAGTAATTAGGTCTTCGGCCATTTTGAGCATCTGTTTCTTAGGCATAGAAGTCTGTCCTGGAGAATGCTGTACTTGTTTCCTTGTCTTTAAAACTGTTTTAGACTTTGTCTTGGATGCTGAAGTAGGCTTGATATAAAGCTGTGTAGGTCTGAAAACACCCTCAGAAGCCTATGCCTGCTCAGAGGCACCGGACCCATCTGAGGGATTAGTTTCCGAAGGGCCAAAACCTAGAGTATCCAGAGGCTTAGTTGTCTCCACGTGGGAGTCAGAGGCGGCCTGTGGCTCTGAGGTAGCGGGTGTCAGGGGCTGCGAAAGCGCCTGAGCACCGGCAAACCTGCGACTGGCCTAGAAGAGGCTTTGTCATCGGTTTTGGACCTAGGATGCCTATCCTTTTCTTTCTCCTTGAGCTTTTTATGAATTTCGGTCGTTGGTTGTTCCAACGGCATTATATAGTTAAACCTTCGGCCAAAGTAATGAAAAGCAAAATCGTACCGAAGCTTAACAGTACGTTGGTTAAATCTAGCACAAAACCGACAACTAGCAATGTCGTCGTCAGAGCCTAGGCAAGGAATACAGTAAGAATGAAAATCCTTATGAGGTATTTGCTTCCCACAAGAAATACAATTATTAACTTTTTCTGACATTGGTCTGGAGCAAGAAAAAAGTTTCCCCAATGGGGTACTTAGCTTTATAGAAGACTTCGGATCTGAAATTTAATTTCGAAAATCTCAGGAGTCGGCTGACCGGCACTTGCGAATTGCTTTTGCTTCGGGCACCGTGTGGCAAGAAAGACTGAAGAAAATGGCACTGGCTGCATCTTTTATACCCCTGGCGCTCTGACGTCAGGGAAGAGGCGACAGCAACCGACGCTGGACAAGGACTTTGGAATTCAGGCCGACTGCGTGTAGCCTGCCAGCAGGATAACCCAAGTGTAATGACTGCAACAGTGAAACACGATGAACATCAGAGTGAGGGCTAATCTACAGAATGACGACACAGAAGACTTACCATGTGAACAGGGATGTGAAACAAGTGACGTTAATTCACGGTTTAAGAACTGGCTTAATCGAGATTTTACTTTTTCAGCCACAAGGACACACACATTTACAAATTTTTATTTTATATTAACATTAGCTGTGGTAGCGTTGTCGCCTCACAGTAAGACGTTGTCCTGTTCGATTCTCAGCTAAAGCATCTGCTGTATGGAGACATGCATGAACGGGCGTACCTTCGTTGAAGGTTGTGCGTCAGGCCTGGCAAGTCGGTACGTAAAAATCTACTGCCAATCATTAGGGACCAGAGTTCCGCTGTAGTGACCCCTAATCGGGAAAAGCCGAAAGATACATTAACATTAACACATTTACAAACTTTTATTTTTATATTAACATTATTAACATATTTACTTAAGGGAAGAACCGAGATGTTTTGAGTTAAGCCTCAGCAAGGTACACAATTTGCAGTGTGATTATGCTTACCTTGCTGAGTGCATGAAATGTAAAAGGGTCCCAAAAGGTCTAAGAACATGTAAGTTTCCAAATGGACTGATTCAGGGACAAAGTGAAGTAAGTAGAATTATTGGAAATGTTTGATTGGCATGGTTTAGAGCTAGTACAGTTTATTTGAATCAATGAAAAAAGAATAAATTGTTTATTAGATGAAATTAATGATACTAATAGACTAACTATGGATTTATCATTCAATAATTGTGAATCTGAATAGGACAGTGTGTTGGAAAAAATTGAACAAGTTAATTACAACATGGCAAGGAAACAGTAAAAGCTTTATAGAGATGAATATGAGTATCACAACATAATGTCTTATGTTACCCAAGGCCTACCAAAGAGTGGAGAATATAGACAGAGAATGTAAATGAAGAGGTTGGGGCAGCAGGGGGGGTTCCCTTACAAACAGAGAAAGGGAGGGAAAAGTGGGGTCCATACCAAGAAAATAGACGAACTATAGAACAGACAGTGAAATACAAGATGAGTAGTACCCCCCCCTTAAGAAGATCAGAGAGAATTGGTTAACAAAAAAATTACAGCAGATTTTTTTAGTACATCATTATACATTGAAAGGACAGCAAGAGAAGGGGACGACATATCAATGAAAGCAGAACAACAGGGGGAATTATTAGGAACCAACAGAATTATTGATGCCTTTGAGGAGAAATTACTTAGTTTAGATGGTTTTTAACATTTTCAACTATACAGAACAGAAGATGACAGAGACTCATTTTCCCTCTTTAAAAAGGGTTTGAAATTTGTTAAAATCTTAACAGAACTTGAACTTTTTCTAAGAAAATCAATTTCAGAGTTGTGTTTAAAGATAAACCTAATGCAGAGGGCTTGAGAAATAGGTTAAAAAAGAAAAGTACATTCCACCCCCCTACAGCACCCCACAATAGCCACTTTTGAAAATATTTGTAAGCAAGAAATATTTCAAGTACATCAGGAAGAAGGAGTGTTGTTAAAAGAAATTAGGCACAATTGTGATATTCGGGTTATGAACTGAGACAAGGGGAGCGGGAATGGTACTGATGAATCAAACAGATTACATCAATGTAATGAGTGACATGCTACATGATGCAGAAACTTATGCTATAGTATCAGTGATCGAGATAAATATAGCACATAGAAAGAGCCAGTTATTTCTTGAAGACTTGTTATTCCAGGGGGTTATTAATGAAATCTTACTTAACTTTTTCAGTAACAATCATTCATTAATACCCAACACCTTTGGAATACCTAAAGTCCATAAGAGAATCCACCATTGAGAATAATAGTGGCAGCACATAATAGTTCCACTTACACGTTATGTATTTTTAGAGATAGGATTTTAAAAGACTTGTTATGCCCTGTAGAACAAACACTGATAGATTCATAGGACTTTTGGGGTGAAATTAAAAAATAATATTTTTCAGAAGTTTTTTTCCCCACAATTGATGTAGTAGATCTGTTCACATCTATACCCCATTGAACAGAATTAGAGCTGTTTTATGAAGCTATAAGAGCATTAGGCAATTTTGACTATAGTATGCTCAAGCTCAATTTTATTATGAAACTCATGGAATGTATACTGAGTAACAATTTTAAACAAACTAAGGGAGTAGCTATGGGCTCAAGTTCCCCTATATATGCGAACTTATTAATATACACATGGGAAACTAAGTTTGTAACAAAATCAAAATACAGTGAACAGTGGCATATATATTTTTAAGATAGCTGGACAATGTGTTTATATTGTGGAAGAAAAATGATAGTGAAATTAAAGCTTTTGTGGAATATAGTAATACGATTTGTCCATATTTTAAATTTACACATAAAAGTTCTATTGACAAGATAGATTATTTAGATGTATTGTTGTTTAAAAATTGCCAAGATAAAATGTTTAGATGTAGACTATACAGAAAACCAACTTTTTCTAATACTTGTTTAGATTTTCAGTCTCACCATCCATATTATGTTAAAAGGAACCTAGCTAAAGGCCAAATGATAACAGCGACGAGAATGTGCTCAGATGTACAAGCTTTTAAATACAAATAAGGTTTACTTTATAGTATGTTTTCGGAAAGAGGATACTCCCCCCACCCACTTGTTGACAATGTAGTAAGCAGGTGTTAGAAGGATGGGGTACTAAATATATACCACTCTTAGGCAGTGGGTTACTGGAACTTCATCAAAAACACAAGGATATGAATTCTAACCTTGTTAATTCCATGGTTATTTACTATGGAGTCCTAAGTACGGAGATAGAAAAATTATGACTAGAAATTGGTCATGTTTAAGAACAACACAGATGTATGGAATACTTTGGGGGATGGTCCACTGTTTGTTTACAAGACCAAACCCAATTTAAATTTTTAGTTAGAAGATCCGTTACTAGATTCTACGTATAAAAGGAAAGGTACTTATGGAGCATGTAAGTACTGTAGTTTTATATTAGAAGGGGACAACATTACAACAGGTCAACTGCTACAACATATAAAATTGAACACAGGGAATTGTGGTATTAAAGGACTAGTATACTTGGCAGTTTGTTCAAATAATAAACACTTATGTAGGGAAAATGGACAGAAGTCTCCATAAGAGAATTTATGAACACAATTACGCTATTAGACATCAAAACTCTAACAATGTCCTTTATAAACACAGTATTAGTTGTCCCTCTTTCAAAAAGTTCCATTTTGCTATCCTTGAAGTAGTAAAGAAAAGTCCAACAGGGGGGTTTTGGGAAAATTAATTGCACTTAGGGAGCTAAACTGGCAGTTAAGGATGAATGTAACTATGTTGCCAGGGTTAAACGAATCAGAGAACCTTATGCCGGTTTTGAAAAAGAGAGCATTTGATATATGAATCCCCACTTAACATTGTTCCATAAATATATACATATATATATTTTTTTATTTTAATTGATAGGTAGAGAATATATACATTTTTAATTTTTTATTATACAAAAGCACACATGAAAAATCGTGAATTGCTTTGCTGCTTCCTGCCATTATTTTTTGATTGAATAGTGTAAAAGTTTTATTAGAACATATATTTAAACCTATAATTAGTTGTTTTACAATAATATAGGTCTTAACTGACTTTTTCTATGTATTTTTATTTTAACAAGTATATTGTAGGAAATGGGTTATTACACATGACATTGAATGAGTAGTCAGTAGTGGGTCATGTGATTAACTGTGTTTAAAAGCATCAGTTTGTAATGGATTTTTGTTCAGAAGTCCCTAGTTTAATAGGGATGAAAGCACTTAACTTTTAATAAAGAATTTTGCTTTTATGGCCGGAGTGTACGCCTTGGAACATACCACACTTAGAAGTATTTTGTTTATGGTTTGAGTTGTCTTCCTGGTCTAGCACTATTGGAGTTCATCAGTGTGTTTACTGATGTACCACATAACAGTGGTGTTGTCCATGAAGATCCCTAGTGGACCTAGAGACCAGAGGTAATGTAGAACCTGATAGAACCTGAAGAACCAGGATCAGAGCTTTCATTTCCTTGACAATAATATGCTCTTTCACCTTCTGAAGAGACCAGCCACCCTGAACCTTGATGCTGCTGGAACAAGCCCTCCAGGCTAGGTCTGAAGCATCTATAGACCGCTCCTGAGTGAGGGAAGACACTAGAATGGGAAGACCTGGATTTAGAGAAATCTGGTTGATCTACCAAATAAATTATTTTCTTAGGCAAGGCAAGACAAGAAGTCCAGGGAATGATAATGCTGAAGTCAAATGGTCTTCAGATACCAGTGGAACTTCCTCACATGGAGTCTGTCAAAGGGAGCCAAAGGGATACTGGATGCCATGAACCCCAGGGCTCTTAGAAGTTCTCTTGCTGAGGTCTCTTGCAAAGGAAGAAGGAACAGAAAAAAAGCTGTCAAAAACAGGACCTTCGGTACAGGAAGAAAAGTAGTCATAGTAAGACACTGAACCCCACAACCTCGTTCTGAGAAGGCATCAGAAAATCAGATTTACAGTAAAGCCTACACTGCAAAGAAGTCTGAAAAAGACTATGACAGAGACCAGGCATTTGGTAAATATCCTCAAGACTGTAGAAAGACTAAATGGCAAAGCAGAGAATTGGTAATGTAAAGGAGATACAGAGAACCATAAATACTTCCTGAAGAGAGGGTGAATAGGAATATAGAGACATACATCCTTCGGGTCCAGAGAAACTAGAACAGCCTGTGATAGAAGCATAGGGAAGAGAGACTGAAAAGTCAATATTTTGAAAGATGGAACTTTCAGAAAAATGTTGAGAATGAAGAGGTCTAGAATGGGCCTCCAAGAACCTTCTTTCCTGTGAACCAAGAACATCCTGGAATAGAAAACCTTTGGGAAGAAGGCACTGGCTGAAGAGTACATTGAGCCAACAGATCCTGAAGTAGAGGTGGAAAATGATGTAATTGACAAAAAGACCAAAGAATGCCTGAAAGGGGAGAAAGTGGCTTTCACAACATGTGGTAGCTATTTTGAAAAATAGGCAGAGTCTGTTGTGATCTTTTGCCAAATGGGAAAGGACAGGGACAACCTTTGAGAAAGAGGAATCTGTGTGAGGAGAGAAACAGGATTGTCCTGAAAGGAAGACTTTTGTCCCCTAGACTCATGACTGGGCTTTTCAAGAGAAAAAAAAAACCTTTAGATGGTCTTTTACCCTTTAAATATTGCTTTGAATGTTTATGAACAAAGGGACCTGCTTTAGAGAGAGTTCCTTTGATATTTAGGAATAGTTGAAAGAAAAATCCCCTTGACTTGCAATGCTTTAGAGAGCTCTGAAGCAAAACAGTCAAACAGATTCTTGATATCCAGAAAAGAATCTAACAACTTCTCCTTTTCATCCCCTTGGTGGAATTGAAGCCTAAGCCAGGAATACCATCTAGTAACTGACACAGATGCCCTAGATCAGTGTAGGGTATATCTTGCATATCTGTAAGCTTTCCATTATTCAAGAGTTTGGGACACTGTTGAAGGTTTTTAGGAATCTGTCCACCCCATACTCAAATGCTGCCCATTTACAGATCTCTATGGCTTTAACAATAGATGGTTCTTTGTTCCATGTGACTTTCTTTTACTACCTTTTCTAAGTGGCTAGAATCTCTGCATCATTTCAATAAATGATTTATTTATTGACGGAAGGCCACTGGTCTATAGCTCTTAGAATGGCTTGCAGGTTCATTCTTATACAGTATGTTTTTTCTTGTTAACCAGGTTGGTATCTGGGGTGTGCATTCAACTAATTTTAACTTGAGGCTAAATATCTGTGTAAAGATGTTACTACATACCTTTAGCCAGAAGTTAGGCACTGCATCTAGAACTGGGATTTTTCCAGTAAGGATCTTTCCTTTTTTGGCTCAGTTTCTCTTGCTGTTATTTCCTCCCATTTCATAGTGTCTATATTAGAGCTTCTTACTGTTTTCTTTTAACACTTCTATCCATTCAGCAGCTTTTGCTGCATTCAACATGGTCATCGTAAATGCTTCTCCAAAATATACACATTTCTTCTTTTTCCGGCAGTGCAGCTACTACTTTTGCGTGGTTTCTCAACCACTTTTGGGCAATCAATGAATTGCTTGCTTTAGGAATTTCTTTTCTGCATATTTTCTATATTTTTGCTTGTGTTGATATTTTAGTTTTTTATTGGAAACTGCATTATAAAGCCTGATTTGTTTTGATATTGTCTGCTGCTTCATCGCCATTATCTATAAATCATTGATCTTTTCCCTTTTCTGTATTTTTCGGACAGTATCACATCTTTTGCCTTAGTTGCGTTAATGTGTTTTTCTGTATTTGATGCTTCCATGTTGGAACTTTACTTGTTCCCTTTTATTCCTTTGTTACTCTGTTTATTAGTTTAGCTGCAAAGTAGAAAGGTAGTAGAACAGGATCTGAAACCTAATGTATATCATTACTTGGTGTCTTCAATTCACAATAATTTGTCTAAAAACCATGGGCTTTATAAAAGACCAAACATACGAGGCAAAAATCTGGACATTCTATGAAAATGTGGACAGTTGAGAGGCATGGAAGGTGAAAGGAAACAAAGGACTGAGTTGTACTACCTTTCTGACAGTGCTCACTAAACTCTCTATGAAAGCAGTCAAAACACTACCATTTCTTTCTACTGTAACTAGTAGTATATGGAGCAAATAAAGCTCCATGCTCTAGAAAGAATTATGAATGGGTTGCAGATGTTAACCTATGATTGTGTTCTTGCAATGGATGCCAAGATTCATCACTTGAGCTTCATTGTTGAGGTGAATTTTTTGGCATCATTGTTTCAAACACAAGTTGGTCAGCATCGGCGACCAGCTCATAATTTTCTACATTAGTCTTCTAACATTTCAGGCCTTATTGATTTTCTGTAATCTATTTTCTTCATCTATCTTAGTATGTCTGTCCATCTCTATTAAATCAAGCAGGTCTTCCCTTAAATCATTCTCTTCCAGACTGACAGCAACTTCTTTATTCTCTGTTACCTGGTCTTTCTATGTAATTCTAACTGGATTCTTTGCAAGTCTCATACAGAAGGTTCCAGAATATGCATCTTACTTCATCTGCGGACTCCATGTTTTCATCATGTTGCAATTTCCACACTGGATCCTTCATTTCAAGGCTAAAATTGAACAATAGACCAATTACATTTCACCATTGCGATTTTTATTATTATCATAATCAAAACTGACCATATCTAGGTGCCTTTGCCTGTATTTCTGTTTAAATATCTTAGAAGCTACATTTTTCACTTAATAGTTTGGCTTTTTTTACTCCATGAATATCGTATCATATCAAAACTCTTTCCTTCTCAAGTCCATGTTTATTTTTATTAAGTTCAATAACCTTTTTTGTTCTTCATCTTGTTTACCTTCTTCTGTTATTTCCTTTTCCAGGTGGCCCAATGTTTCTTCATCTAGGCAATGCTTTGGTCTTATCTATAGAATTAACAATCATAATGTATCTGTACCTTTTAACGTTTTTTCTTCTGTATTTCTTTCACTCTTGCTATATACATCCTCTATGTGGAAATTCTGTTTGTTGTGCAATAAAACAATGCAAACCTATTTCTTATCCTTATCGGTCCACTTTGTCATTTGTATGCCTCTTGTTTGACCTATCAGCTTTTTTTTGTTTCTGTAGACTACTACTACTACTACTTTCAGCTGTACAGTGGATGGACTACTACTTCCTTTTATCTCAAGGGGACCCACCCCTGATAGTTTAGTTTTTTTTTTTTTTTTGGACTATTACTTCCTACTACCACTGTGGCCGCATTCTTTCAGGCCAATGATATTTCTGGTAGACAAATTATGCCAGCTATTTGATTTTCAAGCCAATTTCATACATATTGAACTTGTCCTTTGGTAACCCAATTATTCTTTCATGTGTTGTCCTAGATCTGTTTTCCATGCCATCAGTCTTTATCTGACTTTGTAGGATACAGGATTTTAATTAAGTAGACTTTCCTTTCTTGCTCAAGCCTGGCTTCTAATATTCTCATTCTGTTTGAGAAGTTTATTCATTTCTCTCTCATCTAGAGTTAACTGCTGTGAAACACAAGGAAAGTTCTGAGACAAGGCACCTCCTATTTTGCCATCAGAACTTCTCAAATAAAAGAACCACTCTACTCCCAGAAAAAGAATCTTTATTTATTGTAGCACAGTATACACATCATTAACAATATTGCCACAGAAAAGATTTTCTTCCAAGTGGAGGAAAGTCTTCCAAATTTTCTTCTCTCATCCAGGAACACAGATTAAGTTGCCACCATTGCGCTTAGCAAATCTCGGCTCTACTTTTCCTGCATTTTTTTTTTAACTTACCCTCCCACAATGGCTAAAACAGACACTAACAGACATTAGGGCCTGCTATGTTTTTCTTTTTGAGTGTGCATGTTTTCACACATGGTTCCATGAAAGCTACCACACAGATGTGGATTGGTGGAACATGTTCCTTGTCTATATGCTACATGCTGTGCACTTCCTCTCCAGAAGGTACCAGAACCACAGTGGACTGGACCACCTCCCTCACCTCAAGATGGATGACCCACCAGCCAACATTCACTCCCATTCTCTTTCATCAGCTCATCCAGTTACCAAGGTCACTTCTTCATTCCAAAGTCAAAAGTGAATTTATTTTCACCAATAATCCTATGTAAGTTAGAACCTCTGCATTATAACAAGAAAATGATGCTAAACATTAGTATTTAACCACAACACAGAACACTAAGACAACTAGTTCATTACATACAATAAATGTTCAATGCAGCCAAAGTCATTAGTCAATAAAAACTACTTTAAGATGATCCAATGATCAGATAAAAAAAAAAACTATGGCTGCATTGATAATGTTACCAAGTTCTTCCTTCCTATCAAACTAAAATGAAAAACCTTCAGAATCTTAGCAAAGGTGAAATTCAGTCAGTGTTTAAAATGTATTGGCCACTTTAGGAATCATCCTTGTTAAAAAATTTATTTAATTTCTTACTATACTACTCATGTTAAAGTTGCAAGCGACTTTGCAAAAAATGAAGATTACTGTGTGTTATTTACTCAGTTTTGTTCCATAGTCACACCCACAAAATGTCATGGAAGGTACTAGAAAATTATTTAAATACGACTACAAAGCACTATGGGTAAGTAAGCAACTTCTTATATTGTGGTTTCACATCACCATGTGTTAACTTTCAATGCAAGATGTTCTACCTGCAAGAACTAGCTGGCAACTTGTCTTTCTAGGAAGTAAGACACCACTACTGATGCATTTACCATGGAAATACCGTAGCTTATACAAAAGTTTAGGTAGTGAGGTATTGTGGCTCGAGTCTTTCATGATGTCATGCCACAGACTTTCAGCTCTGAGAAAAAAAAATCAGGGCCATCCTTATTAATAAAATAAAATGAACGAACACAAACTTTGGCCTCAAAAATGTATACTGTGGTCTGTATGGTAAGGAAGTTACATTCAACTACACAGGTTTGTTTCTTACACTTGCTTCAGAACATGATCAATATGTTTCAATAGTTATTAGGCACTATACACAGCATATGGGGGAGATGCTAGGAAAACAGTAATATTTGTCAGTTCCCACAGTGTACGAAAATGGAGTTTTGATATAACTAGTAAATTCCCAAACATGTTTCTGCTGAACTGAAGCAAACTGCTTGCCTGCTTGAATCATATACTAAGGCACATGAGCACACACAGTGATGACTGCAGTGATAAATATAAAACAAATTTGATTGAAACAGAATTTGTAGTCACTATTTGTAATGGAAAACTCAGTTAAGAGATACTACTTTCATCGCATGCTCTCCATTTAATGTCTCATTTTCAGCAATTTCTTCATCCCATTTGATTTTTTTCTTTATGCTTAGTGTCTGGATTAAATGAAAGGCAAAAATACACCCCTGCTAATGTCAGCAAAATTAAATCTCTGCAGTCATCCAAACTGTGAACAAAACTGCAATATTTTCAGTACCCATTCTTATTCTTGCCTTCATTTATTAGGTAGCAGAAACAAATGATTAGCATAATTTTTACCCCAAGCAGTTCTGACAGCTAAAAATAACACATTATGACATTTCAATATACTTTATGCTATAAAAATATTTCAAATGGCAATACAATTTATTAACTGAATATTTAACATGATTTGCAATACTTTTTATATTTGTGTACAGGCAAATAAGTCTGGAGCAAATTGCTGAAATATCAAAAGGAAAGTATACTGACAAGAATAAGTTAGTCCTGTGCTATGAATGATACCAAACAACATACATTCAAAATGCTTCCGATTAGCTGAAATCCTTACATTAATCTTGTAGTGAAACAAAAAGAAAGAAAGAAACGGCAGAATGCAGTACATAATGCAACTGAATACAGTTTAAGAAAGAAAAATCAATTCATGTGTACGTAGCACAACAGATAAGTCCATCCTTGCCAATCAACAGGAACACAACCACAAGCTTTCCTTCACTTTGGCATCTAAAACTTTTCCAGGCTACTAGTACCTCCCATCCACCCATAATGCTCTGCCAAGCACAGTCCTACCTCAGGTGTGCTGCACGAATGCTAACGGAGGTTGGTGAAGACAACCAGGAAGGCAGATCCAAAAAGGAAGGCAGTAGTGAAGGACTATGTATTCCCTAGAAGCTGGGAGGAAGAAGCAAAAATAATTGTTTGTAGAACTTTTGGAAAGGCCCTCATCTTTTCATAATTTACATCCACTGCATCTGACTGACTTTTGAGCTGCTTGACTGAACTAGTAGACAAAGGTCTGTAAGTTAAAATCCTCCTAAACTCAGCATCTGAAAAAGAAAAAAAAAACCTTCTTGTCTAACATGTCAAACAAGAAATAGTTCAACAGTTACTCGCAACTTGGAAACCCCAAAAGCAGAGGAATCCCAGACTTCTTGTATATATGCGCAGGGGAAATGCTTCAGAAAGTACAACTATGTAAGGCCCTGCTTCTCACTGTTGCAGTATTCTTTACACTAGGGATGTCCTGCCCTGGTAGCCTAACATTTGACCAGTATAAGTATAGCAAAGCCTTTATGCCTTCCAGAAATTATATTTCAAATGCATGTCTTACATGCAAGGCGTAAGGTACATATATGATGTATGGACACCTAATCCTCAGAACTGAAGTACCCCCAGAAGAACTCAAGCAACCTCAGAGAAAGCAATAATATGCACATCCAGGAAGAGAAACAGAAGGAGGTAAGGATGGAGGAGGGACCCCCTTGGCCAGAAGTAGAGCAACAGAAAATAGGGGGCAGGAGGGAGGGACAGAATACTACAATGGTGAGGAGTACAAAATCTACTGTTAAGGTAAGATCTTGCACAACTGCATTATGTCCCTCCCTGTCACTGCTACAATGTTCCTTACTCTTGGGAGAGTACAAAAGCTTCTGGAAAGTAAAGGAGGAGGAAGACAAACAAGACCGCTCCACAAACCCATGATGGATAGCCCTGGCAAATCCTGCCCTGGCCCTGGAAATGACAACCAATTCGCAACGTTTTGTAAAAGTGTGGAGAGAAGACCAAGTAGCAGCTTTCAATTTGGACTTAGTATACAGACCCTTGAAAAATGCACCAGAGGCGGCTACTGTCCTGGTAGAATGAGGGGAACACAAGAGGAAAGCTGCTTGCCATGAAAATAAAAGAAATGGCCTTAGAATTCCTGGAGCATTTGGTTTGCTTAGACACTCCAAACAAAACTTCCTGGCATGAAAGGAAGCTAAAAGTTGTTCAGATGTCCTGAAGCATTTTATCAGAGTAATATCCAAGCTGTCTATGTAAATCCAAGGTGTGTAGTACCCTCTCCCTAAAAGTCTGTAGAGAAGTGGAGAAGGGAAAAAGGAAGGAAGATGAATTGTCTGATTCAAAGATAAATCATTAACCAGCTTGGGCATAAAAAGGATTGGTACAATCAGAAACCCTATCCTTGTGAAAAACCAATAAAGGAGGAACCTCCATGAGAGCTTGGAGTTCAGATATCCTTTTGGCAGAAGTAAGAGCTGTCATCAATATAGTTTTCAAGTACAGTGCTACAGAGAAGAAAAGGCAGTTTCAAAATGTTTCAAGAACACAATTAAGATCTCAAAGAGGAGGAACGGGCTCTCTTTGCCTGATATAAAGGGCACCTTTCAGGAGTTGCTTGATTTCAATTTCAAAACAAGAAGGTAAAGGTGGACTCTGAGGCAGAAATGCTGATGAATGAACTTTAGAGGAATTTACCGAACCAGCACTGAACAACTCACACAAATAAGAACCATAAAAACCCATCCAAAAAAGAGTCCATGTCATGCTTGAGACACCAAATAGAAAATCTCTTCCATTTAGTAGCACAAGATTAGTAGTGGGTATTCTGGTTTCTTGCAAAATCTGAAGCACATCCTCAGAAAACTGGTGCCCAAAAGGAATCAAAATCATATCACCCAAAGTGTCAGCTGAAGTGTGGACAAATGAGGGTAAATGACAGATCCCTTGTCTTGTGCAAGAGACATCCTGTGAGGTAAACTTGTGATGACTGCCCCTGGCCAGGTGAAACAGAAGGGGAACCAGTTCTGTCTGGGATAAAAGGGAGTCACCAGCAAGTTTCTGGGAGTATTCCACATAATCTTGTGCAGTACCCCGGGAAGGGAAGGAAGAGGTAGATAGACATACAGAAACATGCCCTTCCAAGGAAAAGACATGGAGCCAACTCTCTGAGCCAGAGGACTTAGCACTCTGGAACAGAAAAGGGAAGGTTGTCTGTTCAGAGGGGTGGAAAAAAGATCTACTTGAGGAGTACCGCACCAATGTATCAGCATCCAAAACATCTCCCCATGAAGCATCCATTTGTAAGGATGTGCCCTGGATCTGCTCAGCAAGTCTGCCACTAGACTGTGCTCTGAAGGGATGTAAACTGCCTGAAGAATCAAGCGATGGCAGACTAATAAATCCCAAGTCTGAAGGGCCAGCCTGCAAAGGTAAGATTTTGTGCCCAGTTGCTTGTTGATATACCATATGACTGTGGTATTGTCTAAAAAAAAATCTTTAGATGAACTCAGAGGAAGTGAAAGGCCTGGAGAGCAAGGAGTAAAGTACTCATCTCTTTAAAATGGATATGTTCTGTCATCTGTTGAGGGAACCAAAGACCTTGGACTTTCAAGTTGTTGAAGGAGGCTCTCCAACCATAATTAGAACCATTCATGTACAGCTCCTGAGTGGAGAAAGAAGAACCTGAAACAGCAAGCCAGGATTTACACAAATCTGATAACTACACAGCAGAGCTCATGTTATGCACACAGTTAACTGAAGGATCAGATAGTCCAGAGGGTGGCACTGCCGGAGCCAAACAGCCTTGAGATACCACTGCAACTTCTTAATGTGGAGTTTGGCAAAAGGAACCATGGGAAAGGTGGATGATACGCACACACCAGGATCTGGAGAAATTCCCTTGCAGGCAGGACTGGAAAAGAAGAGAGGAAATAAGCAGTCAAGCAGAGGACTTTGGGGATCAGAAGGCAAACCAACAGTGGGATGGTCTGAATTCTGCAACCCAGAAATGTGTTTCTGAGAGGGAGTTAACACAGATTATTTTGAAACTGAAAGTGAAACCCCACACTGCGCAGAAGAAGCATGAAGTGTAGCTTTTGAAGTATGAGATGTTGAGAGGGGAGATACAGCTTTGAGAAGGGAGATACCAGAAAAGCTTGATGAAGCAAAAGAGGGAAAGTGCATGAAGAGAACATCCTGAAAGAAGGAACCTTGAGAAAGGTGGTGAGAAAAGATAGAATGGTCTTACATGACAACTCCTTTCTGAGAACCAGAAATATTCTGGAATAAAAAACTGTTACCTGCTGAAAAAAGGGAATGGGCTGGATGGTTCCTAGTTTCACCAGATCTCACATAACCAAAGGAAAATGAGGAAGGTGGCAAGGAGGAGGAGGCTGAGGAAAGCCAGAAAATGGGGGAAGGGACTTCCAAACCACAGAACAGTCATGCTGGATGATGGAAAGAACCTGGCATCTGTGGTTACTTGTTGTCAAAGAGGAAAGGAAATGGTTAGCCTGAGGGACAGGGTCAAAAGAATATGGCCAAGGGGAAATGAGACAATGTCAGATGGAGGCAGATTTGTTTGGAAAGGAAGGTTTTTGGCCCTTACAATTCGAGTAGGTTTGTGTGGGAAAATCTCCTTAGCAACATTATTGCTCCAAGTAGGATGTCTAGGCTGCCTATGGACAAAAGAAGATTTTACTGGATAGTTCCTCTGGAACTTAGGCACAGGGTAAAAAAAATGCTTCAGGTCTTGCATAACCTTGCTCTTACCCTGAATGGTTTTAAACAATTCTGCAGCAGCAGTGCCAAAAATATTCTGGCAGTCTAAAGTAGAATTTAAAAGTTTGGTCTTAATGTTCTCAGGTAAAGCTCAAAGGGGCAACCAAGGGCATCTCATGACAGAACCAAATGCAGCTAACCTAGAAGAGCTGCATCATATCTGCATTTAATGGAATGGCAAGCTACCTTTGAGGCAGAGCTCAGAAGAGAAAGCAGAAGTCTTACTGTCGGAATTGGACACGCCACCCCCCCCCCCCCCAATTGGGAGAGAAGAGTCGGGACATATCTAGTCATGTGGGTCTTATAATTAATAGCCCTGAAAGCCAAAGTAGTATACACTTTCTCCCTATTGCTCTCCACAGCAATGGTTGTCCTTCTCAGAAGGTAAAAGCTTGGAAGAGGAAAGCAGTTTTGATGGCTTGATCTGTGGACATGGAAACAGCAGGATGAAAAGATGGACTTTTATACAAGTACTTGTGATCCTCAAGGACTTTATAAAATCCATCTTCTTGGGGCCCAGAGGGTTGACAGGAGCCTGAGAAGCTGCTACAAAGGTATCCAAAAGGGCAGCTAAGACAGGAGGGATTGTAGATGGTCTGGGTGAGTCCATTTGCAAGAGTTCACAATACTTCTTGAACCTCAGAAACCTGGGAACAAAACCAATTAAAAAAGTGTTCTATTATAAGGACCACTGCATCCCCACAGGATAATTCTTCAAAAGGAGAGTCAGGGGACAAAAAAATTTCCTTCTCAGACCCCAGGGACAGAGAAGAGTGGATCTGGGAGGAATATGCCAAGGATGCTTCACCAGAATCCAACTCGTCAGAAGAATCAAAATCCAATGGCCTCTTAGAAGGGGTGGAAGACCAGGAAGCATAAGCAGGGGCAGATTAACCTGGTGGAGATTTCAGGACCACATAAGCATTAAACAGCTCCTGTGTAACATCTTGCCACTTTTTTGAGGATTCTTAGCCACATGTTTGGTTTCAGTTTCTTTTTAAAAGGAACATCTGCTTTAACAAATCTAAGAGGTCATACCCCTATCTAGATTCAATAAGGGTACTAGGCAGATCCTCCCGAACTAAAATTTGAGGAAACACTAAGTCCTTCATGTACAATCAGCTGTGGTTCCCCCCTCTACATCTGTACCAGATGTACGCACAACCTTGGTGGATGTGTGAGTAAACAGCTCCGTGTCAGCCTCTAACTGGGTCACGACAGAGGGATTGCTGGCAGGGCCAGATGGTCACTGGGTTCTTTATCCAACTCAAGAAAGACTTCCAGTGGAGGTTGGACAGCAGAAGGTTCAGTACTCACTTTCTTAGCTTTTTTCTTAAGTGGTAGCTGAACTTCAGTGCGGGAGGTTTCGGTTATGATTCCCTGAGTTAAAAGCTTCAGAAGTTAGTTTTCCAAATAAACTGAAAAGGATGACAGATGACTGCAGAGTGTCTTATGGACAAATGCCTGACAAATATCACACAGAGTGTGGTCATGGATAGCACCCCAAACAAAAAAGGCACTTCTCGTGTTTATTTTATAGGGAATCTGCCTCAAACACTCATATTCTTCCTTCCTGGATGACATGAAAACTACAAGCAGGAAAAAGGGAAGGAGGAATCCTTAGAAAGCTCAGTAGAT
Organism: Protopterus annectens; assembly: GCF_019279795.1. Taxonomy (NCBI): domain Eukaryota; kingdom Metazoa; phylum Chordata; order Ceratodontiformes; family Protopteridae; genus Protopterus; species Protopterus annectens. Next base: position 165,830,135 of record NC_056751.1, on the reverse strand, counting down.
GAATCAGTTTGGTGAATGGCATACATACCACATTCAGAGGCAACACTCAGACTAGCAGCGAAGTTGTTCTGAGGATTAGGCATCTACAGGTCACATATGTACCTTACACCCTGCATGTAGGACAAACATCTGATGTATGACACCTGGAAGGCATAAAGGCTTTGGTATACTGGCCTGACATTAGGCTATCCTCAGCAGATATTTCAAGAGTAAAAGTCTATCACAACGGTGAGAAGGAAGGACATCTATTATTCCTATACTTCTTTCTACTTTTCTTATGGTCCCTTTCTAAATTTTTAAGCTTTAAAGACCCTGGCTTGGTCGTAGTGGCCAGTGGATTCGACCCCAAGACTATGTATGAAATAGAAAAACCTTTGGCGATGGATGTTAAGCTACCCTTCAAACCTTGCAATGATGATTCTCTATTTATCTGAGGATCAAATGTCTAAGAAATCTCATACATTTTGTTGAAATAAGCCTAATCCAAACAAACACAGTGTGCTCCCCGTCTTGTCAAATGACTTTGTGTCCTTATTCGATATCCTTTTTAAATGCTCTACTGTGCATGATTAAAAAAAACAACTAAGCAAGCATATACTGACAAACAATTAGTAGTTTCTATTTAAAGATTAGTATATTTCTGCAAAACTGAAACCAATAAACAACTACACTTTCTCTACCGAATAGCAAAACAGAACAATTTTTTCAAATAAACTAATTACTTTATTATTTTCAAAATACAAAAATAACAGCTGACATCTACAGTTATGTGCAGAGAAAGAATAAGTACAGTGTAGAAGTAAGGCAAGTAAAATTATGCTGAGGTCTGTGGAAAAAGAATGTAAAGACAGAATGATAAATGGAGAAAAAAATAAAAGGGTTTGATGTGTACAATTAGCTGGAAAGCATGGAAACACTAAAATGATCAAATAGATTAAAGAAGACTATAAACAAAAAAAAATCCCTAAAATAACAAGAAATAAGCACCGTGTAGCCTGGGATTCCCTTCTTTGATGTGAGCTTTCAGAACAGCAAGAGATCTGGATTGGAAGCCATTTGGCAGAGCACTGTGGATACAAGGGTGGGGCTAGTAGCTTAGGAAAGTCTTGGATGATGAACTGACGGAAAATCTATGTTTTCGATTCTGTTAACAAATTTAATTATTTGCAATGTATTACAGAGTGGCAATGCTAGTTTACAGTCCAAATTAAATGCTGCAGAGAAAAAAAATGCTACTGTATTTTTAAACAGATCTAAGCAAATGGTAAGATTAGAACAGATTTACAGAGTTTGAACCTACATTTCAAATGCTCCAATTTGCATAGGTTCTGCTTCTGGAAAATAGCTTTCAGTAGAGACAAATTCATAAAATGTAAACATCAACTGAAGGATTCTCAGCATAACACATGGATGGAGGAAGCAAAATTCCAGTAACTGTTCATTTTAGCAGAAAAACTTGTTAAATTTACTGCAGCTGAAAATAACTCATTATATGCATTATAAAAATGTCCGTGGTAGCAGAATGTCTGTACAATGAGCTGCACAGTTGTACATGGCTTTTTATTCCAGGGCTACAAGTAAGCTAACTACCTAAATGAATGCTGCTGTCTTGTCACTGTCACGTGCAGTTCGTCACAGGATCTGAAAATTTAGAATTTTGATGCTTCCATTTTTCATGTAGGCTCTGAAGATATTCAAATGCCCTTAGGCTCATATTCAATGCAGGGTGCACTTCACGGATACCAGGCTCACCGATCAGTGAAAGACCACAGATGCCAAAATATGCATGTAGTACATCTGAAACATTTTAATAAAATAAAAATTACAATACAACAGAGAATAATCATACCAGCTGAAGACATGTCATAACAGGTGTACTCTAATCTTACCATGAAGAACAGTAAATAAAATGCCTTTAAAGATAAGTGCTGCAGAGTTGTGCCTAGCTCTTTAAACTTCATGCAGAATTCCTGGACAGCAAATGTATTTAAAAATAAAAAAATGCCATGTTAAGACTGAAGAAACAATGTTATTAAACCACAGAGTCTGTTTCTTAAACACAAAAATGACACAGAGTCATTAAACATAAAAGAACATATAAAGGCATAATATACAAAACCTTACAGCTGAACATAATTGGAGTGACCCGCCACTCATGAGACACTTCACAGTTCTTACTGCTCTCAACATAACATCACACTTGTGTTGAAATCTGTCTAAAGTTTTTGGAGAAACCTCATCTACTATAAAAACATTCTGGTGATGCATTACCTTTCTCCCAACATCTCTCCATCTGCTATCCCTGAAGCTACTTTTCAATAACTTTTTAATTCCAAACCTCTAGCTGAAGCTTGTGATTCACTCACAAAGGTTCATAGGTGCTTATTAGATTATTTACTTGTCAGGATTTTAAGAAGCATAGTCATGCATTCCCATGTTAATTATTGGCCCTAATATTTTGCAATCTGAATCTCCAAAGACAGGCCACACAAGTATATGCTGGGTTCTTACATGTCTACCCTTATCCATAAGGGCCCATTGGTGCTAAACCAGAAGTGAAACCTGCAGTTATCCATCATTCATCTAAATGACATTTGAATATTGTAACAGAAATACTCTGCTTTACGCAGAGAGGAAGCTAGTTCCATAGAACTGGTATTCTGTGCGATATATACCTATCCTTCCCGCATGGTCTGTTAATTTTGCAGAAGATGTTCACGTTCCTTGAGCAGGTGTTTATGATACCACTGGACTTCCAAATGAGTAATGGGTCTGATAGAGCAGGGTCTGCTGAGGCTCTACATGTAGAGGTTGCTTCTCAGTAGCCTGTATGATACAGAGGAGAGAGACAAGGCTTTAAGATAGTCTTGCCTAATTTTTATGATTTAAACCCATTTTTTTCAGTGAGTTCTGTGGTCATTCCATCTGGGACAAATGTTTGGACAGGTACATGACGAAAAGGGCCTTAGTGATCAGTCTAATGACTACCATGTAGAGGAACAATCATGTTCCTGGATTTAGACACCATATCCTTCAATATATGTTGATGAAAAAAAAAAAAAGTCTTCATTACAAGAGTGGATAAAATGTTATCAAAGGACAGTTCATTGTCACTATGGAATCATTTTTCGGGGAGGGGGGTGTCAATGTATCAGTTACAAAGGGAGCCATGCTTAATGAAGGATACACGTATACATTTCTTGGCATTTAGATTCCGTCCTTGGTTTTGGCACTGTTTTGACAGACTATTAGGCTCATAGTGTCCTATGGGGAATTTTAGATGCACCAAGTTTGAATTCATCTGCAGACTTGAGTAGCTACAATCCTTTAATATTAGCTCTGACCTCCAAGAAGTAAATACCAAAGAGAAGTGGTCCAAGGACTAAACCCTGACGCACTCCACTAATGACATGCCTTTTGGAGGAGGTGGAGCCACCCACCATTACTTCAAGTGTTCTATTTGTGAGCCAATTTGCTATCCAGCAAGTTACACGGGTGTTAGCATAGTTAAACTCTCCCAGAGTATGGGATGGTGTTGAACTCTCTTGCAGGGTCCAAATAGGCAATATGCTCTGATAAGCCCTCATCCATTCCCTCAGTGACTTTTCAAATAAGCCAGCCAGGTTACGTAGGCAGGACATGCCCTTGACAAATCCAACCTAGGCTTGGTCAAGTGTCTGCAGGTCACCTATATCCTTATTATTCCATAACAATCCTTTCCCCATAGCCTTGCAGATCAGCTTGATCAAGATTATAAGCCTAATTATTCGGGTCTGTTATACCACCACCTTTGTGCAAGCAATCTCGGGCATATGAAATTCGAGGTTTCGGATTTTTAGAGTCTGAAGTGAAAAAGAAGTTATGTATTACGATAACATTTCCATCTGTATTGTTGATCCTCATTCAGTCATTATAAGTGGGTAGTCTGTTCCGACCTTGGAACCGAGCCGGCCATCTTCCAAGCTCGCGCCAGCCACAAACTCTCGAGCTAAACTCTTACCAAGAATTTCCCTCTCCCTGTTACCTCAGATTGAGTTTGCAAGTCAAAAGAAGGTAGAGGCTACCTCTGGTCAAATGACCAAATGGAACCGGATGGTGAGATCCACTATAAGCCTCAGGAGGGGGAAGGAGGGAGGGTCGTAATGACTGAACGAGGATCAACAATACAGATGGAATGTTATGGTAAGACATAACTTCTTTATCTGATCTTGTTAATCCTCGTGCATTCCTTATGTGTGGGACAGAGTCCCCAGCTACCTTTATTCCTGGGAGGCTATCATGGAAGGACATTCCTGAGCACCACTGAACCAAAAGACGCTCTTCCTCTGGAGGCCAAATCCAATTTGTAATGGTTGATGAAGGTATGAGGTTTAGCCCAAGTTGCAGCTGCACAAATTTCATGTAAAGAAGCTCTAGCATGGAAGGCAGCAGAAGTTGCATCCGACCTTGTGGAATGAGCCCTAATGGCTGTAAGTTAGATGGATATTGTGCTCTTTGTAAATAAATGTTACACAGTCTTTTAACCATTTAGCCAATGTGACCTTAGAGACAGCACTTCCTAACCTAGGCCCAGAATAAGCCACGAATAACTGCTCTGATTTGCAAGAAGCCTAAGTTCTGTTCAGGTAAAAACAAATTTGCCTGTGAATGTCTAGGGTATGCAGGCAATATTCTCCCCTGTTAGAATGATTGGGAAAGAAAACTGGCAATGCAATGGTTTGGTTAATGGACATTTCAGAGATCACTTTTGGTAGAAAGGAAGGATTAGTTCTTAGTGACACTCTATCCTTATGAAAGGTCAGGTAGGTCTGTTGATGCACAGAGCGTGAAGTTCAGAAATACGTCTGTCAGAAGTAATGGCAACCAAGAACAAAGTTTTCCATGAAAGAAACTTAAGGTCGCATGAAGTAGCTGGTTCAAAGGGTGGGGTTGTCAGGGCTTCAGGACTAATAACAGGTCCCATGGCTGGATAGGTTCTCTAAATGGGTGTTTCAAATGATTTACGCCTTTTAGAAAGGTCTTGCATAATTTGTGTGATATAAGGGAAGACTCTTGGGACACCATTGTGAAAATTAGATATTGCGGCCAAATGAACCCGAATGGTAGAAGCAGAAAGTCCCGATTTTAATAAACTTGGCAGGTATTCCAGTACCACCGGCACCGGTGTTGAAAAGGGATCTATCTGCTTTTCCTTCAGCCAAACAGTAAACCTTTTCCACTTGCTGAGATATGTACTTCTGGTGGAAGATTTATGAGATGCAATAAGAATGTCACGTACTGGGGAAGAAAGATCATTCTGCCTGGCAATCACAGGAAGTGGAGGAGCCAAGCTGTGAGCTTCAGGCTGTTCAGGTTGGGGTGAATGAGGTTCTGCGGATGGGAGATCAAGTCCGGAGTTGGATCTAGAATCCATGGTTGATCTAGCAGGTGAGGCCATAGAAAAGGGAACCAAATTTGGCGAGGCAAATACGGCGCTATGAGGATTACTTTGCTCTTCAACCGGCGGGCTTTCTTCAGGAACTGGGGAATGAGGGGAAGAGGGGGAAAAGCATAAAGTAGACCTGAGGGCCAATCGTGGACTAGAGCGTCCCTGGGTGACTGTCCCAGAGGGGGAATCAGGGCAAAGTAATTGCTGCATTTGTAATTGATTGTGGATGCAAAGAGGTCGCAGCAAGGGAGACCCCAGCAGTTGAAAATCTCCGCCACTACTAAAGGATTAAGGGACCACTCGTGAGGTTGTAGAATGCACCTGCTGAGTCTGTCTGCTATCACGTTGGAACTCCCGAGAATGTGCGTTGCAATGAGAAAGCAGTTGGTAGCCATCGCCCATTGCCATATTCTCATGGCCTCCCGACAAAGTGGGTAAGACTTGGTTCTACGTTGTTTGTTGATGTACCAGACTACTGCCATGTTCCCTGATTGTAACGCAATAGTCCCTGACAGCAGTAGGGGACTGAATGCTTGCAACGCTAGAAGCACCGCCCTCAGCTCTAGGACATTTATATGCAGATGGGCCTCCATTTCGGACCATGTGCCCTGGACTGTCTTTCCCTGAAATAGCCCCTCCACCTCATCAGGAAGGTGTCCGTGGTCACTGTAACCTTGGGCTGTTGAGGGGGTAAAGGGGCAAGATCACTGTGACGGGTTCTGTGACATCCATCAAATTAAGTCTTGTCTGCACCTCTAGGTTACCCGAATCTTGGATGAAAGAGGGTACTGAAAGGGATACCACTGGGTGAGTAGTAGCCATTCTAGAAGCCTCATGTGGAACCTCGCAAGGGGGACAATAGTGATGGAGGCTGCCATGGAACCCAGCAGCTGGAGAACAGAATGTGCTGTGGATTTTTCTCTTGAAATAATCAGTATGAGTTTTTGTTTTATCCTTAGGATTCTGTGCTCTGGAATGGATGCTCTGCAGTTTTTTGTATTCAAGAGGACCCCAATGAATTCTATTGACTGAGAAGGGGTCAGGATGGATTTTTGCCAGTTTATAGTTATGCCTAGCCTTCCTGCGGTGTGAAGAGAGTATGCCAAGGCTGCTTCCAATAGATGTCTGGTGGGGGCGGTAATGAGCCAGTTGTCTAAGTATGGAAACACCTGGAATCCCTGTATTTGCAAGTGAGCTGACACGACTGCCATGCACTTTGTGAACACTCTGGGGGCTGTACAGAGTCTGAAGGGCAGTACTTGGAACTGGTAATGATTGGCTCCTGCACGGAAGCGAAGGAATCTTCTTGATGGTCTGTACATCTTTATGTGGTAGTACACATCTAGAAGATCTATACAGCACATCCAATCGTCTTTTTTCTAAGAGTGGGAGGATAGACTGAATTGTGACCATCCGGAATTTCTGTACCTTTACAAACTTGTTTAATACACTGAGATCCAAAATTGGTCTCCAGTCTTTTTTGCCACAAAAAAAAAAGTCTTGAGTAGAATCCGGATCCTATCTGGTCTGTGGGAACTACTTGGAGGACACTTTTTTCTAGCAACTTTGAGATCTCTAATGCTGCTTCTTCCCTTTGACTGGGTGGAACGTCGGGAAGGTTTCTTAGGGGACGGGACAAAGATCAAAGGGGATATGATAACCTCTGGCTATTACCTCTTGTACCCAAGAGTTGGAGGTAATGGTTATCCAGGCAGAAGGGTACAAAGAGAAATGACTCCCAACCGCTTCCAGAGGAAAGCAGTTGGGCCGCTCTTCATATAATTCAGGGACCTAACCGCAAAGGTCGCCGATGCAAAGGTACACTTCCCTAATCTGTCCAGTGCCCAGGACTCCTTGTTGGGCAGATGGACAGTCTGGCTCTCTTCTGCCAGATTCTTTTTAGTTGCGGCCGCCACCACCATGGCATCTCCTGGAAGACCTTTGGACCAGTGGGGATCAGTATCTGGGGGGGGGGGGGACGACAAGATTTTATCTGGCCTCCGGGGAATGGACTCAACAGTGTCAGGAGCCTTCCATGCACACTGCACAATGAGCCAGACAAGTTCGTCATCAGGTGGAGTAACCCAGGAGGTAGGTGGCCGGGCACAAAAGGCCTGCAGGAACAGACTCTTCAGAGGTTGGGTTAGAGGGCTGCCAGTCACCACTATGTTTAAGGATTTCAAAGATATCCTCAAAAGATACCTCAGAGGGTGATCAAGGGGACCTTTCCCCATCATTAAAATCTGTGTCTTCCGTTAGGGACTGTTCTGGGGAGTCCATGTGCTACCTCTTACACAAACTCTTGTAATGAACTTCCTCAGAGGGAGATGCTGGGGAAGACAGTGCAAGAGGGGCCTCCTGTGGGAGTGTAGCCTGAGGCCCTTGTGTCCGGTGTCCACTAGGGGTGGCTTGTGTGAGTTGTGGGCCAGAGGACGACGGGAAACCTGGTGGAACAAGATCGCCTACAGTGGCAAAAGCCTTCTCGATAAGTTGAAAAGCTGGTCCATCTAAGGAGGGGTGGGAGCCTACAGTCACCCCTCACTCAAGCAAGCCAGCCTGCTGACTAGGAGTCGCCGGATGGCCATGGGACACAGGGGAAACCATGCCACAGCTAGCATCCTGAGAAGTGACAGGAGTAATGCTTCTCTCCTGCCAAAAAGGCAGCTGCGGTTCCTTAGTAAGGTCTACAAAAGGAGCCAAAGCAGGGGAAGTCTGTGCTCTAGGAAGGGGCTTAAAGGCTGAAGATGGAGGAGAACAAGTAGGGATCTCAGAGGAAAAATGGTCCCCTCCAAGGGAGAGAGAGGTCTTGGGAGGTGGGATTCCTCTAGCTGAAAGCAACTGGTCCACAATAAGCGCCACTTCATGTTCAGAGAAGCTTCTAGTGGATCTCATGGACATAGATGATGGGGAGTCAGGTCTATCTAGAGATGGAGTAAATTGAGGGCCCGCAAAGGGGTCTTTAAAAGGAGAATAAGTTGTAACAGCAGGTAGTATAGGTGTCTGCACCAAAGGCAATGGTGCTGTAATAGCTTGTACTATCGGTGTCTGCACCGAGAAAGTTGTCAGTGCCATAGTGGTAGTTGGCACCGTAGTTGGTGCCGACAGAGTCTGCGCCAACCAAGGAGTACTCGGAACCGTCTGGAGAGTCGGTACCGAGAGCACTGTCAGTGCCGAAGAAAGTACAGGCGCCAGGAAATCCCTCTACGCTGTTATAGTCTGCATCAACTGTATGTCGGTGCCAGTGAAAGGGTCTGAGCCGAGGAGCCCCTCGGTTCCAATGCTGTCTGAAGCACACTCAGCGCAATAGTAGGAGTCGGTGCCGACTGTTATGGAGCTGTAGGTCTCGGCTCCCAAGAAGTCCATTCAGAAGACAATTTATCTTTCTTTGTTTTCGGTTCTTGGGGGTCCCCAGCAGGGAACAAAGGAATAGACTTAGTCTTCTTTGGGTAGTCTTTCTTTCTATGGGAGCTGGGAGGGGATGAAGCCACCAGCCCAGAAACAGCCTCTGTAAAGGAGGTTTTCATAATACCCTTTAGAATAAGTCTTTCCTCTCAAAGTGCCTGGGAAGAAAAAGTATTACAAATCCCACAAGGTGGGTCGACAGTTAAGTGAGATTCACCCAAGCAGTACACACACAAGGCATTTTCGTCTGAAGTAGGTAACTTGTGACCACAACTAGTACACCTCTTAAAACCCAGACATCCTTTCTTTTCTGACATGATAGGTGAGAGAAAAAAACGGAAAGAAAAGGGAAAGTAGAGTACCAGCTATGGTGCAATGAATACCCGAAGGTACGAGGGGAAAGATTACCAACGATGGTAAGACAGATACCAACAAGGTAAGAAAGAGGATAAACACTTAGAAAACAGAGTCGCTAGATGCGATAGGGTAATAGACAACTACAGAAATAAATTTCCTTGAAGAAAGATAAATTTACGAGGTAATAAAATAAGTAAAGTAACTTAGCTCAACAGCAATGGCTTGACACGACTGAATGGCAACGTGGCAAACAAAATCTAGGGTAACAGGGAGAGGGGAATTTTGGCTAAGAGTTTAGCTTGAGATTTTGTGGCTGGCACGAGCTTGGAAGATGGCCAGCTTGGGTCCGAGGTCGGAACAGACTACCCACATGTAAGGAATGAATGAGGATTAACATTATCAGAAGGTCATATTCGATGAACAGTACGGATCCTCTGTATATACATATATATATATATATATATATATATATATACACATACACATATATATTGAATTGAAGCCCTCTACTGATGGAGTGTTATCACTGTTTTTTTTTTTTTAAACAAGAAACATGTGTGACATAGGCAATCTTACATTTATATAAATTAAACCATAATACAATCTCAGTTGCAAACATCATACTGCCCAAACAGTACTGACACAATTGCAGCTGCAAACATTGTACATTACTTATATTCAGTCACTGCCATTCAATTGTTTGTCCTCTGCATGCATTGATACCACACTTCCGATTTTTTCCTATGTAATTTGCTGCAACCCTTTTTCTAAAGATCCCAATTCCAGCTGTTTTATTTCTGTTACTATGTTCACTACTTCTAGTAAAGTTGGTTTAGACTTTGATTTCCATTTTCTAGTAATTCTCTTTTTTGGCAGTCATCATAATTAGACTCAGCAAGGCCTTATAATGTCTAGGCAATTCCGATTCTGTATCATAGCTCAAAAATATAATTTCCTTAGTTACACCAATTTGCTCACCCAGCATCTCCAACAGAGCAGTCTGCAGGGAATCTTCACAGTCTGACAACCCATGTTCCCAGTTATGTTTTTCTTCTCCATCACATCTCCAACATTTGTTATCTACCTGAGGAAAAATTCTTTGAAGTCTACTTGGGGTATAAAAATACCTATGTAAACACTTCCAAGCAAAGATCCTAAATCTTCTAGACTTTGTTGCATACTTAGGAGACATACATATTTCCCCCATTGTTTCTTTGAGAATTGCTTATCCAATCTCTCTTCCCAATCCTTTCTAAAATTCTCTGATTCTTATATTTATCATGCAATGTTTCACACACACTAATTATTCCTTTCTTAATGGCAACTTCTGATCTGATATTTTTAATCCTCGTTCATTCCTTACGCCTGGGTTATCGGTTCCAACCTCGGAACTGAGCCGGCCATCTTCCAAGCTCGCGACAGCCACAAACTCTCGAGCTAAACTCTTACCCACAATTCCCTCACCCTGTTACCCAAGATTTCATTTGCCATGTCGCCATTCAGTCATGTCAAGCCACTTCTCTTGAACAAAGAAAACTTCTTTGATAACACATTATCGTATTGCAGTTATTCTCTGTTCTAAATTTGTTAAATAGTCATCTCTTACCCTATCGCATCTAGCAACTCTTTTTTTGTTTTTTTCTAGCCCTTCTTTCTTCCTTACTGTGAGGTAACTCCTTTACCATCTTTGGTAAAATCTTTCCTACCTTCGGGTATTTCTTGTACCATTGTTGGTACCTTCTTCCTTCCTTTTCTTTCTGCCTCCTATCATGGCAGAGAAAAAAGGTGGTCTGGGATTTAAAAGATGTGTGGATTGTGGGCATAAATTGCCCATTTCAGATGCACGTGCGTTATGTGTTTACTGTTTGGGTCTGCCTCACTTGACTGTTGACCCGCCTTGCAGGATTTGTGCTAATTTTCTAACAGGACTTGGGTGGAAAGGAAAAATAAACTGATTTTATAGGGACTACTTAAATCTTCCTTTTCAGAGGCTACCCCTCCTATTTCCCATATGTAAAGAGATGAACACAAGAAGGCCAAGTCTCTCCAGCCGTCCTCCTGCTGGGGACAACCAGGAACTGAGATCTAAGAAGGCCAAACTTTCTAGTTTGGATTGGACTTCCTCGGCCCCGAGGCTTTTGGTGCCTACATCTTCAGCACCACCCGTTACTTCGGCACAAAGTTTTGTGCCAGATACCTCATCGGAACAGAGGGGCCCCTCGGTTCAGACTACCTTACCGGCACCGACATTTTCCTCGATGCAGACCTTTCCGGCGTCAATGACTGCCCCAACGCCCGTTCCTCCTTCGACTTTTTTCACGGCACCGACTAGTCTCTCGGTACTGACCACCTTGTTTTCCACACAGACTCTTTCGACACCTACCATAGTGCCAGCTATCACTTCAGCACCGACCTCGTCGGTGCAGACCTTACCTTTGGCACCAAGGATTTCCTCGGTGCAGACACCAGTAGTACAAGCCTTAACGGCTCTGTTGTTTTCGGTGCAGATGCCTATTTTAGCACAGTCAAAAGACCCCTTTGTGGGCACCGAGTTTCCTGCATCCTTGGATAGACCCGATTCCCCTTCAGCTATGTCTATGAGATCCACTAGAAGCCTCTCGGAACATGATGTGGTGCGCCTTGTGGATCAATTGCTTTTGGCCAGAGGCATCCAACCCTCCAGGAACTACTCTTCCTTTGGAGGTGATCACCCTTCTCCAAGGACTCCTACTTATTCTCCTCCTTCATTGCCTTTGAAGCCCCCTGCTGTAGCACAGACTTCCCTCACTTCGGCTCCTTTCATGGATCTCACTAAGGAGTTGCAGTTGCCTTTGTGGCAGGAGAGACTTGTCACTCCAGTCACTGCTCTGGATGCTAGCTGTGATGTACATACCCCTGTTTTTCACAGCCATCCAGGGACTCCTGAGTCGGCAGGCTGATTTGCTTGAGCAGGATGTGGCCTCCTCGGGTGGACCAGCCTTCCAACTCATGGAGAAAGCTCTTGCGTCTGTTGGCGATCCTGTGCTATCAGTGCCCCCGTCCTCATCTGGGCCGCAATTTACACAAGACACCTCTGGCAGACACCGGGCACAAGGGTCTCTGGACACACTCCCACTGGAGGCCCATTTTGTGCTGTCTTCTCCAGATTCTCGCCCTGAAGAAGCTCATCGCAAAAGTCGTGTAAGAGGAAGCACGTGGACTCCCTAGAAGAGTCCTTCATGGAAGGACACAGACTTTGATGATGGGAAGTGTCCCCTTGGTCACCCTCAGGTATCCTTTGGAGATATCCTCGAAATACTTAAGCAGAGAGGTGATTGGTGGCCCACTAACCTGAACTCTGAAGAGTGCGTTCCTGCAGGCCTTTCATGCCTGGCCCCTACCTCTTGGGTTACTCCACCTGCTGACGACCTTGTCTGGCTCATCGTGCAGTGTGCATGGAAGGCTGTTGACGCCATTCCCCGCAGGCCAGATAAAATTCTGCCCCCCCAGATAGTGAGCCTCACTGGTTCAAAGGTCTTCCTGTAGATGCCTTGGTGGTGGTGGCCGCAACAAAGGAGGATCTGGTGGAAGAAAGCCAGACTGTCCACCCGCCCAACAGAGAGTCCTGGGCGCTGGACAGATTAGGGAAGCATACCTTTGCATCAGCGACCTTTGCAGTCAGGTCCCTGAATTATATGGCACATTTTACCAGGCTTCAAAGAGACTTAATTTCTGAGCTCTCTGAAACCTTGGCCGGAGCTGTGTCTGATGAGGTCCGGGACAAAGTGGCCTCACAGTTAGCCACCCCTGAATCGATTTCTAACTCCACCATGCATCTGATTTCTCACGCATAAGAAGGAGCAGCAAGTGCAGGCAATGTCATGAGACGGCATGCCTGGATGCACTTGTGTGATTTCACAGAACCTTTCAAGGCTTCCTTTCTGAATGCTCCCATTGAAGCCTCTTCATTGTTTAGACCCAAGGCTAAAGACACATTGGCTAGGTGTGAACAGGATGATAAGACCCTTTCTGCCATGGGTGTCCATTATGTTTCCCCTCAACGGGCTTTCACCAGAAACCAGAAGAGTGGGAAGATGTGGGACAAAGTCTCAGGGTTCTTTCCATGACACATGAGCAGAGTTTTCCCCTAGAGGCAGAGAGAGAAATGCATATGGAAGACGCCCCTTTCGGGGCAGAGGAGGTCTGCGTAAGCAGGGTTCCAGAGATTCTTTCTCTGGCCAGTCCTGCCAGTGCTCCTGAAGAGCGGCCCAACTGCTTTCCTCTGGAAGTAGTTGAGGGTCGTTTCTCTTTGTACCCTTCTGCCTGGCTAACCATTACCAACGATTCTTGGGTACAAGAGATTATAACCAGAGGTTATCATATTCCCTTCGATCTTTGTCCCACCCCACTAAGGAGCTTACCCGACGTTCCACCCAGTCAAAGGGTAGAAGCAGCATTAGAGATTTCAAAGCTAAGAAAAAGAGTCATCCAAATAGTTCCACCAGAAAAGATAGGATCTGGATTCTACTCAAGGTTATTTTTGGTGCCAAAAAAGACCGGGGACTGGAGACCAATTCTGAATCTCAGTGTGCTAAACAAATTCGTAGAAGTACAGAAATTCTGGATGGTCAAAATGCAGTCTATCCTGCCACTCTTGGAGGCAGGCGATTGGATGTGCTCTATAGATCTTCAGGATGCGTACTACCACATAAAGGTGGATAGACCATCGAGAAGATTCCTTCACTTCCATGCAGGAGCCAGTCATTACCAGTTCCGAATACTGCCCTTTTGGACTCTCTACAGCCCCCAGAGTGTTCACCAAGTGCATGGCAGTTGTCACAGCTCACCTGCAACTGCAAGGATTCCAGGTGTTTCAAAACCTACACGACTGGCTCATCACCGCCCCCACCAGACATCTATTGGAAAAAGCTTGGCATACTCTCTTCACACCGCAGAAAGGTTAGGTACAACTATAAAGTGGCAAAAATCCAACCTATCCCCATCCCAGTCCATAGAATTTATTGGGGTCCTGTTGGATACAAAGAACTGCACGGCATCGATTCTAGAGCACAGAATCTTAAGGATAAAACAACAACTCATACCCATCCTCTCAAGGGAAAGATCGACAGCACATTCTGTTCTCCAGCTGCTGGGTTCCATGGCAGATTCCATCACCATTGTCCCCCTCGCGAGGTTTCACATGAGGCTTTTGCAATGGTTACTGCTCACCCAGTGGTACCCTTTTCAGTTTCCCCTATCATCCCAGATTTGAGCGACTCAGAGATGCAAACAAGACTTGATTTGGTGGATGTCGCAGAACCCATCACAATAGTCTCACACCTTCACACCCCAACAGCCCAAAGCCACAGTGAGCATGGAAGCCTCCCTGATGGGGTGGGGGAGGGCTTTTTCAGGGGAAGACAGTCCAAGGCACGTGGTCTGACCTAGTGGCTTATCTGCATACAAATGTCCTAGAACTGAGGGCGGTGCTTCTAGTGTTGCAAGCATTTCATCCCCTCCTTCCGTCATTCACTATTGCAATACAATAAGACAACATGGCTGTAGTCTGGTACATCAACAAACAAGGCGGAACCAAATCCTACCCACTTTGTCAGGAGGCCATGAGGATATGGCAATGGGCGATGGCTACCAACTGCTTTCTTTTAGCGATGCACATTCCCGGGAGTTCCAACGTGATAGCAGACAGACTGAGCAGGTGCATTCTGCAACCACATGCGTGGTCTCTGAATCCTCTTATAGCGGCAGAGATTTTCAACCGCTGGGGTTTCCCTTGCTGCGTCCTTTTTACATCCCCAACCAACTACAAGTGCAGCAATTACTTAGCCCCGATTCCCCTTCAGAGACAGTCACCCAGGGACGCTCTAGTCCACAATTGGCCCTTGGGTCTGCTTTATGCCTTTCCCCCTCTCCCTCTCATTCCCCAGCTCCTGAAGAAAGCCCGCCAGTTGAAGAGCAAGATAACCCTCATTGCGCCATACTGGCCTCGGCAAATTTGGTTCCCCTTCTTATGGCCTCACCTGCTAGGTCAACCATGGATTCTCGATCCAACACTGGATTTGATCTCCCATCCACAGAACCTGATTCACCCCAACCTGAACAGCCTGAAGCTCACAGCTTGGCTCCTCGATTTCCAGTGACTGCCAGGCAGACTGATCTTTCTTCCCCAGTGTGTGACATTCTTATTGCGTCTCATAAGTCTTCCACCAGAACTACTTCTCAGCAAGTGGAAAAGGTTTACCATTTGGCTGAAGGGAAGAGAGATGGACCCTTTTTCAGCACCAGTGCCGGTAGTACTGGAGTACCTGTCCAGTTTATTCCAATCTGGCTTATCTGCTTATACTATTCGAGTTCATTTGGCTGCGATATCTAATTTTCACAATGGTGTCCAACACTCTTCTCTTGTGTCACACAAATTATGCAAGACTTTTCTAAAAGGCATAAATTATTTGAAACCCCCTTTTAGAGAGAACCTAGCCAGCCATGGGATCTGTCTAGTCCTGCAAGCATTGACTACGGCTCCTTTTGCACCAGCTTTTTCATGCAACCTCAAGTTTCTTTCTTGGAAAACTTTGTTCTTGGTCGCCATTACTTCTGGCAGACGTATCTCAGAACTTCAAACTCTATGCATCAAACAGCCTTACTTAATCTTTCATAAAGATAGTGTCATTGAGAACTAATCCTTCCTTCCTGCCAAAAGTGATCTCTGAAATGTCCATTAACCAATCCATTGACTTGCCAGTTTTCTTTCCCAATCATTCTAACAGAGAAGAGTATTGTCTACATCCCTTTGACATTCACAGGCAAATTTGTTTCTATCTGGACAGAACGAAGGCTTCTCGCAAATCAGATAAGCTATTCCTGGCCTATTCTGTTCCTAGACTTGGATGCACTGTTTCTAAGGTCACATTGGCTAAATGGTTAAAAGACTGCGTAACATTTATTTACAAAACTCACAATATCCTGCTGACTACAGCCGTTAGGGCTCATTCCACTAGGTCGGTCACAACTTCTGCTGCCTTTCATGCTAGAGCTTCTTTATCTGACATTTGTGCAGCTGCAACTTGGGCTAGACCCCATACCCTCATCAGCCATTACAAATTGGATTTGGCCTCCAGAGGAAGAGAGTCCTTTGGTTCAACGGTGGTCAGGAATGTCCTAAATAAAGGTAGCTGGGAACTCTGTCCCAGGTGTAAGGAATAAATAAGGATAAACAATATCAGGTAAAGAACTTAAGTCTTACCATAACGTTCCATCTGTATTGTTGATCCTCGTTCAGTCATTATGACCCTCCCTCCTTCCCCCTCCTGAGGCTTATAGTGGATCTCATCATCCGGTTCGGTTAGGTTCTTTCTCCAGAGGTAGCCTCTACTTTCTTTGACTTGCAAACTCAATCTGAGGTAACAGGGAGAGGGGAATTATGGGTAAGAGTTTAGCTCAAGAGTTTGTGGCTGTCGCGAGCTTGGAAGATGGCCAGCTCGGTTCCGAGGTCGGAACTGATAACCCAGGAGTAATGACTGAACGAGGATCAACAATACATATGGAACGTTATGGCAAGACATAACTTCTTTTTCTACATTCTACTAAAAACTCTACCAGTGCTGGTCTTTTATTTAGGATCCCCCTATGTCTTTGTCTATACTCCGATATCAATCTTTGACAGGGAAGGCAATCTCTAACCTGCAGTCCAAATAAGTTATCGGTGTCTTCCCATTCAATTTACCTTTCCCGCTCTAGTTATTTGCTTCCAATACCTTGGTTCCTTTGCCAGTTTTCTCCAATAAATTCCAGCCCCCTCTAGCCTATTGTCTGTATCCATAATTGCAGTCATTCCTATCAGCAGAATCGCCTTTCTCCACTCCTCTGCTGACTTAGTTCTTAGAAAACTTTCTGAATATAATATTCTGCATGATTATTGTTATTGTCCTTAAAGGTCTGCATCCAAAATCAGTCTCTCTTTGTTTCTTTCCCTCTGTTTCATCATCTCTTTCCTATTTGAATTATAGTTTTTTGCTTGTGCTACGCATAGGATGCTTTAACTGTGTTGCTCTGAAATACCCCTTCAAAATCGGGCAATCCCAATCTGCTCTGTTCTATTGGAAGAATAGGCTTATCCCACTTGACTTTTGCCGTCTTACCCTCCCAGATAAAATCCTTCAGCTCTTTATTGTTATCCACAACTTCTCTGGTTGATAAAAATATGCCTGACCTGTGTATAAAGACTAAAAGGACAAACATTTTAACTGCTTGCATCATACTATTGATATCCATATAATAGAACTTCTATTTTCTCAGTTTTTGTATTACCTTTTGTTTAGTTTCTTCCCACATATCCTTAGCTGCCACACCAAAATCATTTTTAATCCATAGTCCTAAATACCTCATTTTATCATGTCTGCTGAACCAATCTGTTTGTGGGTACATAATTTACCGCTATTGCCTTTGTTTTAGCTTCATTAATTTTGTATCCTGAAAAGATTTGAAAGTGTCTCAATATGTTCCACAGCACTGTAATATCCCTTTCTGGTTTTGTTAGGTAAATGTCATCTGCAAATACAGGCATCTTTTCTTGACTACCATACCAATTATATCCTTGAATTTCTGAGTCCCTTATTTTCTTTGCTAATGGTTCTGAATATAATTCAAATAAAGGGGAGAGAGAGGACACTCCTGCCTGCTACTGAATTAAGTCTCTGTAACGATACATATATTTACATTTTCCAGGGTAAACAGTGTTTGTAGGGTGTGGAGTTTTTTTGTTAAGACTTCTAGAAATGAGCAGCAATAACTAAACAGAATCAGGACAGGAAGATATGCTGGGAGCTTTAGAAGACTGAATTTGCCTAAAAAAGGCATAATGGGGAAGGACCAGGGTTTTAGTCAACGTATGGAAGCCTTTGGGGGAGAGATGTAGGCCATCCATGGCAAAGAAGTTTGGGCCACCAACCATCTCTTTCCAGACTGATATACGCTGTACTCCTTTAGAATGAGATCAGAATCTAAGTCAATTATCTTTTGATCATATTACTGTATCATTCTCAGTGATGACAGAATACTGCTCAAGGCTACATTCAAACCTGCCTCACGACACACATTCCAAGAGCTCAGTCATCTCTCTCTTCATATAGTCCAGGGATGCGCATCTCAAGTAATTTACACTCATACTTACAATGACTGTGTCACGTCTACTTGTAGTGCAGGGACCTGGGTACTTGTGTAATGTGGCAAATCCTGGCAAATGATAAGAAATCACAGTGACTATCTCTTTGCAGTGCCTGCCGATTGGTGCATCTGTATGTCTCACTATGGAGTCACCTATGACGAGGATAAGTTTAATGCTTTGCCTTTTAGGCTTTTGGACCAAGTCTGTGTAAATCACAGATGTATTCATGGTGGGTGCTGCCTGTGATGTGCATTTGTGAGGCTGCTGAGGGATCGTGTTTCCCAGAGTTACACTTAGATGGCCTCTGTGACTTACGTAGGCTACTTTTAAAAGCTTCAGCATATGTAGGTCTATATATGTTGGTCTGCGGTATTTGACACTGGTTTAGCATGGCGATATATGGCATTGAAAACCTTATTTGTAGTGGCTTCATGTGAGAGCTTTGCCTCCCATAACATAATTACATCTCTCACACTGTGACAGATGTTTAAAGTAGTACGTGATTGTCAGTGAACATAAGACAATTGCTGCATTGTCTCAGGATGCCCATTTCAACCAAGCTTGAAACAGATGGCTGAAAAGTGCAGACCCATGGTTCCAGTTGCTTACTACTGAGGCCTGCAGCGGGGAGTAATGCCCAAGGGATTAGTTGTTGCTTAACTGGAGTGCTATCTAAGATGAACAATACAAGTCTATACATGAAGAGGAATGAGCCTCTTCGAACAACTGCAGACTATTAAGTACACACAACTTCTGGAATAGCTAGAGAGAGAAAGTTATGGTTCGAACTGCCAGTGTCAACGTGCAGGGTTAAAATGGCTGAGTGAGAAGCAGTGCCTTGCAAACACAGGCAACTTATGACAGCAGAGAATCATAAAAAATTCAAAACAGCCAGTGGCCAATGGCAAAATGGCAAAATTCAAGATTCTGCAATTAGAGGCCTAGAAAAAGCTTAGTTCTTCCTCTACTCAAATTAGAGTTTAAACCAAAGCAATACTGCTTCAGAAGTATGGCTGTGTTAGGAACTTACCATAAATGTGGACGTTTGAGTAGATTGCCTGTTGCAGTCCTGAAATTTGGGCTACCTGCCTGCAGGCAGCCCAACTGTCCAGCCCCACTGCCTGTTGCAGTCCTGAAATTTGGGCTACCTGCCTGCAGGCAGCCCAACTGTCCAGCCCCACTTCCACAGCTTTACTCTTCTCCAAAGCTATTGGATGAAGTCCTCCCCACCAGGAAGAATGAATGTCTGTGGCACAGAGATGTGTCCGCTGGCACCATCTTCTGAGCCTTCTCATCCCACCAACAGCCAGGTAGAAGACCTCATGACCAAAATCCCACTGGACCAGATGGAACAGCTCCATGTGCTCCAGATTCACCAAAGTCATCCTCATTTCCTCTACCTAGGAAGAGCATATAGATCAGGAAAGTGATTGGGAAGGTGCAGAAAGAGACAATGAAGCTAACCCACCTCATATGGCAAAAAATAACTGGTCAAAAAAGAGTAGAAATAAGGGTATCTACGCTGCAACAATGAATCTATGCAAACATTTGCATTTATGGTAAGTTTTTAACACATCTGTATTAAGCTCGTCATAGTACTCACTGCTGCATTCCTCACTTTTGTGAATAATCCCAAAGCAGAAAGTATTATGGACGTAGACAAAGGTTACTATGAGATTAAGACCTTGCAGGACAGCAGAGGCATATCCTGCCCTGGTCCTGGAAGTTGCACCTAAACTACAGAGTCTACAGAAAGAGTGGAGCGAAGTCCAGATTGCTGCTTTAAGAATAGCCCATGTAGTAACACCTGTAAGGAAGACTGTAGTGGCTGCAGTGGGTCTAGTGCAGTCAGTCCTGATATGCCCCGGAGTTATTTTACCATGAGCCAAATAATAAAAAATAATATATTGAGCAAGCCATATGAAAAGGGTCTTGTCTGTCTACTAGTTTTCCCTATTTTGCTCTGCATAGGAGACAAACAGGTGACTAAATTGAGTCTCTTGGTTCTGTACAAATAAAATATCAGCTGTCTGTGCACATCAGGGGAACAAAAGGTTCTTTTCTCCAATTATCTCTTGCTTAGGAACGATAACTGACAATTGAAATGACTTGGTTAAGAGGCAGCACAGAAACCACCTTAAGCATGAAGAAAGGATTACTACAAAAATATGTCACGTCCTGGTGAAAGACTAAGAAGGGTTATTTGGAAACCAAAGCCGGGAGCACAGAAATTCTCCTAGCAGGTGTAACAGCCACCAACAGCAGCATCTTCTTCCAAGACAGAAAATGGAGAGTAATTGAAACAGATGGCTTAAAGGGGGCCAGGGTCAATTTCTGTAACAGACAATTCAGATCCCATGGTAAAGCAGTGTAGCCTTGGCCAAAGGAGGCTATTAGAATCACTTTTGGTTCTTCCTCCTTTAGTCTTGGTGGTCTAACATAGAAAGCCCTTTTTAGGAACTACTTAACAGAAAACCTGGGGCAGATCCACGGTGGAAATGGCAGAAGCATGTTAAAGATACAAGCTAGGCCAATTTTGTACAGATTTGGCAGGTATCCCAGACCCATTGCCACTTTTGCTTTGTTTGGATCAAGCTTCAAGAACTGGCACAAAATGGAGAATCATTTCCATTAGTTAGGCAAGGTGTTCTTGTCATTTGGTTGCTTAGCTTCTCTCAGGATTTTCAGCATATCCTTACAGTACATGTGTTTAATGGAATACATATGAACACATCCAAGCTGTCAGGCTTACAGTGCCCAAGCTGGGGTGTAAAGGGACCCTTCATTCAGAGTCAGGAGGTCCACATGCTGTGGCAGTACTTTCCATTTTTTCTTGTTAGACACTTCAACAGAGGGAACCAGGGTAGCCTTGGCCAAAAGGAAGCTATTAGAATCCCTTTTGGCTTTTCCTCGTTTATCTGTAGTAGTAACCTTAGGTAAAGGGTACGGCAGGGAATGCATAAAGAAACTCACCTGGCCAACCTAGGAAGAAGGCATCTATTTTCCAAGATTATGGAGCTACTCTCTCTCACAGCTGAACTGTCTCAGCTGCATGTTAAGATGACTCGCAAACAGGTCTATTTCTGGTACACCTCACATCCTGGTCAGACCCAGAAAGACATCCATGTTTAGTATCCATTTGTAGGAGTCTGCTCACCATATTTTATCAGGCAAACAATGTCTACTACTGAAGTACAGTTAGTACAGGAATATTTCAATTGTTCAATTTACACAAAGCATATCCGAGTATGCAGCAAGTTACAATTCTATGCATACATGTATAAAAGAATCCTTTTGTCTATTGCCACACAGTTTCTATATTTCCCTTCTGGGGGACAATCCACTTTAATCAAGTTGTTCATTAGTTCTACAAGAGCAGGCTGGGAAGGAGGATGTGCAAACTTCCATCTTTTCACTATGAATTGCTTGGTTTAATAGACTCACATCAGTCGATCAAATGGGGAAAGTTGCAATTATCTCACAAAAGAAAAGCTTATTTCATGATCATTCCACAGCCTGGTCGTATGACCTCAGATAATTGTTGCAGGGTATTTAAAATCTGCCGCTACTGAACAATTTCCAGTTTCACAAGTTCTGCATCTCCAGCCAGTTAGGGAGGTATTAGGGTGCAATCTAACTGGATTAGAGAAATACTTAAATTGACATTTCCATCAGTAAAAATTAATTTCTGAGATTTTATGTATGCTTTAAGGATTGATAAGGAGATTGGATTGGCCCAATGAGTGCCCTTCTAGGTGAAGGCTAACTCAAGTCTTTGGGTTAAATACACTGTATAACCTACCCATTTCCTTTTTGAAATTAGATATGCTATTTCTAGAATGCATGTTATTAACCTAGGCTGGTCTTGCTTTTAGAATGTAAGGAGACTATTACTTCTCAAAGTATTTACTAGTTTAGTATGCAGCATTATGCCACCTTGCAGGAGGCTGCACTTTTCCCTAAATTTACTCCACAAGATTAGATCATTTTCAGGAAGCTGCTCCCAACATGAGAGACTGGAAAACCTCCTCATCTTTGAATGAATTTGAGCCATCCAGAACTCCCACAAGGTAAAAATCCTCCTGTCTAAGATCCTATACCATGTCACAGTTGAAGAGCTCAAAATCCCTCTTTCAATGCCTTTATCAGTTCAATCAGGATCTTAGGAAGTTACTTTAACTGTACAACAGTTTTATAACAAAGCTCCTCAAATATGTGTTTCAGTGGAATCAGTGCGACACTATCCAAGCAGTGTCTAAGTCAGAGTGTAATGGGACACTTTATTCAGAGTCATTAGGTCCATATGCTGAGGCAGTACTTTCATTGGACCTGGAAAAGAAATCCATTATGTAATACTTTGGAAAAGTAGGTATACAGAACCATGTAGTTGCCTCAAAAATGCTTCTGCAGTCTACCCCTTTCCAGTATGTTATCAAAGAAAACAAGGCTCTATCAGAACATGCCTTAATCCTGTCTGGAAATGTTCGACCACGGTGGAGAATTAGAAGAAAAGATGTAGTAAGGAAGAAACATCTGGAATTGTCTCATTTGACACAGATTGTCCTTTTCCAGTCCCACACTAGGAATTCCACAGCTGTATTGCTTACCTAAAGGGAATTCCACAGCTGTACAGCTTACCTAAAGACTTGGTACTGACAAGATAATACCAGAGTACTAAATGATTCCAAAAATGTTCACACCAGCTCACTTACCTGGTTTGACACTAGGAACTCCACAGCTGTATTGCTTTCCTAAAAGACTTAGCATTAACAAAATATACATTTTTAATTGATTCCAAAATTCCATACTAGCTTGCTTGCTGACCTGGTTTAACATTTCCCAAATATCTTAATCCATGTGGCTAGGCCATATAAATCCAAATCTGGTGGTAGGGCATATTCCTCCCTGAGAAATGGGAAGTGATAAATGCTTCCAATTAATTCTATCTTTTTCTCCCATCTAAACAAGTTCCCTTAGGGTCATGTTGATTCTCTTCCTGAATGCAGGCATGGGTGCTATTAAAAATGTTTGACATGCATATAGGCTAAAAAGGAGGACACGTAAGGTATTGAGCTTTTTGCACCACATCCAAGTAAAGACATTTCCAGATACTGCAGTAAGCTTTTTTATCCCCAAAATAGCATTAAGGTGCTTCCAGAGGGGCAGACAAGGGACTCAGCTGTAAGCAGAGGTATTGGAATACTAAAAACAGCTATTCTAGCAGTAACTCCTGGGGTTGGGTATAGTTTATTTTCACTACTTTGGTCTTACATAAATTAATCTTGTAAACCGATGAAGAACCAAATGCATTTAGTTCTTGGAACAGTATAGGTATCTCTTGGCCAGAATATATGAGAAGGACCAACAAAGTCATCTGCATATAGAGAAAGCTTGTTTTAAATGTCCTTCGTATAAGTAGCCATATATGAGAGACTACGATTGGCCACCAAAGGAAGCAAACAGGCTGTAGATAGGAATGGGGGAAAGAGAATACCCTTGACTTGTCAACAGCTTTATCGATATAGAAGAATTTAAACAATTTTATGGAGGCTTATGGTCCCATTTACTGGTTCTGAAGCATCAATATAAACCTTTGGGGGAATTTTAAATGTGCATGCAAAGTCCATAGGTAATTCCATCTGACCAGCACAGATGCCTTTTTGGTATCCAGACTTAACAGCAGAGGGTGCGAAAAAGATGATGCTCTAACCAATTATTAGAAAAGTTTAATTAAGGTTATTCATAGCAGATCCACCCTGGGCAAAGCCAATCTGGTCCAGGTGTATTACTCTGGACAAAATCTTTACAAGTCTTTTAGCGATTACTGCCATGAATAATTTATAATCATTGTTTAAATCTGATAAGGGGCTGTATGAAGATGGGGCTGCTGGGTCTTATCGTGGTTTATGGATCATTACTAAGACTTTCTTCCAATTCGAAGGGGAGAGGATTCACCTCTCAAAAGATAATTGCTTAATTTAGTGAAAAGGGTTTCTTTATATTTCTAAGGGGATACCATCAAAACCTGGTATTTTCCTCACTGACACCTCAATCAACATAACGAATATTTCCTGCTGGATGATGAAGGTCAATGAGGTTGAGGGTTACTCCCAGATTAAGCATTATCAAAAGAAGAGAAAATACAGTTGTGTTCCACTTACCATAACTGTAGATGTTAGAGAGTACATTGATGCTGTAGTACTGATTCTTGGGTCTTCCTGCCATGCAGAAGCTCACAGTTGGGTCTTCCTGCCATGCAGAAGCTCACAGTCGGCCCGATTTCCAGAGTCTTCGCATCATCCCTAGCCAATGAACATCTGATGACCGACATCTGGATGTCAGGGTATGAGGAGCATCCATTGGCACAACCTTCAGGTCCTTCTAAGTAGTGAACAAGCAGTCTGATACCAGAGGAAAGCGCAGCCTCCCCACTTGTGTGAATTTAAGTGAGAAGCAGAAAAAAAAATAGAAAGCAGAGAGGAGATGATAGAGGTGAGTGATCTGCTGGAAAAAAATGCTCTACACCAACAAGGGTGAGTCAAGTGGGCTGCAGACAGAGGGGGTTGGTGGGTGGAATTATGTACTGCAACACTGATCTACTCAAACATCTACAATTATGGTAAGTGGGACACAACTGTACTATGTTCTTTGTAGTCAATGTTGCAGTTCTGATTCTTGGAAGGACTCCCAAAGGACACCCAAAGCTAGAAAACTGGGTGGTGGCTCATCTGTATGACCTCAAGAAATAAGATTTTGCAGGATAGCAGAAGCAAAACCTGCCCTGGAAGCATTGCCTAGGTTATGTTCCATGGGGCTACCCCTAGCTGGCCTGGATGGGAACTCCTTTGAGGAAAACAGTGGTAGTCGCACCATGTCTGGTGGAGGGGGCTTTAATATGCTGAGGAAATCCTTTCCATGGTGCGAGTAACAGTAAGTACAGTTGTGTACACTTACTATAAACGTAGATTTACGAGTGTATTCACTGTTGTAGTCATCACCTGTGGGTTATCCCTGCTGTGGTAGCCCTCAACCAGCCTGAATACCAGAGTCAATGTTTTTTTTTTTTTTTGTGTCGCCTGCCGTCGCCTGTAGTCTTCGTTCATGGTGAACCCTAGGGAACTTAGGAGTGATTTGAGAAAGAGAAGGTCATGGAGTAGCTTTTCTTTGCACTCTGCCTGAATGAAACAGTCATCCAGGTAAGGGTAAATCTGTATACTTCTATGTCTGCAGAATGCTATGGCCGGGGCCAAGCATTTGGTGAATACTCTGGGAGCAGTAGATAAGCAAAACAGCAGCACAGGGAAATGAAAGTGTTGTGAGCCTGCTCTAAAGCGCAGGAATTTCCTGCACGATTCCCTGATGGGGATGTGGAGGTAGGCATCTTTTAGGCCTAGGGTCACTAGCCAGGCATTTTTTGTTAGTACAGGCAGCAGCTGCTGCAAAGTTAGCATTTTGAATCTGAGGACCACCAGGGAGGTGTTCAGAATGGATAGATCCAGGATGGGGCACCAAGTGCCCTCTTTTCTGGGAACAAGGAATAATCTAGAATAAAAGCCTTTGCCTGTTTGATCTGAGGGGACAGGTTCTACTGCCCCCTGGGATATGAGAGTTTGGACCCATTTCAATGCCTCTGCCCACTGATTTGGAGTAAGTCTAGGTACCCTCTTGGAATTGGGAGTTCACGGAGAGAGAATTTGTATCCCTGAAAATGATCTTTAAGACCCATTGGTCTTTTGTTACAGAAAGCCAATTGTCTTTGAAGAGGGAGAACCTTCCTCCTAGTTTTTGATGAGTGAAGAGAGAGCAGAGGGGGGAGTGTTTGCCATAGAAGGTTGGCTTAGAACTCCCTGCCTTAGAGACTGAAGTGGTCCATTATTTGCTTCTCTGCTAGCCCTGGGATAGGGGCCTGGATGGTCTGTCCCTGCGGGGCTTACCTTGGCTCTGTCTGCTAGGTGTAGGGAAGGCCCAGTGCTTAGATGGAAAATTCCTGCTGAATCTGGGAGGCTGAACCTGAAAGAAATCCTATACTGTTTGCACAGATTTTGCTTTGTCTTCCATCTTTTTAAGCACCTCTTCTGCTTTTTCCCCAAACAAGCACTCCTTATCTAGGGGTGCATCAATAAGTTTAGACTTGACATGATCAGGGAGAGGTTGTTCCTTCAGCCATGCATGTCTCCTAAAAACAGATCCTGCCACTGCTGCCCTGCTAGAGGCTTCTAGGGTGTCATATCCGCATTGTAATGAGTGTTTGGCCACTTGACAAGCAGAGTGCAGTAAAGCTGCTAACTCTTTTGAACTGGCACAGTCAGGAAAGGTAGTAATCTTCTGTTTTAATAGTTCCAAACTGTGTTGCTGATATTTTAACATATGGAACTGACAAGTGAGTGCCCTGAGGGCTAAGGTTGCAGAGGTGTATACTTTTTTACCCTCTCTGTCCAGAGCTTTGGAGTCCATGTCAGAAGGAAGAGGATTCTTGGCAGAACTAGTCTTAGCTCATTTAGGTCCCTGTGTAATGACCTCTGCGTCTGCAGCATGATTTCTGTACAGGTATTTGTGAGAATCGGGTACTCTGTAGTAAATGTCAGGTTTACTGGGAGCAGGACGGAGTGTGTCAAGGGCTAAGCTGGATTCATGCAAAACATCATCCACCACTTCTAAAATAGGGGGAATGGCCAGGGGGTCTGTGCTGGAGAAAGTCCAGAAACTCTCAGTCTTTTCTTAGACTGTGGGAAGTCCTGAGATTCCCACTGAAAATGTTCCCTGAGGGAGTGAAGGGTTTCCCCAAAGGAAAGGTCCTTCTGGAGGGGAGGCAGAAGGGATGGATTCCTCTGTATCTGAATCTTCAAGCAGTTAAGGGATGCTGTTCCTCTTCAAAAACTGAACAGTCAGATTCCTCAGAATCCTGTTCTGTCATAATTTCTGGAGAAGGGTGCCTTTGCCTTTAAGAAGTTGTGACCTGACTACCCTGGATAAGAAAGAGGAGATCCTCCGCCATTTTAAGCATTTGTGTTTGGGGTGGTAGAGCAGTAGCAAGATGGTGGCTAGAAGCAAATTTCCTAGGAGTGGCCTAGCTTCTAGGCCTGAGAGAATCCATCTGCCTGCGTAGATAATTGAATTGGGCATCAAAGGGTGCGAACGCGCCTCAATGAATTCCAGAGAGCTGACGACCTGCTTAGTGTAGTGTCATCAGAAGGCTTAGCCTTGTGTGGTCTGTCTCTATCTTTATCTCTACGTTTTTTCAGAATGTCCACAGATTGCTAGCCGACTGATGCCCTATCGGAATGCAAAGACAGAACACGAAAATAATTGTCTACAAAAAGAGCTCTATGACAAATGGTTCTTG
>NC_056751.1:165704945-165797445 GCF_019279795.1 Protopterus annectens | reverse complement strand
AGATAACCCCATCTCTTGAGCCAGCATCCACCTTTTTCTGGCAAGGCTGCATAGGGGCCAGGACAAAGTTCTTCCTTGTTTATTTATATACCGCATAACGGTGTTGCTGCCTGTCCAGATTTGTGGTGTCCCTGGGCTTAAAAGAAAACTCCACCCTAAAACTAAAAAATGTTTTTTTTTTCACTCTATCTTTGCTTTTTGAGCTATTTTAATACCTTATAAATCATTCTGAGTGCTTCTTATCAAATGTTAATGTTTTCCACAAATGGCTGCCAATGGGGTTTAACATATCAACATGATCTTATTTTTTTACAACCCTTTCTCTTTCACATAATCCATTTCAAGTCTGCTTTATACGAGCCATGCTAGACATAAGGAAGTAGTGGTATATCCCCATCCCACTGATGTATACTGGAATTAGTGTCAGTCACTGTCATCTTATACACCATCTGAAACAGGAATGCTGATTTTTTTTTTCCCCCCTGGAATTTCCGGCCCATTTTACATTACACTAAGGAGTTATAAGC
Source organism: Protopterus annectens (assembly GCF_019279795.1). NCBI lineage: Eukaryota > Metazoa > Chordata > Ceratodontiformes > Protopteridae > Protopterus > Protopterus annectens. Next base: position 165,796,918 of record NC_056751.1, on the reverse strand, counting down.
TGCAACAAAAAAGGCTAAATTGCAGGCCTTTATTCAAAGTATCCTTTTGTAGTCCAAGATGAACTGACAGTCCCCTCCCTCCTACTACCTCCAAGGTGTCAAAACAGCCACTGCACTTAAGAGACTCCTGCAGTTGCATGTGTGACAGCTGCTCTGGAAAAAAAGGAATTTGAGAATAATTTTGTTCTCCAGTGCCTGCACGGAAAGATTTTTATTTATTTATTTTTTTTACCTGAATGTTGTAGAAAATTATAAAACAAATGAAAATAAAGCATGTTATTTTGTTTGTTCCCCTAACTAAGCAAGTCTACAGCAAATTATGAACAACTTTGGATAAAAAGAAGTTGCTGTTCCATCTCTGTTGTCGATTTTCACTATTCCTCAATCTGTGGGTTCAGATTCAAAAGAGTTTTTTTTTTTCTTTAAAGGCAGTGAGGAAAAGACAAAGGGATATCAAAAATGATATACCAGAACTACACGGAGTGTAACGGAAAAGACTACTAATGATAGTACTGAAGTACAGAAAAAGAAAAGTCAGTTATAATTTGAAGATATTCTAAACCGTCGCTAAGATGGGTGAAAGGGTAAGGATTTTGAAGAGAAAGAACCCAGAGGCAAAATATAAAAATTCACAACTTATCTGCTCGAGAGCACTGATTTACCATGTCTACAAAGTTAGAAATGAGATATGGGGTCCTTAGGACTGATTCATGCTAGGTAAAGGGTAGGCTTGAGAGTTTTTGGTTACCACGAGCTACAGTGATAGCTGTGTCGGATCTGTGGGATCAGATTCGAACCCACAGGTTGAGGAGAGAATGAACAGTGACAACATCAGATCTATTTTTCTACGGCACAGATGTCTTGTACAATTAATTTTTTTATATCTTCTTGTTATTCTGCTTATACAGTGATTTCTTAAAGTACAGGAAAACTTGACTCCTTGATAATGTCGCAGTAAAATTAAGGGACTTGAAAATAATTCTATTCCCCAGCCCTTACAGAAGGAAGATTTTTTTTCTTGGGGGGGGGGGGGGGTGAATATTGTAAGAAATTCTTAATCAGTTGCATTTTTTTATAACTAAGTTCTTTTACTCTTTACTATGCTGATGTGCAATTCTACAGCCAAATATGACCAACTTTCTATTCTTTACCTTTGGATAACTTTTTTTTTTTTTTAGCACATGTCCTCTAGCATTATTCTTTTTTTTTAGCACATGTCCTCTAGCATTATGTTTTTCTCTTTTAATGTTATTCTGTTAATTAACCAATTTGTTAATGTACAAAAAAATCACTTTGCAGAAAAATTGACTTACTGATAATGACACAAGTACTATTTATGTTCTGGTCTCTCTAAGACTTTGACATTACTCTGTGCACTTTTGCAGGAAACTGCACTCCTGATGGTTACAAACATCACTGAATTGAGGAATGCACCAACCCAATCTTATTCCTCTAAATGAACTTGTGATATGTCTGGCAATAAGTGCACAGGACTAAAGTTCTGCTTCCAGTATTGAGTACATTATTTGAATCCAGTACATGGCTTGAATCTTTATATCTTCATTTTCCTACTATGTGACATTGACAAATCACTTAGCCAGGAAGTGCTTTGTGGAAACTGGGAATGTGGGCTAGACTCCCTAATGGTCACATGGACTTAATGCAACTTTGAATGAACCTATGCCCCAAACGTTTTATTCTTTTTTTTTCAGTACACATCACAACTATCACAGTACTGTCTCTATGTTATGTGTCTTCAATCTGTTAGTTTTGGTGGTTAGGGGTTTCAGTACATGTCCAAAGAAACTCATAACTTTCCACTGCATGTTAATCTTTTCTGTAATATTTTTCTCCAACAGTTATAATTGCAGTGGTGATGTGTTTAATGTACAAAATGTACAGTTGTGTAAGATCTTACCATAATGGTACATGTCCTTCTCTTCACTGTTGCAGTATTCTTTACAAAAGGGATCCTCTGCCAAGGACTGCCCGACATCCAGACAGTATACCAAAGCCTTTAAGTTGCTTTAATGTACGCTGCACGTCACATGTAAGCTCCACGCATATAGTGTAGGGCATAAAGGTGACATCCAAACATACCATCCTCAAAACTGATAGCCCAATAGGAATGTTAGCCCAAGGAAAACAACAGGTAACCAGAACATCCAGAAGAGGAAATAACCAGGAGGAGGAGGGAGTAAATACTGCAACAGTGAAGAGGAGAACATTTACTGTTATTTTAAGATTTTACACAACTGTACTATGTCCTTCCATTTCACTACTGCAGTGTTCTTCACAATAGGGGAGAGTGCAATAGCTCAGGAAAAACAGAGGAAGAAGAATGGACTAGCACAGCTCTCCAGGAACTCATCATGGAGAATGGCCCTAGCAAAGCCAGCTCTAGCTCTGGATATCACATCCCACTAACAGTGCTTGGTGAACATATGCACAGAAGTCCAGGGAGCTGCCTCAAGAATAGAGCTAGTATCCAAACCCTTGAAAAAAAGCATCAGAAGAAAAAGCCCTAGTAGAATGAGCCTTAACAGAGGAAGAAAGGCTCTTGTCATAGATGGCATAACAAAAAGAAAAGGCTCTAGAAATCCAAGAAGAAACAGTTTGCTTGGAAACAGCCAAACCTAAGGATCTAGGATGAAAGGAAACCGAGCTGATCAGATTTATGAAAAGTCTTCATCTTATTCAAATAAAAACTGAGTTGCCTATGCACATCCAAAGTGTGTAGCACCTTCTCACTGGCAGATTGCGGAAAAGGGAAAAAAGTGGGCAAATTAATAGCCTGATTAAGAGACAACTCCTTCACCACTTTGGGCATAAAAGAAGGATTAGTATGAAGAGACACCCTTTCCTTATGGAACACTAAAAAAGGAAGACAAGCCATGAGGACTTGAAGCTCAGACTCTCATTTGGCAGAGGAAAGGGCTAACACAAGTACAGTCTTCTAAGAACAGTGTGGTAAGGAAGCTGAAGCTGCAGGCTCAAAAGGATCTTGGGCCAGTTTCTCTAAAACAAAATAAAGATTCCAGGGAGGAGGGACAAACTTCCTAGGATGCCTAATATGAAGAATACCTCTAAGAAACCATTTGCACTGCGGTGGTGGTGCTGCAGTAGTGTTGTCACCTCACAGTAAGATGTTGTCCTGTTTGATTCTCAGCTAGAGCATCTTCTGTGTGGAGACATGCGTGAATGGGCGTACCTTCGTTGAAGGTTGGGCATCAGGGCTGGCAACTTGGCACATAAAAATCTACTGCCAATCATTAGCGGACCGGAGTTCCACTGTGGCGACCCCTAACTGGGAAAAGCTGAAAGACACAACAACAACCTTTAGGAAACCATTTAGCATCAAATCTAGACGCTAAAGGAGATGATAAAGGCAGACAAGTAGAAATAGCTGATAAGTGGGCCTTAACAGAAAAATAAGCCAATCCAGCATTGAGCAATTCACACAGATAAGATGCTACCAAAGGAACATCCACAGAAAGTGGATCTAGGTTACAAGAAAGACACTAAACAGAAAACCTCCTCCATTTGGATAAGTAGCCATGGGAATCCTGCCCTCCCGCAGGACCCTAAGCATGTCCTCAGAAAAAAAAAGTGTCTGTATTGAATGTCAGTTGAACAGTGCACAGGCGAGGATGGACAGAACATCCCTTTTCTTGTGTGAGTAGGTCCACCCTGTGAGGTAAATTGTGATGATTGCCCTTGGCTAAATGCAGAAGAGGGAACCAGTGTTGTGTGGGCCAAAAGAGGAGTTACCAGCAAGAGTTTGGGAGCATCCTGTAGTATTTTGAACATGACTACTATTGGAATGAGGGGAAGGGTGGGAAAGGCATAAAGAAACATCCCCTTCCAGGAAAACAGTGGGTGTCCACCTTCCAGACGAGAGGACCTGGGACTCTGGCATAAAAAAAATAAGAAGTTGCCTGTTCAGAAGGGAGGCAAAAAAATATACTTGAAAGTACCCCATTGATGGGCAATGTCCAGAAACACAACCCTGTGAAGCATCCACTTATGGGATTGTGTTATTGACCAACTCACAGTCTGCCACAATGATCTGACCTGACAGAATATAAACTGCCTGAAGAGTCATATACTAGACAGCTAGTTCCCACACTAGAACAGGCAACCAGCAAACAAGGTAAGATCCCATCCCTCTTGCTTGTTGACATATATCACTGTGGTATTGTCTTGTAAATACCTTAAGAGGCCCTGGGGAGAACAGAAGGTGAAAAGCTTGAAGAGCCAGCAGAACAGCTCTCATTTCTTTGACAATGATGTGGTCTTTCTTTTGTTGAGGCAACCAAGGACCCTGCATCTTTGGAGAGCTGAAGGATGCAAACCATCCCACATTTGAAGCATCTGTGAGCAGCTCCTGAAAGGGAAGAGGGGGTTGAAAAGGGAGCTGAATCCACCACTGAAATTCCAGCTTGAGGCATGTAAGTAAAGGGACTAAGAAGTTCAATGGATGAGAATGCTTAAGCCAAATGACTTTAGAAACCACTGAAGTTTTCTCATGTGGAGTTTCGCAAAAGGAAGCATAGGAGCCCTGGTGGCCATAAAACCTTCAGCTCTCAGAAACTCTTTACTGTGAATAAGGCCAGAGGAAGAAAGGAAGGAAAGGAGAGTCAACAGTTTGGTGACCAGTATGAACACAGGCAATGCTGTCAAAGATGCTCCATTCAAAGTATGTTACACATGTCTGCATTTTCCCTTGTGCAACTGTAAAAAAGGCACATCAGAAATTCAAGAATGCCTGCTCTTCATCTATTTTCTCCACCAACTGCACAGTCTTAGGAAGCATGGCATATTGTTAATGCAGTTAATATTTTAAGCAGCACTGTATTGTACTTTGTCAAGCCCATCTCTCCAGTGTTTCACAGAAAATGAGACTCCCGTCTCTATTGCACTTCAGCCTCATCTTGTCTGCCCTCTGTGTTGTGTTTTAGTCTTCATATTCAGTTCACGTCAATTGATTTCCTTGCTTAAGTAAATTTGTCAGAAGAGGTGATGACTACATTTGAACCCTTGCCTGATCTAACTGCTTTATTTTGTTTTGTTATGAAAGACATGGCTACACTGGAAGCAGCTGTGAATCAATTTAAGTTCTCTTCCAATCCGCAATAAAGACAGTGGAAAATGTTTCACACCTCCCTCTCTTTTATCGCAGCTGCTGAATTCCTGACATCAGCAGGACTAATTGCTCTACAAGACTGTCACAGCAGGACCTGACACTGTAAACTACAGATTTCTCCCCATTTAATTTCTCCAATTCTTTTGGGTTTCTAATACCATGTCAGGAACAGACCCCATTCCCAAGTCAAAGTATGATTAAAATTCATGAAATTAGTACTGTTTCAATCTTTGATGTTAGGCAAGTGTTTTTTGCAGTACCCACAATATGCTGAGAACTGACTCCTCCTGTAATTCATACAGAGTTACATGCATCTGTATTATATCGAAATAAGACTACAAATTCTTAATGAGACCCATTGCTCCTACTACTAGTGGAACTGTCTGGGTATCCTTCCACACTGCCCTCATTTCTGCCTGAATTCCTGGTATTTTATTTTAGGACTGTCTCTCTCTGTACATAAGACACTGTAATCACTGGGTGTAGCAATTTTGATGACCAATGCTCCTTTTGACTTTTCATGGACTACTTCATCTGGTTTTCTTGCATCTGTTTTTTGAACGGTCTATAATGGGTGATCCCATGCAATATAAACCATCAATTTCTATGATGCTTTGTGGCTCATATTTCCAGTGCTTCTCAGCTACTTCAATACTGTAATGTTTGCATAATCCCCAATGCAACAGTCTTGCCACATTATGCCTTTCAGTATACAGGCCCTCTGCCTTTAGTGCATCACCCCAGCAACAAGATGTGAATTGTTTCCAATTCTGTTTTACAAAAAAATAAGTTATGTACTCACCATAATGTTCCACCTGAGTTGTTCATCATTTGTCTTCAACCTATGGGACATGGATCCAGGACAGATCTGACTCGGCCACATTTCTCCAGCATCAGATCTGAGCTCCAAGCTTCTCACCTACCCATAATGCCTCCATCTCCTTCCTCCCCTCAGATAGAGTTTGCTGCCCACTATAGCAACCCAACCTAACACAATGTCTTAACCCTTAGGATGATAAACCAGATATTATTATAAGGAATGACCATTTATGCCAAAGAAAGGGCCATGTCTTTTCCAGCCAGACCACCACATAGCCCATATCAGGCAGGGGGAAGAAGGGAGGGACGGTTGAAGACAAATGAACAACCACTCCTCAAATGGAATGTTATGGCAAGTACATTTATTTATTTACATTTGTTGACCGGGAGTGTCCGATTGGACGTAGGTCCATTTTCAGCAGAGGCCCGGGGAGGAAAGCTCCACAGTTAAAATAGACAGTAGTTACATTGGATTACATAGCGATTAACAATTTAACATAGCAATTAATTACAAACATATTTACAGATGAAGAACATAGTACATCAGTAGACAACTAGAATCTTTATCTGCGAAGTACATAACAGACATTAACAAATGTTACAATAAGAAGTTCCTGCTGTATAATAAGTACTAGGCTTATGAGCATCTGAGCTTGCTATAATCAAGGTAGTTAGTGGGGTGGAAAGAAAGGTAGTGGTTGGATGTGGTGGGTGATATTAGAGTGGGAGTTACAAGGGCATAGCCAGCATGTTTTTAGGTGCGCTTTTAGTAAAGTTTTGAAGTGGGTGCATGATGGTATGGAGGTAATTGTGGGTGGGAGAGAGTTCCATAATTTGGCTATGGCGCAAGAGAATAGTGCTTCACCAGCAGAGTTATTGGCTTTAGTGATCTGCAAGTGGTTTTTGTTGCTGGATCTTAGTGGTCTGGTGGTGCGATAGGGTTGGAGTAGATTCTGGAGGGATGGGACATTTAGTGGATGGTTTACTAGTTTGTGGGCGAGTGACAGTAGATACCACTAAAGGAGGTGAGGGAGTTCAAGCCAGCCCAGCTCAGCAAGTGAGAGAGAGTGGTGACTACGGTAGGATGTCCCTGTGACGAATTTGGCGATTTTGTTGTAGCAGGTCTCTAGCATGTTTAGATCGCATTGCCTTAGGTTGGTATATATTGGAGAGGCATAACGTAGGGTGGAGATAAGGTGGGAATTTGCTATTGAAATCTTTGCTGCTTTGGTGAGAAGTTGCTTATTTCTGTATAATGCTCTTAGTTTTTTGTGGACTTTTTTATGGTCATGGATATGTGAATGTCAAATTTTAGTTTATTGTCTATTTCCACTCCTAGCAAGTTGGTGTGTTCAGTTGGGTATATAGTGGTGTTGTCTTTTGCTGTGAAGTTAAAGTGAGAATTGTTTAAAGTATGTTTGGTGGGTTGGAAGATGAGTAGTTTAGTTTTGTTTGGGTTGAGTATTAACTGGGCATCGGATAACCAAGTTTAAACAGAAGAAAAGGCTTCTGTGACTTTTTGCAGTTTGGGTAGGGACTGGGCTGAGCAGATGATGGTTGAGTCATCTGCGTATTGTATGAGTGTGCCATGTTTGGTGGCAGAGGCTAGATTATTGGTGAAAACAGAGAAGAGTAGGGGTCCAAGGATGGATCCTTGGGGAATCCCTATGGAGACAGGTAGTTGGGGAGATGTGTCATTCTGCCATACAACGGATTGTTGGCGGTCAGACAGGTAAACTCTGAAACCAGTTGGTGACTGAGAGAAGGATAGGTTATTGAGGACAGAGATGAGTTGTTTGTGTGGGACCATGTCAAATGCTTTAGATAGGTCTAGGAAAGTAGCAGAGGAGAGATGGCCATTGTTTTTATGCTGAAGGATAGTGTTAGTAAAGGAGAGTAAGGCAGTGGTGGTGCTATGGTTTGGTTGGAAGCCATGCTGAGTATTGGAAAGGAGGTAGTCTGAGAACTGAGAATGTATGCATCTCGCTAGTATTTTGGAGAGTGGAGAGGAGCGGCCTTAGGTCAACTGGTGTCCTAGGCAAAAGGGCTCCATGGTGCCCCCCACCACACCACCTGGTGCCCCCATCCTAGTCTACTTACATCAAACAATTACTGAAAAAGCGCCCCTGCTAGAGTGGCGCCCTAGGCAGCCGCCTAGTTGGCCTATGCCTAAGGCCGGCTATGGGTTAGTTCTGTGGAGGGGCCGCCTTTGTGGAGGAGAATTATGTGTGATACATTCCACAGTGTGGGAACGTAACTTTCTGACACAGATCGGTTAATCAAAATGGATACTGGGTAGGCCAGAGCATCAGCTGAGATTTGTAGGTATTCACTTGGGAGGCTGTCTTCTGCTAATTTGGTGGGCTTAAGTTTAGTTAAGAGTTTTTTTATGTTGGAGGTAGATACAGGAGAAAAAGAGAAGGCAGTGGGGAGATTACTAGTTGAAGGTGTGGGTTGGAGGGGAGGGGGGTTGTGTTGTTTAGCTAGTGATAGTATGGTTTGTGTGAAGTGTGTGTTGAATGAGGTAGCAATATTTTTGGAGGGGTGAGGGATACTGACTTTACCTGGGTGGAGGATGGAGTTTATGGAGGACCAGAAATGTCTGGGGCTGTGTTGGGAGGAGTCTAGGGCAGACTGATAATATTGGAATTTGTCCTGTTTTATTAGCTTTTTAACTCTATTGTGTAGTTCTAGGAATTTCTGTCTAGTTGAGGGGGTTTTGGTTTTGCGCCAGTGCTCCCCAGGCTTTATCCCTGTTTTTCATTTCTGACTTAGTGGTTTTCTGTAGCCATGAGGAGGGTTGTGCTTTCGTTCTGGAAAGTCTTATAGGGGCATGGTAATTAAGGATGCTCAGGAAGGTAGTATTAAGAAATTCAACTGCGTCATCAAGACTGAGGTACTTTAGGAGATGCCAGTTACATTCTTTGAGGGATGAGATGAATGTGAGTGGGTTAAAGTTTATTTTTTTACGTATTTGACGGTAGATGACAGGTTTAGCTTGGTATATGTATTTTTTGAGTAGGAATGTTGGGGAGTGATCACTGAGGCTATCTGATAAGCAGCCTGTTATATATGACTGGGGGCTCTAACTGACCAGTATCCAATCCAGGGTAGTATGCTTGTTGGAGTTTTTATTTATCCTGATTGGCGACTGGACTAGTTGGGTGAAGCCATGACGGTTTATATGATGGTACATAACTTCTTTATCCGAAGTTGTTGTCTTCATTTGCTCTTCAACCTGTGGGACAGAGTCCCCAGCTACCAAACACCTGGGAGGCACTCATGGAAGGATATTCCTTAACACAGCGAACCCTAAAATTGTCCTACTTCTGGAGACAAGATCCAACTTGTAATGGGAAATGAAAGTATGTGAAGATGCCCAGGTAGCCGCCGAGTAAATGTCATCCAAGGAAACTCTGGGCCAAAAGGCAGCTGACATAGCCATAGACCTAGTAGAATGTGCCTTCACTTGACCTGGCAGAGACAATCCTTTGGTTGAATATGCCAAAAGTATACACTGAGAAATCCAATGAGCGATGGTGACTTGATACAGGTTTCCCTAAAAAGGGCTTAAAATGGGAAACAAGAAGTTGATCGGACTTGCAGAAGGCCTTTGTTCTGTGTAAGTAAAAACGTAATTGTCTATGATCATCCAGCAGGTGCAATTTATACTCTCCCCTATTCTGAAAATTCAGAAACAAGACAGGGAGGTTGACAAAGTACAGTTTTGTACCTACCATAAATGTAGATGTCCGAACTGGATAGCATCTGCAGTCATAACAAGTGGGTTGTCCTGTCGTCAGGCAGCCCTGCAGTCGGCCGGATTCCAAAGTCCGGGTCCGGCTTCGGCTGATGTCGCACTCCACCCGTCATCTCTGTTGGTCTTCGGGTATATAAGCATCAGCCGACGCCATTTTCCTCAGTGTTTCTTGCCCCAGATGCCAGTAGCCCTCTTGCAGGCTAAAATTTGGATAGATGCCAATGTTTCCAAATAGATAGAGGTAAACACAACAATAAGCATATATGTACATATATACAAACAAATACACCATAAAGACTCCCAACAACTAGCTATTAGGAGGGTAAACACCTAGGAGTACCACAGAGGGAAGGAGGGAGGGTAATCCTGACTGCAGATGCTATCCAGTTCGGACATCTACATTTATGGTAGGTACAAAACTGTACTATGTCCTTCATGGATGCATCTGCAGTCATAACAAGTGGGTAGAATACCATAGCCAAGTAGGTAGGGGAGGAGGATAAAAGTAGATTATGGTGTGTTTAGGATCCCTTGCAGAACAGCAGTGGCAAACCCTGCTCGGGATCTGGAATATAGAGGCAAATAATAATGCTTGGCAAATGTATGCACGGAGGTCCAAGTAGCCGCCTCAATAATGTCTTTGGTTGCCACTCCTCGTAAGAAGGCTGTGGTAGTGGCTGTTGCCCTTGTAGAATGAGGTCTTATGTTCTGTGGAATTGGTTTTCCATGGAAGGAGTAACAGTATCGTATGCAATTTCCTATCCATTTGGAGATTGTCTGTTTGGAAATAGCTTTTCCTTCCCTTCCTGTTGCATAGGCTACAAAAGTTGGTCAGTCTTTCTGCTATTTTTGTTCTGTCCAAGTAGTAGCGTAGCTGTCTATGTACATCAAGGTATGCAGTATTCTTTCCCCTCTGTTTTGTGGGTTGGGAAAGAAGGTAGGTAGGTGGATTGCCTGGTTTAAAGACACTCTGGATACCACCTTGGGCATAAATGTAGGATTAGTCCTCATGGACACTATCTTGGTGGAAGATTAGGAAGGGTTGCACTGCCATTAAGGCCTGTAGTTCTGAAACCCTCCTTGCTGAAGTAATTGCTAGTAGGAAAGCAGTTTTCCATGACAGGTGTTGTAGGTCTGCTGTTGCTGCTGGTTCAAAGGGTGATAGTGTCAACTTTTCTAGCACAAAGTTTAAATCCCAAGCTGGTAATGGTGGTTTCCTTGGAGGTTTTACATTCTTGATTCCTCTGAGGAACTGCCTGAGCAAAGGGTGCGAAAAACAGGTGGATCAAAGCTGTATTCTGCTGAAATAGCTGATGCATGTATCTTGATGGAGGAGTAGGACAGGCCTGAATGAAGAAGTTCGCCAGATACTCCAGAATGTTAGGCATATCTATGTTTGACACATCTTTTCCTCTTTCCGTACTCCAAATGACAAACCTTTTCCATTTTCCAGCATAGTTCCTTCTTGTTGAAGGTCTGCTTCAAGAATAATGTCTTTAACTCTTTGGGAAAGTTCTGGATTAGCTGCTGCTATGTGATGTTCCATGCAGTCAGTTGCAGCGTTTTAGGTTTGGATGTATGATGCTGTAGTTGTTCTGAGTTAACATCAAAGGCATCAGGGTATTGGCCACATATTGTTCGAGACATGCTCTTCAGCAGTGGGTACCAGTGTTGTCTTGGCCAGTTTGGAGCTATCAGGATTATCCTTGGACGTTCTTCCTTGATTTTAGTAGTACCTTGTGTATCAAAAGAGGTGGGAATGCATATGCTGTTAGGCCTTTCCAGTTGAAGGAGAGTGAGTCCACTTTCCATGCTAGTGGGTGGAATGTCCTTGTGCAGAATTTTTGAGCTGGTGATTGAGAGGTGATGCGAATAGGTCTATCTGTGGCATTCCCCATTTCTTTGAGATGGTCTTGAAGATGTCCGGTGCAGCTTCCATTCGTGGGCATCCGAAGTGGTTCTGCTTAATATGTCTGCTAGAGTATTGTCTTTCCCGGTACAAATATTGCCTGTAACTGAATGTTGTAGCTGAGTGCCAGGGTCCACAGCTCCAAGGTCATTCTGCATAGGGGTATGAATGAGTGCCTCCTGTTTGTTGATGTACCACATGACTGTGGTGTTGTCTGTCCTTATCATCAACTGGCCCTCTTTGAGAAATGGTTTGAACTTTTGGATTGCCAGTTTTACTGCCAGCATTTCTTTTAGATTGATGTGCAGGTGAAGTTGATCCTGTGTCCACAATCCTTGCACGCATTTGTCCAGCATGTGGGCCCCCATCCTAGGTCTGAAGCGTCTGTTGTGATGGTCTGGCTTGGTTGACATCTGCGAAAGGGTAGGCCTGGGTTTGACTGGCATGCCTGAGCCCACCATAGGAACTCCTGTTTTAAGCATGGAATTAGTGGGATTTCTGTTTCTAGACTGTGTCTGTGTTGGGACCATAAATTCTTTAGGTACCACTGTAGTTTCCTCATATGTAGTCTGGCAAATGGGACCAAGATTATGCATGATGCCATGAAGCCCAAGGCCTGCAGAACTTTTCTTGCTGTTAACTTGTTCAGTTTTGTTAGTGCCAAGAAGTAAAGAGGAAGTTCTTTTTGTTTTTCTGTAGTCAGGAATGCCATTTGTTGTACTGTGTCCAATTCAGCAAGAATGTCCTTGTTTGGGATGGTATCAGCCTTGACTTTTGTAAATTGACTGTGTATCCCAGTCCTTGTAGCAAGTAAATGACCCTTTGTAAATCTGTTGTCAGCTTGCTTTTGTTGTCCCCTTGTAGCAGGCAGTCGTCCAGGTATGGGTAAATTTGAATTCCTGTAGTCTGCAATGGGCGATTACTGATGCCAGGCATTTTGTGAATACTCTGGGCAGTAGATAAGCCAAAGGGCAATGCTGAGAATTGATAGTGCTCTGATCCTGCAAGAAATCTGAGGTATCTTCTGCAGATTGGTCGAATGGGGACGTGCAGGTATGCCTCCTTGAGATCTAGAGTTACCAGCCAAGACTCCTTGCCCAGCATGGGAAGAAGTTGCTGTAGGGTCAGCATTTTGAATTTTGGGACAATGATGTATGTATTTAAGGTGGACAGGTCGAGAATTGGTCTCCAACTTTTTCCTTTCTTGGAACTAGGAATAGTCTGGAATAGAACCCTTTCCTTGTTCTGCTGTTGGCACTCTTTCCACAGCTCTCATGTTTGCTAACTCCATTATCTGGCGTAGAGCCTCTGTTTTTGATTTGGAGGTAGATTTGGCATTCCTCTTTTGACTGGTAAAGTGTGGAAGTGAAACCGGTAACCTTGATCTATGGTTTGTAAAATCCACTTGTCTTTTGTTATGTAGTGCCAGTTCTTTGAAAATAAGGTTAACTTTCCGCCTAGAGGAGCTGCTATTTGTTCCCTGGTAGGCGGATTTAGGATTAAGTCACTGTGGTTGTGCTGATGTAGTGGCAGTGGCTGTGTCTGTGCCTCTGTTGTTACCTTGCCACTGTCGTCCTCTGTAGGCACCTCCTCTGGATTGGTTTCTGCCTCTGGAGCGTCTATTCCTGCCCCTTTGAAATTTTGTGGAGTCAGGAAAGGACCAATTTTTGGCAGGCCAGTTCCTGCTAAACCTTGGGGTTGAACCTGCAAGAAATCTTTAACAGTTTGAACAGATTTTGCCTTCTCTTCCATTTTCTTCATAACCTGCTGGGCAGGTGTACCAAACAAACTTGTCTTGTCCATAGGAGCATCTAGCAACTTAGCTTTAACATGATCCGGTAAAGCTTGTTCCTTTAGCCATGCATGCCTTCTTATCACTGTGCCTGTCATGGCTGATCTAAATGAAGCCTCCAGTGCATCATAGCCACATTTTAAGGAATGGTTGCTAACCTGTTGTATGTTATTTACCATCTCTAATACATATTTCTTATCAAGAGATTCATCAGTGGTTAGTTTTTAGTTAACTGATCAAGCATAAACTCTTCGTATTGTATCACGTCACACTCACAGTCTAAAGCTCTAGCTGCGAGACTCGCTGAAGCGTAGACCTTTTACCCCATCTGTCTAATGACCTTGCTTCCCTTTCAGAAGGAATAGGGTTTTAGCTGTGGTCGGCTACTGCCTTGGGACCCTGAGATATAGTTTCTGGGTCTGCAAGTGGGGCCTTGTAAAGGTGGTGATGAGTATCTGGCACCCTGTAAAATCTGTCTGGTTTGGCAGGGGCTGGGGGTAAAGAATCTGGAGCGGAGTAAACATCATTGAAAGCATCATCCACCACAGGGAGAACAGGAGGTATAGCTAAGGGCCTGTGCTGTGGGAGGTGCAGAAAGGTCCTAAGTCTTTTTCTGGAGTCTGAAAAATCCTGTTGCTGCCATTGGAACTGTTCTCGCATGGCATGTAAGGTTTCCCCAAAGGAGAATTCTTCTGGTGGGGAAGCAGCTGGAATGGATTCTTCAGCATCAGAATCTTCAAAATTGGAGAAGGGAGCCTCAGGCTGGTCAGTTATGTCTGATTCATCAGCAGAATCATCAGAAGACACTGGCTCAGGGGGCTCTGCCCTAGGTCTCTTCACTGGGGGCTGAGAGGCCCTGTCAGGGTGAGATTGAGATCCTCTAATTAAAGAAATTAAATCTTCTGCCAAAGAAAGCATTTGAGAACTAGAAGAGGGCCTGGATGTGGGGGTTTAACAGGCACTGTTTTAGTAGTCTTGGCTGCTTTAGCCCTGGCGAAGGCCTTAATGGACATGGCAGCTGGAGGCCTAGCAGCACCACGTGCTGGGGTAGAGACATCCAAGGGGATGGTGTCTGATAAGTCAACCACCGTAGTGGGTAAAATTTCTGAGGTCGATTCAAGAGTTGTAGCAGGGGCCTCAGTTGTAAGAGTAGGTTCAGCTGTACTTTGAGCAGTTTTCTCGGTTTGGGAAACCGAGACATTTGCTTTACCGTGGTTGAAACCGCGGACCCAGTGTCGGTCTTTATCTTTGCGTTTTGGGGTAGTCGGAGGATCCGGCGGCATAATGTACGCAAAATCAGAACCGAAAAACTGTTCTGCAAACTCCGACCGACGCCTAAGCGTTGTCGGTTGAAAGAGGCACAGGCGAACAGGCTGCTACGTCGTGGGCTGGGCCTAAACAAGGCAGACAGTAAGAGTGGAAATCTTTATGAGGTATTTGTTTCCACAGGTTAAACAATTGTTAACTTTTTCTGACATCGGCTGAGGCAAGAAAGAGTCCCCAGCGGGTACTTAGCTTTAGAAGTCTTGAGTAGTATTCGGTAGAAGTAATCTCTGGATCCGACCGACCGGCACTTGAACAGCTTCTGCTTCCGCGCCACGCGGCAAGAAAGACTGAGGAAAATGGCGTCGGCTGATGCTTTTATACCCGAAGACCAACAGAGATGACGTCGGGTGGAGTGCGACATCAGCCGAAGCCGGACCCGGACTTTGGAATCCGGCCGACTGCAGGGCTGCCTGACGACAGGACAACCCACTTGTTATGACTGCAGATGCATGCTTAATGCTTAAGGTGTTTGTCTTACAAACACAAGGTGCAGGGTTTGAGTCTCACAAGGGATCATTGGCTAGGCTTAAAATGGCTCACAAGGGCAGTTAGCTTAGTACTAATCTATGAACCTATGAACCTATCCATGAAGGACATCCTGGTTGATGTTTGAAACCCTGCTTTACTGAAGATCATGTCAGGAGGCTTAATCGATAAGGCCTGAAGCTCTGACACTCTTTTAGGTGCAGTAATAGCAATCAAGAAGGCTGTCTTCCAATACAGGAACTGCAGATCCACTGAAGCAGCAGGTTCAAAGGGGGAAGAAACAAAGGCTTGAAAGACAAAAGTAAGGTTCCAAGGAGGCATAGTGTCCTTGATCGGTGGCTAAAGAAGAAAGGTACCCTTCAGAAAAGCTTTACAAAGGTTAGAAAGTGCTAGAGAAGCTGAATTATCCCCTATGTGGAAATTAGAAATATCCGCCAGCTGAACTTAAATGGTAGAGAAGCTGGCCCCTTGTTGAAAAATGCCCGTCAGAAACTCTAAGAAAACAGGAACCGGAGCAGTGAAGGGATCCAAATCCTGTTGAGATGCCCAAATTGAAAAACGCTTTCACTTACTCAAATAAACCTTCCTTGTAGAAGATCTATGAGTCACTACCAAAATCTTCTTAACTGGAGAAGATAGCCCGGAAGTCCTAACTATCATGGGAACTGCAGCAGCCAAGCAGTGAGCTTCAGACTGGCCATATCTGGATGTGGAATCCCTAATGGATGTGAAATCAGATCTGGAAATGGATCCAATGTCCAGGGAGGACACACTACATGAGACCACAGAGACGTGAACTATACACGGTGAGGCCACAAGGGGGCAATGAGGATGACTGAGCTCCCTAGCCGTTGTGCTTTCTGAATGATTTTTGGTATCAGTGGAAGTAGATGACAACCATAAAGAAGACCGGAGGGCCAAGCATGAACTAGAGCATCTCTGGGGGCTCCCCCAGAGGAGGGTTCAGAGTGAAAAACTCACTGCACTTCACGTTGGAAGGAGAGGCGAAGAGATCGCAGGAAGGCTGACCCCACTTTAGAAAGAGCTTTTTCACTACTGAAGAATTCAGAGACCACTCATAAGGCATCAGGACAGACTTGCTGAGCCTGCCCGCTAGAATGTTGGACCACCCCAGAATGTGCGCTGTCACCAGAAAATGGCTGGTGGAGATCGCTCACTGCCACAATCTCATGGCTTCGTGGCAAAGGGGTTAAGACCTGGTTCCCCCATTTGTAGATGTACCAACTACCGACATATTGTCGGTCTGGATGGCAATTGTCCCTAGGGAAAGATGGGCATGAAGAGCTTGCAATGCCAGTAGCACTGCCCTCATCTCCAGGATGCTGATATGCAGATGGGTCTCCTGGGAAGACCATGTGCCTTGGACTGTCCTTCCCATGCAATGCCCCACCCCACCCGAGCAGGGGAGGCGTCTGTGGTCAGAGGGGAGGGAAGAATAAATGGGTGACTGCGAAGAAGTTCCAGGGCCTGAATCCACCAGCGAAGAGAATCTGTGCATGCTCGTGATGGATGAATAGGATGAGACAATGGTAGATCTAGAAAGACCACTGGACCGCCAGGGTCCATTGCAACACCTTCATATGTAACTGGGCTGTGGGAACGAGGGTGATCATGGCCACCTTAGACTCAAACGCATTCCACTGGAGGAGCTGGAACTTGAAGAATGTAGAATACATGAAGTTTGAGAGAGTGAAGCCTGTCGGTATCAGAAAAACCTTGGTCTGAATGGTGTCTAACCGGGTTCCAGTGAAGTCCGGAACTTGAACTGGTTCTAACAGGGATTTGTTGAGATTTATGGTGATGCCCAACTGGTGGCCGGTTTGGATAAGGAAATCCCTGGCTTGGCAGAGTCTATGCCTAGAGGGAGTAGAAAGCAGCCAATCATCCAGGTAGGGGAAGACCTGGAAACCCTGCAGCTGCAGGTGAGCTGCTACTACCGACATCACTTTGGTGAACACACTGGGGGCTGTGATGAGACCAAGGGATAGCGCTCAGAATTGGTAATGATTGGCCCCCAAGATGGAAGCTGAGAAACCTCCAAGAGTGTCTGTCCATTTTGATGTGATAGTACGCGTCTTGAAGGTCTACGGAGCACTGCCAGTCATTCTCTTGCAGAATGAGCAGGATAGATTGGAGTGTGACCATCTGGAATTTCATCTTGACAACTGACATGTTCTAGGTAGAGTGATCCAGAATTGGCCTAAGCCCCCCCCCCACCCATTTTCTTTGGCACTAAAAAGAACCTGGAATAGATGCCTAATCCAGACTGGCCTGGGGGGATGGGCTGGATGACTTGTTTTTCTAGCAGCTTGAAAATTTCCTGTACTGCGGCCTCCCTTTTCGCAGGTGGAACGTCCACGAGGCATTTGAAAGAAGGGGGACTGAATATCCTCTCGATATATTTCACAACACCCCATGATCACCTGTAAAAGACTCCCAGGCTGTTGGGTGTAGTGAGAGTTGACCCCTATCTGCCTCCAGAGATGAGCAGCTGGGAAACCCTTCAGGGCTGCTGTGTGGGCCTATCAGAGAACGAATCCAGAGCCACTTAGCATCTTGGGTCCCCTCTGCCATGAGGGCTGCATCTGTAAAATCTACCTCTGCCTCTGGGAAAGGCGAGTCCCGAGGATCCTGGGAATAACCCTGAGACTTCTGGAACCACATCTTCTTCGCCCTACGCTGATTCCTGGAGAAGGACTGTTGAGGGGTTGAGAAGCAGATTCTGACGGCAGACAGAGTCTTCCCATCCTTCTTGCTCTGGGGCAAAGTATCACGTACCATCTTTCCAAAGAGGGTGGAACTATCGTACGGGGCATTTGTAAATGACATCTTGAAGGGCTTTGAGAAGGTATAAAGTCGGGGCTAGGCATATCACCTGATGGCAAAGCTTGCTCCGGCAGCTCAAGTGGTGCCCTCAGTAGCATGAGAGAGAAGCCACATAGATGTATTGCCAATGGAGGTGAGGGTGGCCATTCGAGAGGAGAAAACCTTCCTATCCTCCGCTGACATAGACCCTGAGGTAGACTCTACCTCCTTCACTAGATTCCGCTGAAGCCTAATAATGTGTGCCATGTTGTTCAGCGCTCGTACAGAGAACATTGCTGAAGTGTAGGCCCGCTTCCCAAAATGGTCTAAGGTCCTAGACTCTCTGTCCAGAGCGTGGATCATGGAGCTCTTATGTTTTAACTCCTTCTTGATGGCTGCCACCACCACCACCACCATGGCATCGATGGGGGGATCCCTTTGTCCAGTGTGGTCTGTCATAAGGGGCTTTGAGGACCATATCAGGGTGTTTGGGGATTAGCACCATTGTGTTGGGCTCCTTCCACGCCCGAGATGTCACAAGATCCACCAGGGGATCTGTGGGAGGGGACACCCAGGAAGTGGCAGGTTCTACGCCAAATGCCTCTAGGAACACCATATCATCAGGGTCAGATTTTTGGACAGACCACTCCTCCTCGCTGATGAAGGATCTCCATGACATCTCCAAAGGAGACATCTTTGGGGGGTGACCACAGGGAACCCTTCCCTTTCCCCCAAATCGATGTCCTCTGGGAAGGATGCCGGTGGAGAGTCTAAGTGCCTCCTTTTGCATGTGTGTTTTCGAGGAACCTCCTCGGGGAGGGGGGGGGTCTCTGAGGGAGGACTCAAAAACATCAATCTGTTCCCATGGGGGAACTCCCTGGAACAGAGAGGCAGCAGGCTGTCCCTGAGGAGCCAGGATGGCAGAATCTGGGCCAGATACAGAGGGAGCCAGGATGGACTCAAGAGGACGAAAGCATCAAGGTTCGATGGAACAGATAGGACCCTCTCCACCACGTCAAAAGCAGAAGGAGAAGGTACCCCTGGAAGAGGAACCGTGACTGGGTCCGTCACCCTCTGAACCAAAGGGGGAGCTGGATCCCCCCTCCAGGCGCCGGGCCTCTGACTGGACCATTTGGCTCTGAAAAACTCTTAGCCAACACCACCATGTCGGATCTGGCACTAAGGCCACAGCTCTGAGAGCTGGTTGGACCTGAGCCGCTCAGGGTAATGGCTGGCGTCTAGGCACAGGGTACCATTGTTGCCAACTCCTCAATGCAGAGAGGCCTCAGATCTGAATACTCTACAACTGGGGTCGGGACAAAGGCATACTGCATGCCCCTAGCCCCAAAGGGGGAATGAAGAGGCAAGACTCCCATTTGAATCTGTGCCTGGATAAATCTCCACATCATTCTGTCCACCTCTGCTTCAGGAGGCTGCTGGTGGGCCTGGAAGAAGCCACCAACACTGGCCTAGAGAGACATGGAGGGGAAGCTGACAGCAGGGAGTGGACTCGAGACACATCTGGCTCTGGGGAAAAACAAGGGGAATGGAGCCAGGGGGAACCCGAGCTGGCAGCTGGGAAGGATTTCTCCAAAGACTCTGCCGAGGCAGAGCAGTTGGGAGACTGCTTCCTCGGTCTATCTTGGTCCTTGTGCTTATGCTTCTCTCTGTCCCTGGTCCTCTTAGTGGGAGATTGAGTCCCAGAGCCAGGGGCAGAAGAAGCAGATGAGGCGGCCGAAGCTGCTGGGGCCTCCACCAGAGGTGAAGAGAGAGTCCCCTCAAGAATGAATTTATTCCTCCTCTCGATTAACACCCAAGGATTGAACCCTGCACAGATCGAACAGGAGGAATCGAGGTGAGGTACCCCTAAACAAACCATGCACAAAGTGTGGCCATCCACTGGTGAAAGCTTATGGACACACTTTATGCACTTTCTGAAACACGGTTTGGGTGTCTCTGCCATGTGGATGGAGAAAGTACAGTTTTTGTACCTACCATAAATGTAGATGTTCGAGTGCTAATACAGCGGCAGTCATAACAGATGGGTTCTCCTGCCGTCAGGCGGGTCCTCGGTCGGCTGAATTCCAAAGTCTAGGTCCGGCGTCGGTTGTCGTCGCTTCTTCCCTGACGTCAGTGCGCC
Source organism: Protopterus annectens (assembly GCF_019279795.1). NCBI lineage: Eukaryota > Metazoa > Chordata > Ceratodontiformes > Protopteridae > Protopterus > Protopterus annectens. Next base: position 165,776,714 of record NC_056751.1, on the reverse strand, counting down.
AGGGGTATAAAAGAACCAGCCGACGCCATTTTCTTCAGTTTTTCTTGCCCCAGATGTCAGGTGCCCCAGAAGGAAGGCAATACATAAATATGTGTAATAAAGCAATGCAATATAATCAAAATACAGTAGTTGCAAGCAAATACACCATAAAAGAATACCCCAATCAGGTTGTATGAGGAGGTGTTAGCCAATAGGCCTGTCCCAAGAGGGGAAGGAGGGAGGGAAACCTGAACTGCAGTTGTATTAGCACTCGAACATCTACATTTATGGTAGGTACAAAACTGTACTATGTTCATCGTGCATACAGCTGCAGTCATAACAGATGGGTAGAATCCCAAAGCTAAGAAAGGGGTGGTAGGCACTAGGTGGAACTAGGAGGAGCCAGAATGCCCTGCAAGACTGCAGTGGCAAAGCCTGCTCTAGTTTTGGAGTATAATGGTAGATGGTAGTGCTTGGAGAAGGTATGCACAGAACTCCAAGTGGCTTCTTCCAAAATATCTTTGGTAGGAACTCCTCTGAGGAAAGCTGCAGAGGTAGCTGTGGCCCTTGGGGAGTGAGATCTGATGCCTGCAGGCACAGTCTTACCATGAAAAGAGTAACAAAAGTATATGCAGTGGGCTATCCATTTTGAGATTGTCTGTTTGGAAATTGGCTTCCACTGAGCTCCTATAGCATAGGACACAAAGAGCTGTTCCGATTTTCTGACAGGCTTTGTTCTGCCCAAATAATAACGCAGCTGTCTGTGGATGTCCAAGGAATGTAGTAGTCTCTCCCCTTTGTTTTGAGGATTAGGGTAAAAGGTAGGTAAGTGTATAGCCTGATTCAAAGCTACCCTGGATACCACCTTTGGCATAAAGGACGGGTTGGTTCGTAAGGAAACTCTGTCCTGATGGAAGATGATAAAAGGCTGCACAGCCATGAGGGCTTGTAGTTCCGATACCCTACGAGCTGAGGTGATAGCCAGAAGGAAAGCTGTTTTCCAGGATAAATATTGCAAGTCTGTTGAGGCAGCTGGCTCAAAAGGAGGCAAGGTCAGCTTTTCTAGAATGAAATTGAGATCCCAAGCAGGTATTGGTTGTTTCCTTGGGGGTTTTATATTCTTAGCCCCTCTGAGGAACTGTCTTAAGAGGGGCTGAGAGAATAAGGGTGGATCAGTGTTGTATTCTGCAGAAATGGCTGAGGCATGGATTTTGATGGAGGAGAATGAAAGTCCACTGCTTAGCAGCTCAGCTAGATACTGTAATATTTGAGGTAAATTCAGTTTTCCAGGATTCTGGCCCTTTTTCTCATTCCAGGCACAAAACCGTTTCCATTTTGCGGAGTAAGCTTTTCTAGTAGACTGCCTTCTGGCCTCCAAAATGACATCCTGCACCTCCTTGGAGAGTAGGGTCTGTTGTGATGTTAAGGAATCTTCCATGCGGCCAGATTGAGTGTTTTCAGCTGACTGTGAATAGTTTTGAAGCTGTGCTGAGTCAGAAGAGGCATTAGAGGTAGGGTCCATGGAGGGGAATGAGTCAGGCTCCTCAGGAGTGGGTACCAGTGCTGTCTTGGCCAGTCTGGAGCAATGAGAATCATCTTTGGTCTGTCTGCTCTGGTTTTTAATAGAACTTTGGGCAGCAGAGGAAGAGGTGGAAAGGCATAAACTGTCATTGTTGTCCAACTGAAAGAGAGCGTCCACTCTCCAGGCCTGTGGATGAAAAGTCTTTGAGCAGAATTTGGTCAACTGGTGATTTTTGTGGGAGGTAAAGAGATCTATGTCTGGCCTTCCCCATGCTTGAATTATCTCTGTAAAAACTTGAGGATGCAACTTCCATTCGTGTGGATCTGTCATATTTCTGCTTAGGTTGTCTGCCAGCAAGTTTTCCTTGCCTGGCAAGTACTGTGCTTGAAGTTCGATTTGTAATTCCAGAGCCATGTTCCAAAGTGACATGGCCAGCCTGCATAGGGGGTATGAATGGGTTCCTCCCTGTTTGTTTATGTACCACATTACTGTGGTGTTGTCTGTCCTTATCAATAGTTGACCTGGATGCAGAAGGTCTTTGAAAGCTATAATAGCATTTATTACTGCTAGCATTTCCTTTTGATTGATGTGAAGGTGCTTTTCTTTTTGGGACCATTTGCCCTGAATGCACTGATCTGTCATGTGCGCCCCCCAGGCGTAGTCCGAGGCATCTGTTGTGATGACTTGATTTGTTTGAGGCTTGCAGAATGGAAGACCTGTGTTTGTTTGGCATGCTTGAGCCCACCACAGAAATTCCTTTTGAAGACATGGAATTAGTGGTATTATTGTTTCCAGACTGTGGCTGTGTTGAGACCATAGGTTTTACAGGTACCATTGAAGTTTCCTCATATGCAGCTTTGCACATGGGATCAGTAGAATGCAAGATGCCATGAATCCCAGAGCCTGCAGGATTTTCCTTGCAGTCAGCCTGGTGAAATTTGCTAGTGTTCTGAAGCATTGAGTTAGTTGCCCCTGCTTCTCTGGCGTGAGGTAGGCCATCTGGGTGTTGGTGTCCAAGTTGGCGCCCAGGGAAATTATTTTCTGAGAGGGTATTAGCCTTGATTTCTTTTTGTTGACTGTGTATCCCAGAGAATTCAACAACATTATTACAAAAGCCAGATGTTTCAGAAGTATGTGCTTGCTGTCCACTTGGATCAGGCAGTCGTCCAAATATGGGTATATTCGTATCCCTTTAAGTCTGCAGTAGGCAATTACTGATGCCAGGCATTTCGTGAATACTCTGGGCGCAGTAGATAAGCCAAAGGGCAATGCAGAGAATTGATAATGGGTTGAACCTGCAAGAAATCTGAGGTATCTTCTGCAATTTTGTCTGATTGGGACATGCAGGTATGCCTCCTTGAGGTCCAATGTTACCAGCCAAGACACCTTGCCCAGCATGGGAAGAAGCTGCTGTAATGTGAGCATCTTGAATTTTGGTACGAGTAAAAATCTGTTTAGGATGGATAGGTCCAAAATAGGTCTCCAATCTTTTCCCTTCCTTGGTACCAGGAATAGTCTGGAATAAAAACCTTGTCCTTGTTCGTGAGTAGGTACCTCTTGAATAGCTTTCATGTCAATGAGATCTGAAATTTGTCTTTGTGCCTCTGCCCTTTGATTGTGTGGCAGGTTTGGCATGCCTCTCATTTTTGGAAGGGTGTGAAAATGGAATCTGTAGCCTCTGTTTATAATGTCCAGGATCCATTTGTCTTTTGTGACAATATGCCAATTTTTTTGAAAATAATGCCAGTTTTCCACCTAAGGGTGCTGCCATTTGAGCCTTGCTTGGCATGCAAAGGGAAAGTCATTGGGCTTGCTTTCTGAATGGCTGCAAACTATCCTCACCACCTCTTTGTGTAGGAGCTTGCCATTGTCTGCCTCTAAACGATCCTTGAGATTGCCCTCTGCCCCTCGGCCGCCTGTATCTACCTCTTTGGGGTCTGTCCGTGGCGGAAAGGACCAATTTTTGGAAGGCCAATTTCTACTGAAACGTGGAGGTTGGACCTGTAGAAAATCTTTCACTGTTTGCATTGATTTAGCCTTTTCCTCCATTTTCTTTAATACCTCCTCAGCTTTAACACCAAATAATACATCCTTTTGTAGAGGGGCATCTAGTAATTTAGCTTTGACATGATCTGGTAAGGTTTGCTCCTTGAGCAAGGCATGCCTACGTATGACTGATCCTGTAACAGCAGCTCTACATGAGGCCTCTAGAGCATCAAAACCACATTGCAAGGTATGTTTACCCACTTGTTCTGCACTATGCATCAAATCCTGCAACTCCTTCAAGTCTGGTTGTTCAGGTTGTGACATTTTACTTCTCAACTGTGATAACAGAAACTGTTGGTACTTTAGCATATGGAACTGGCAGTTTAATGCCCTCATGGTTAAGGTGGCCGAGGTGTATACCTTTTTCCCCACCTTTCTAAGGATCTGGAGTCCCTCTCGAAGGTAATGGGTTTTAGCAGTGGAGGCCTTAATTCCCTTGGGGCCCTGTGAGATAGTTTCTGGGTCAGCATGGCTTTTGTATAAAATTGGTGTGAGTCAGGAACCCGGTAGTACCTGTCAGGCTTGACTGGGGCTGGAGGTAAAGAATCCGGGTTAAGGCAGGCCTCCGAGTACACATCATCTAGTATGTCTAAGACAGGAGGTATAGCCAGAGGCCTGTGCTGAGGTAGCAAGAGAAAATCCCCAAGCCTTTTCTTGGAATCTGAGTACTCTTGGCCTTCCCAGTGGAAGTGTTCCCTTAAGGTAGGCAAGGTTTCCCCAAATGAGTAATCCTCTGGGGGGGAGACAGAGGGAATTTACTCCTCAGCATCAGAATCTTCAAAAGGGGAGTAAGAATGTTCCTGTTCATCAGAGTGCTCTGAAATAATGGAGGCCTGGTCAGAGGGGGGGGATTCTTCCTCCACTCTGGGCCTTTTGTCCGGGGGGGGGGGGTTGAGAACCCCTGATAAGAAAAATCAAATCCTCAGCCATTTTAAGCATCTGTTTTTTAGGCATGGGGCCTGGAGAAGGGCCCTGTGGAGCTTGTTTCTTAGGATGCATGGCTGCTTTAGACTTAGTGAAAGCCTTGATAGAAAAAGAAGAGTAAGGTCTGAAGACACCTTGAGAGGAGGCAGACCTGTCTACATTTTGAGATTCACCACCAAGAGTGGCTTCGGTGTCTGTAGTCGGGCTGTGGGCCGAGGAGCCTGCGACCTCGGGCACAGAAGACACCGCCAATGAAGTGTCGTCGGTAGGCAGGGGCTGCGTAGATGCCTCGCTGAGAACCGGACCACCTGTAGTCGGCTTTGGCATGGTGTCGGTAGAGGCCACGGACCTCGTGTCGGTCCTTATCTTTGCGTTTTTTAGACAAAACTGGAGTCGAAGTATCCGACGACATAATATAGTTAAATTTTTTGCCAAAATAGTGCTGGGCGAACTCCGCCCGACGCTTAATGGTGCGTTTGTTGAATGTAGCACAAAAACGACAGACCAGCACGTCGTGGTCTGGGCCTAAGCAAGGAATGCAGAGGGAATGAAAATCCTTATGCGGTATTTGCTTCCCACAAGAAATACAATTATTAACTTTGTCTGACATCGGTCTGAGGCAAGAAAAGTTTCCCCAACGGGGTACTTAGCTTTCAAGAAGACTTCGGTTGCAAGATTTTCGTAATTTCAAGAGCTGGCCGACCGGCACTTGCGAACTGCTTCTGCTTCGGGCACCGCGCGGCAAGAAAGACTGAAGAAAATGGCGTCGGCTGGTTCTTTTATACCCCTGGCACACTGATGTCAGGGAAGAAGTGACGACAACCGACTCTGGACCTAGACTTTGGAATTCGGCCGACCGAGGACCCGCCTGACGGCAGGAGAATCCATCTGTTATGACTGCAGCTGTATGCACGATGAACATCTCGCACACACACACATACACGCACACATGAAAAGTGGGAACGTTTTCTTTTTTCTTTTATAAACAGATAATCGATGCCGGAGCGCTAACTCAGACAGAAAGGTGAAAGGGGGAGACAGAAAATGGGAAGATAAATGGCCAAGAATTAGCCACAAACCTATCCAAAAAGTTGCTTAGAGCCCGGACCATGATGGGAACACTAGCGTGGCAAATGAGATCTGGGGGGAGGAAAGAAACAGGGGCATTATGGGCAGGGGAGGAGCATGGAGCTCAGATCAGATGCTGGAGAAATGCGGCAGAGTCTAATCCATCTCAGATCAGTTTCCCACAGGTTGAAGAGCAAATGAAGACAACTTCAGATCCTATGTTTGTCTGTTCCTCCAACATGTTCAATGGACTTTGTAAACTAATGTGTACATAGCCCACTGTCCTGGGCTGCCTGTATTAATGTTTCATCTCTTGGTTTAAATTCACCTTGCCTTAACTATTCCTGCATCAGATCCTGATTGACATGAGTTTGTTTCAGGAGTTTTCTCTTTTGGCAACTATATTTATGCCTTTCCCACATTTCTTGCTTTCTCATCCGATTCACCTTATATTCTTTCTTTTGTTTTTTTTGGCACATTCAGTTGCTACCTGATTTTTGTCTACTTCTTGTTTGATTTTCATTCCTGCTTGACACTGATACGCAGTCCTACAACTGCAGATCTACACTTTTCTTGTTTTTTTGTCCAACTGCTCCAATACCTTTTAGGCCAGTCAATTACCCCAAAATTGTAAGTTACAACAGGAACGGCAAATTGGTTTATAGCGTGGACTTTGTTCCTAGATGTCTTCCCTGTTTTCAGTATTAATTTTAGTCTTCTAAAATATTCCTTACTAAGTTTTGTTCGCATTTGTTCATGTTTTACAGTTTGCCCTTCATCATTTCCTATATATTTATACATGTCCTCCCTCAAGTTCCTTTACACCACATTTCCTGTCTCAGTCTGATATTTTCTTGGTGCTGCAGCTTTCCTGCTTTAAAGGTTGCTTTTGCACATTTATTGAAAAGAAATGACATTCTTGTATCATCTGAGAAAATTTCACCACTTGCAGTTGTGCTTTTAGCTCCTCATCTGATGAGCTATACAGTTTTAGATCATCCACAAAAAGAGGATAAGTCTTTACACTTTGCTGCTGTCTGGGAGTCAAATTATAACCATGACCTAATTTGTTAAGTAGACAGCTTAATGGGTTAAGGGCAAGACAAAACAGCACTGGTGACAGGGTCACCCTGGAATATCTCCCTTTTAACTTTTACCTCTGGGATAATAATTTGCCCCTTATCATGGCTTAGCTGCAAAGTCATTTGCCATCATTTCATGGTCACTGTAATGTAATTGATCAATGCAAGGTGTACCTTCTACATCTGTAAGTACTCCTTTATCCATGAAAGTGGGATGTTGTCAAATGCTTTTTTTTTTTTTTTTACTCTATCCATGCCGCATTTAGATTCTTCTCTTTTTTGCAATTCATAGATTAGTACTAGGCTAACTGCCCTCAGGGACCATTTTAAGCCTAGCCAATTACCCCATGTGAGAATCAAATCCTGCACCTTGTTTTTCTAAGGTAAGCACCTTAACAATTATGCCAACCTCCCGCCCAATTATTGATTTTAACGACAAATGATCCTTTGTTGTATACAGGACTTTTCTCTTTACCCTTTTGTTCTATAACCATGACTGAGTTTTCTTCTAAATGACTATAAACTCTTGTCACCTTCAGTTGTAGTATACAGTTTACACAGTCAGAAGGCAAGTTATTGCTCTATAGTTTTTAGAGGGTCTATATTAGCTCATCGAAGGTTCACTTCAGTGAACCACCGTCCATCGAACAAAAACCATCAAATGCTCACTTCAGCAAAGGATTTACACAGGGAAAGGAACTAATTGGCCATCATAAGGAAATTTGCCCTTTTACTCATTGTAGTGCAACCTCAGAGTTGGTATATAGTTAGGGGGGTGTGGGGGCACAATTAAGTGAATGTTCAATGTTTTTTGTTCAATGAATGGGGGGGTTTCACTGAGACCCATTTTTAGGACAGTTTGAAGGTTCACTCTGAAGGAGAAGAATCCTTTTCCTGTTGCTAATCAGGTTGCTGTGTGTTCGGGGTGTGCATACAAGTAAATACTTGGGGCTAAATCTTCAAGCAACAATGTTAATACTTTAATCCAGAAGCTGGCTACTGCATCTGGGCCAGGACTTCTCCATTTAGGAGCTTTTCTTAATTTTGTTTCAAATTCTCTGGCCTTTACTTCAACCCATTTCATATCCTGTAAATTTGAACTTCTTAACTGTTTCTTTTACTACTACAATCCATTCAGCATCACTGTTATGTTCCACTGGGTCTTCGTAGACATTTCTCCAAAATGTGTTTATTCCTTCTTTTTTTGGTAGGGTTTCTATTCCTTTCTTTTCATATTCCCTATAAACCTTTTTCGGATCAAGAAATTGCTTATTTTATACTTTTCCTTTATATTTACCTGCAAATCTTCTATGTTTTCTGCCTGTGCTGATATCTTTCATTTATTATTTGCAATACTGTGACAGAGGCTTGTCTGTTCCAATACTGCTCAATGCTTTTTTTCCATCTAAGTATTTTTGTTGATCTGTTCTCTCTTCTATATTCTTCTAACAGTGACGCTTCTTGTTTTAACTGCTTTATAGTTTTCTCTATTTGATACTTCCATTATGGCATTTGCTTTCTTCCCTGCCTTTCCCTTACTGCCCTGTATTTTTATGGTTAGACTTCATTTGTTATTAATTTTGCTGCACAGTAATATATTCTATTTACTTCTGTTGTATCATGTGAATTTTGATCAATAGTCTTGATTACTGTGTTCATTTATTCTATCAGTCTTCTAACAAACTACAGCAGCTACACTGCAAGAAGCATCTACAGCATCATAGCCAAAGTTTAGAGCTACGTTCTGAATTTCCTTGGATAAGGTTCTATCTGCAATAGACAGTCTACCTTAGCTAGCATTTTGTCTTAAAGAAATTCAAGGTACTTAAGCATACTGAATTGACGATTCAAAGCTCCTACTGCCAGGGTGGCAGAGACATACGTTTTCTTCTAAAATCTGTCTAGTAACATGCTTTCACTGTTATTAGGCAGGGGACATCTTGTTGACCCTGTAGTAGGATTCAGTAGACAACAGAAGGATCAGCCTTTGGATTTTTACAGAGGATCTTATGAATTTCCAGCATTCTGCAAAACCTGTCTGGTTTCTTCGAAGCAGGGGGAAGAGAAATGGGATGTAAAGATACGTCTTTGAAAACAACATGTAATACAACGTGTACTGGAGGAATAGCCTGTGGTCTAGGTGAAGGGAGACTTGGGAGTTCCATACAGCAAGTCTGGACCTGGGAGAACTACCTACATTTTCATCTTAAACCCTTCTTCACTCTATGCAGAGTATCCAGAAAGTAAAAGTCTTTGGAGTGGGGGTTGGACAATACAGTCATTAGTGTCTGAGCCTGGGTAAGTTTGAGTGGTAACTGCCCACTGTTTAAACAATTCCTCCTCATTCTCACAGCTGGAGGAATCTTCTTCTTCCTGAAAAGCTACTTCCCTGCCCTTTTTAGATGGTGGTAGTCTTGGAAGTGGATGAAAACGCTGGATCTCTAGATTTCATGAAAGCCATAAACTCCTGTACTTTTTCTAAGGAGATCTTGGGCTTCAGTCTGTGTACAAGTGGTTGGAGGTGGTGGAGAAGCAAATTAAGTTATTCACTTTAATTTGGTTACCTGTTTTACAAAAGTGACTGAAGGATGCTGCTGTCTGAACGTAATTTTGGTTGAGAGTTTGGTAGCTGGAGAAGAAAAGGAGTCTCCCTCAGTAAACATTGTGCTGACACTGGAAGCTGAGGCCTGTGAAGTGACCTCAAATTCATACCAAAATGTAAACTGTGCCAGTATTCGAAGGTAGGATTGGAAACCATGGTGGCCTCTAAAGGGGTTAAGCCATAGGCTTCAGGCACAGAATTTGCCAGACAAGGGGACTGCAAAGGCAACTCACCTAGGCTGGACGACTTAGGAACAGCAGTTTGAGCTTCTTCAGAAACATCAGGGTCCTCAGCCTTTTTGTTTTTCCGTTTTTTTTTGTAATGACGCCAGCAAACACCAGTCTTTGGAGACTTTATGGTAGCCGTGGATTCCAATGCCACCAAAGAAGCTCAATAATGTGACTCCATATGGGCGGCAAGTACCTTGGCCCTGTGTTTTAGAGCTTTTGAATGGAATTTTGAACAATTCAAACAAGGAGTACCAGAAAACTCTATCCTTGCTCCTCCTCCTCTTTTCCATTCACATAAACTATCCTTGGGCCTACCCCACCTTCTCCTACTTCTTTACTAAAGTTAACATGATCCAACTCTGATCTAACAAATCCTTAACAATCCATCAGAAAGAAAGACAGACAGACTTTCTCACTATTAACACTTGGATCAGCACCAAAATTCAGAACTCTTCCTGTAAAAAAACAATGCTCTCTAGAACCAAGTCAAACATCCCCTAGGAATCTGGTTAGATACATCCCTCAACTTCATCCACACTGAGAAAATAACATTTTCCCTTTCTTTCCAAATATTTCAGACCGAAACAAGTAATGGCATTCTACTAGCCAAAGTAGAATATGGGCTCCAATTAATAGCAAATGCCTCAAAAAGAATACTCCACAATGAATTTGCACGTACATTGAACACTCTCCAAAGCCTCAACACCACTACATAACACAATAAAAAGAAAAATGGCTCCCAGAAAAGCAAGGCTCTAACCTACTCTTATGCACTCAAATTCCCAAACTCCTACACACACACAATTTCCTCTCCTGTCAAACAAATAAGGTAACCCTCAACTTAGGAAATATTGCAGCATATAGAAGAGAAGGACATCTATGATTATGGTAATATTTTACACAACTATTCTATGTCCTTCTACTCATAGGCTGCAGTATCATAATATGAGAGAGAATGCAAAACCTCATGCAGAGGAGGAACTGGGAGGAAGAACAGAAACATTTTCCACAAAGCCATGCTCTGGACCTGGAAATGGCATCCAATTTACAATGCTTCGTGAAGGTATGAACAGAGGACCAGGTAGCCACCTCCATTATATCCAATCAGTTGAAGAAGGCCCCAGAAGGGGACACTGCCCTACTAGTGGGTGCCCTTACAGGAGAAGGCAGATCCTTATTAGCTGAGTAGCTAGCAGAAAGAGATGGTTTTAGAAATCCAAAAGGAAATAGTTTGCTTGAAAACAGGCTGGCCCAGGGCCCTTGGGTGATAGGAGACAAACAATCTGTTAGACTTATGGTTGGGCTTAGTTTTGCACAAGTAGTATCTGAGTTGTCTATGAATGTCCAAGATGTGGAGAATCCTCTCAATGGAGGATTCTGGAAATGGGAAGAAGGTAGGAAGATTGATAGCCTGTTTCAGGGATAACTCATTAACCACCTTTGGCATGAAGGATGGGTTAATCCGAAAAGAAAAGTACAGTTGTGTACCTACCATAAATGTAGATGTTCGAGTGTATTCACTGTTGCAGTAATTACAATTGGGTTATCCTGCTGGCAGGCTACCCGCAGTCGGCCTGAGTTCCAAAGTCTAGGTCCAGCGTCGGTTGCTGTCGCCTCCTCCCTGACGTCAGTGTGCCAGGGGTATAAAAGATGCAGCTGACGCCATTTTCTTCAGTTTTTCTTGCACCAGATGTCAGGTGCCCCTAAAATGGTAGGCTAAATTATGCCAATAAGCATGCATACACAAAAATCAACTTTTCCTTCATCTACAAGCAAATACACCACATAGGTTGTATAGAATAGAGAAGTACAGATACGTCACAGCAAGGAAAAGGGGGATGGTGGGAGGGTAACCTGGGCTGCAACAGTGAATACACTCGAACATCTACATTTATGGTAGGTACACAACTATACTATGTTCATCGTGTTTCACTGTTGCAGTCATTACAATTGTGTTGAATCCCAAAGCTAAGGTTGGGAGGCTGGTGCTAAATAGGATTAGGAGAGGCTATCAGGCCCTGCAGAATTGCAGTGGCAAAGCCTGCCCTGGATTTAGAGTAGAGAGGTAAGTGATCGTGCTTTGTAAAAGTATGCACTGAACTCCAAGTTGCAGCCTCTAAGATGTCTTTGGTTGGTACTCCTCTGAGGAAAGCTGCTGAAGTGGCTGCTGCTCTGGTTGAATGTGGCCTAATGCCCTTAGGCACTGATTTGCCATGCTGTGAATAGCAGAAACGAATGCAGTGGCCTATCCACTTTGAAATAGTCTGTTTCGAGATAGGCTTTCCTTGTGATCCTGCAGCATATGCCACTAGTAGTTGCTCAGTCTTTCTGAAAGCTTTGGTTCTGTCCAAGTAGAAACGTAGCTGCCTGTGAATGTCCAAAGAATGCAGAAGTTTCTCACCCTTACTCTGTGGGTTTGGGTAGAAGGTAGGCAAATGAATTGTTTGGTTAAGAGCCACACTGGACACTACCTTAGGCATAAATGTAGGGTTTGTCCTTAGAGAAACCCTGTCAGGATGGAAAATGATAAAAGGTTCCACAGCCATGAGTTCCTGTAAATCTGAGACTCGTCTAGTGGAGGTTATTGCTAGGAGCAGAGCTGTTTTCCAGGATAAGAATTTTATATCAGCTGCAGAGGCTGGAACAAACGGAGGCAGTGTGAGTTTTCCAAGACATAGTTGAGATCCAATGCAAGTACTGGTGCTCTCCTTGGAGGTCTTATGTTTTTGGCCCCTCTGAGGTACTGTCTTAGTAATGGATGAGAAAAAATAGGTGTTCTGTATTGTAATGAGCTGAAATGGCAGAGGCATGAATATTAGTAATCTTTTTACAAATGCCAGATGCTGTAGTAGAATGTTCTTATTCTCTGCTTGAATAAGGCAGTCGTCCAAGTAAGGATATATTTGTATTCCTCTTTGTCTGCAAAATGCAATTACTAGTGCCAGGCATTTTGTGAAGACCCTGGGCGCAGTAGATAAGCCAAAGGGCAGTGCAGAGAATTGGTAGTGCATTGAGCCAGCTATAAATCTGAGGTATCTTCTGCATGATTGTCTGATTGGGACATGCAGGTATGCCTCTTTTAGGTCTAAAGTCACAAGCCAAGTCTTCTTGCCCAGCATGGGGAGAAGCTGCTGCAGAGTTAACATTTTGAATTTTGGAATATCCAGGAATGTGTTTATGATAGACAGGTCCAGTATTGGTCTCCAGGCTTTGTCCTTTCTGGGTACCAAGAATAGCCTTGAGTAAAATCCTTGTCCCTGCTCTTGCTGTGGTACTTGCTGAATGGCTCTCATGTCCATGAGAGATGAAACTTGTTTTTGTGCCTCTGCCCATTGATTGCATAGCAGGTCTGGCATACCGTTTGGCCTTGGCAGGGTGTGAAAGTGGAACCTGTATCCTTGAGATACAATATTTAAGACCCATTTGTCCTGGGTTATCATGTGCCAATTTTGTGATAAAAGTGCTAATTTCCCCCCCAAAGGAGGTGCCAGAAGATAAGTGCTTGGTGCTGGCAGGGGAAAGTCATTGAGACTGTTTCCTGTATGGCTGTGATTTTTCCTCTCCACCTTTGGAGGTAGAAGCACCCTATTGTTTAGGCCTGTATGAGCCTTGGGGCTGTGATCTGCCTCTGGGGCGTCTGTATCTGCCTCTTTGTGGCCTGTCTGACACTGGAAAGGACCAATTTTTTGTAGGCCAGTTCCTGCTAAATCTGGGAGGCTGCACCTGTAAGAAATACTTCACTGTTTGCATAGACTTAGCTTTGTCCTCCATTTTCTTCAACACCTCCTCTGCTTTAACACCAAACAAGGTATCATGTTGTAATGGGAGCATCTAAAAGTTTTGCTGTTTTTTGATTCTGTTCTTTTAACCAAGCATGCCTCTTAATGACAGAACCTGTAAATGCTGCCCTGCAGGAGGCCTCTAGAGAATCAAAACCACATTGCAAAGTATGCTTTCCCACTTGTTCAGCTGCATGCAATAAATCCTTCATTTCTTTGTTTTCTGCACATTCTGAATTTGTCAACATTTTCTGTTTAAGTAGTGACATAAGATATTGCTGATATTCAAGCATATGAAACTGTCAATTTAAAGCTCTTACAGCCAAGGTAGCAGAAGTATAAATCTTTTTGCCTCATCTGTCCAAGGCCCTTGAATCCCTATCAGAGGGGATAGTTTTTTTTGCAGTGGAAGCCTTGACCCCCTTGGGACCCTGAGAAATAGTTTCTGGGTCAGCAGCAGGGTTTTTGTAAAGAAATTTATGTGAATCAGGAACCCTGTAGTATCCGTCTGGCTTAACAGGAGCTGGTGGTAAAGAGTCAGGAGACAGACCGGACTCTGAAAATACATCATCTACAATGTCTAAAACAGGAGGAATAGCAAGGGGCCTGGAGGCAATAAAAGGAAGTCTCTGAGCCTTTTCTTGGATTCTGAGTAATCTTGGCTCTCCCAGTGAAAATGCTCTCTCATAGTATGCAGGGTCTCCCCAAAAGAATAATCCTCAGGAGGAGAGGCTGAAGGGATAGATTCTTCAGCATCAGAATCCTCATAGGGCAGAAGGGATATTCCTGATCAGAAGAAATGGAAACCTGATCTGAAGATTCATATTCTATCTCTTGCCTAGGCCTCTTATCAGGAGGGGTATGGGAACCCCTGATCAAAGCAATTAGGTCTTCGGCCATTTTAAGCATCTGTTTTTTACGCATGGAGGCCTCTCCAGGAGAATGTTGTACTTGTTTCTTTGTCATTAGAGCTGCTTTAGTCTTTGCCTTTGAAGCTGAAGTTGGTTTTACATATAACTGTGTAGGCCTGAAAACACCCTCAGAAGCTGATGCCTGCTCAGCGGCTCCAGACCCATCTGAGGGAATAGCTTCCGAGTGTCCAATACCATGAGTTTCCAGCAGCCTAGTCGGCTCCATGTGGGAGTTGGAAGCGGCCTGTGGCTCTAAGGTAGCGGGCATCAGGGGCTGCGAAAGCGCCTCACTGAGAACCGGTGACAGGCCTAACAGAAGCCTCGTCATCAGTTTTGGACCTCAGATGCCTGTCCTTTTCTTTTTCTTTGCGCTTTTTATAAACTCCGGTAGTCGGCTCTTCCGACGGCATTATATAATTGAATCTTCTGCCAAAATAATGAAATGCAAAATTGTACCAACGCTTAATAGTGTGTTGGTTAAATCTATCACAAAACCGACAACTAGCAACGTCGTGGTCAGGGCCTAGGCAAGGAATACAGTAAGAATGAAAATCCTTATGAGATATTTGCTTCCCACAAGAAATACAATTAACTTTTTCTGACATCGTTCTGGAGCAAGAAAAAAGTTTCCCCAATGGGGTACTTAGCTTTAATGAGCACTTCGGATCTGAAATTAGAAAATCTCAGGAGTCAGCCAACCGGCACTTGCCAACTGCTTTTTCTTCGGGCACCGCGCGGCAAGAAAGACTGAAGAAAATGGCGTTGGCTGCATCTTTTATACCCCTGGTGCACTGACATCAGGGAGGATGCGACAGCAACCGACGCCGGACCTAGACTTTGGAACTTGGGCCGACTGCAGGTAGCCTGCCAGCAGGATAACCCAATTGTAATGACTGCAACAGTGAAACACGATGAACATCCTTGTACCTATGAAAAAGAGTAAAGGGAGAAGAAGCCATAAGGGGGCTTGCAGCTCAGAAACCCTTCTGGCACTAGGAGGACCGTTCTCCATGTGCAGTGTTGCAGGGAGGATGACACTACTGGTTTGAAGGGGGCTAGAGTAAGTTTTTCCAGGACAAATTGAGATCCCAAGGAGGAGAGACTGATTTCCTTGGTGGTCTAATGTGAAGAGGACGCCTTTTAGGAACAGTTTTACTTCCAACTTGGAAGCCAAGGGAGGAGATGTAGGTAAACATGCTGAGATGGCAAACAGATGTGCCTTGACTGATAAATATCACAAGCCACTCTTCATTAATTCACACAGATAAGACAAAATGACTGGCACCTCTACAGACAGTGGTTCTAAGTGTTTTTAAGACACCAGAAGGAAAACCTCTTCCATATGAAGACACAGAATTTTCCTACTAGTGGGTTTTCTGGCCTCCTGCAGAACTTGTAGAATGTCCTCAGTGTAAAGATGTCTAAAGGGAATTAAAGCCCCATGACCTAGAGTGTCAAGTTTAAGGTAGACATTTGTGATGTGCTAGAGTTCCTTTGTCCTATGTGAGTAGGTCCATCCTATGGGGTAACTTGTGGTGACTGCCCTTGGCCAAATGTAGGAGAAGGAGGAACCAGTGCTATCTTGGCCAAAAGGGTATCACCACCAATATTTCTGGTTGCTCCCGCTAAATTTTCAGCAGAACCTTCTGAGTGGGAAGGGGAGAATACATACAGAAACATCCCCTTCCATGGAAAAAATAGTGTGTCTACCTTCCAAGCCCCAGGATGTGGAATCCTGGCACAATACTTAGGACGTTGTCTTTTCATAGAGGAGGGAAAAATATCTATATGAGGGATACCCCACCAATGGACAAGGTCCAGAAACACATCCCTGTTCAACATCCACTCATTAGACTGAGTCATGGACCTGCTTAGAGAGTCTGCCATCACATTCTGAGCTGAAGGAATGTAAACAGCCTGTAGGAAACCTGACTCTGCTGGGCTCTCTACCGGGCGTATAGTGCCAGTCTGCAGAGGATATAGGACTTTGTCCCTCCCTGCTTGTTGACGTACCAGAAGACTGTGGTATGGTCTGTGAACCACCTTAGAACCCCTGGTGAAAACCTGGACTTGAAGATTTAGAGAGTAAAGATCAAAGCTCTCATTTCCTTTATGTTGATGTGTTCTTTTGTCTGAAGAGGTGACCACACATCTCTGACCTTCCACTTTTCCAGAGTAGCACCCCATCCGGTGTCTGATGCATTCGTGTACAGATCCTGGGTGGGGGAACGTAGCTGAAAGGGTAGGCCTGGATTTCTGGAGATCTGGAAAATCCAACTCCTTTGTCAAACAGGGTAGGAGGGGGACAAATTCTGCAGGGTGAGTACTGCTTACAAACTGTTCTCAGGAACCAGTGAACTTTCCTCATGTGAAGTCTGGCAAAGGGAAGCATTGGAATAATTGAGGACATGATGCAAGAACTCCCTGGCTGTCAGAGATTGAAATGGTATTAGGTCCTGGAAATAGGAGGTGAGAGGATCTTTTCTGAGGGTAAACAAGCTATCATAGCACCTGTCAGAATCCTGCACCCCTGGAAGACATGATTCACGGAGGGGATCAGGGAAGACTTTTAGAGGTTGATGGCAAACCCTAGCCATCTCAGAAGCGACAGTGCATAGGAAAGATTTTCCAGAAGTATTTCTGAAGATGGGGCCAGAGGAGCAGGTTGTCCAAATATGTAAATATCTGCATGTCCTGCAGTCTGCAGTGGGCTATAACATGGGCTAAACATTTTGTGAATACCCTCAGTGCAGTAGATAGACCAAAGGGCAAAGCACAAAAATGAAAATGAGAGGAAGCCACAGAAAAGTGAAGAAATCTCATGAACCCTTGGTGAATGGGGATGTGAAGATAGGCATCTTTTATGCCCAATGACACCACAAAGGCCTAAGGAAGAATAAGAGGAAGTAGAGTAGGTACAGTCAGCATGCGAAAAGTGGGAACTTTTAGAAAGGTGTTTAAATGGCAAAGGACTAGGATGGGCTGCTAACGGCAGTCTTTTCTTGGGACCAGAAACATCCTGGAGTAAAATCCTTTTCCCCTTTGGTTGGGTGGCACCTCCTGAATAGTACCCTGAGAGAGGAGTGGACTAGTGGAAATAATTCCAAATGGTCCTGTAGGGGTTGTGGGATTCCCTTGAAGGCAGGATGGGTTTCCCATACCACAAAATAACCTTGGTCAATGATGCAGAGGACCCAAGAGTCCTGGGTTATCCGATTCCAAGCTAGGAGGGAAAGAGAGGCGAAGAAAAAAGGGGGGGGGTAGATGGATTTGGGACTTGGTAGTCACAGACTACCAGGTTTGGCTTGAAAAGGCGGTTTCTGAGAAGGTGTGGAAGAAGCAGACTTAGAAGGAGCCTGTCTCCTAGCATCCTTCTTACCATTGGGTGGGAGAGATTTAGTTGTCTTTGTAACAAAGGTGGCTCTGGCTGGGGAGTTTCTCTGGAAGTGGGGGACAGGGGAGACAAAAATGTGTTTTAAATCCTGGAGTCCCTTCCCCTTTTCCTGAAGAGTTTTAAATAGCTCTGCAGCTGCAGTGCCAAATAAGGCTTTGTTATACAGAGGGCATCCATGAGCTTGGCTTTGATATCATCTGGTAAGGGTTGTAACCTAAGCCATGAATATTTTCTCAGGACAGACCCCATAGCTGCTGCCCTAGCAGAAGCCTCCACCGCATCACAACTACATTTGATGGAGTGCCTAGTAACCTGGGAGCAGGAATTAAGAATGCTGGAAAGCTGGGCTTTGTTGGAAGAATCTGGAAGCTCTGACAGGGCTTTCACTGCATCCGCCATAAGAGTCAGGGAATATTTGGCCAAGTGTGTTTGATAATTCATTGCTCTAAAGGCAAAGGTTGCAGAAGTACACACTTTTTTCCTCAGTCTCTCCATAACCTTGCTTTCCTTATCAGAAGGAAGAAGGGAGGTGGACACGAAAAATTTGGAAGCTTTGTCTGTTGCCACTGACATAGTAGCTGGGTCAGCCGAGGGTGGGTGCCTTAAAAAAGGAACTTGGCATCCTCAGGCACCTTGTAAAATGTCAGGGTGCTTGGGAGATGGGGGTAGGGAATCTGGGCACTTGGAAGCTGCAGTGAAGGCATCCAAGAAGGCCGGAAGGACTGGAGGGATGGCTGAAGGATTAGGGGATTCCATCTGTAGGAGGACATAGTACCTCTGCTGAATCTCAGAAACCTGGCAACAATCCCACTTAAAGAAGTCCTTCATCTTTAAAATGTTCTCTCCAAAGGAAATATCCTCTCCAGGGGAATCCATACCATTAGATTCTTCCTCTGGGGAAGCATAACACACAGGAGAAGCAATATGAGTAGAGTAGGCCAGAGATTCATCCCCTGATGAATAGTCATCCTCAGAAGAGAGAGCCTCTGCAGCCCTCTTCAAAGACGTAGAAGGAGAAAGGGCCAGTGCCAGTAAAGAAGGGGCTGACGTCTGGGCAGAGGGCCATGAAGGCATTAAAGAGGCCTTGGGTATAGGCATATCAGTCAGGAGTTTAATCAGAAACCTGGTCCTGAGGAGCTGGAGAAACATGGTTAGTTTTTAGTTTCTTCTTCTTTGGAGCCTCAGAAGCCAGACGATGAAAGGCAGAAGCGCCTGATGTCAGGTGGCATTCCAGAATGTCCGTAGGAACATCTTCATGAACAGCAATCTGCACGACTCCACAAGGGCCTTCAGATATAACCAGCAGTCGTCAACCCCCTCCCCCCCCCGGCTCCCCAATCCGAGACCTGTAAATCCCTCTGGGAAGTGCTTACAGATTCCTTGACGGCTTCCACTGTGGTATCTGGTGAAGGAGGCTCTGCAGATTCCTCAGCGGCCTCAGGGCCTACAGCAGCCTTGGGAGGGACGCCTAGAATAGAGGGAGTAGCTGTAAGATCAGGTCAAGGCTTCTTGGCCTTCTTGAGTCGTGGCTCTTCTGAAGGGCCCGATGTCAGTTCTATGTCTCAAGCTAAATGTTTAAGGTGCTGATTCTCCAAATATAACCTAAGGGACACTAGGCAGCTACAGAGGGTTTTAGGAAGAAAGGCCTTGCAGATTGCGCAAGATGTGTGATCATGGTCTGGGCCTAAGCAAAATAAGCAAAGCTCATGTGAGTCTTTATGTGGACTTTGCCTCCCACACTGATACTTGCCCTTCCTAGCTGACATGTACTCGCAACAAAAAAAACACAATAGCCAAATGAAAAAGAAAAAACACAATGGGGTATTTATCTGAAGCACAAAGATGAGTTTGCTGGCGAGCGATGACCAGGGCTGGCAGTCGGGCAGGCAACAGAAAAGTTCGGAGGTAGGTACATGCGGATGTCCACTTTATACCAGATGTATCTTTATGGTTGACGTATGCTGAGTGATGTGCGCCATCACACGTACCTTGCAGAAGAATTTAGAGTTTGGTATACTGGCTGAATGTTTGAGTCAGCTGGATGCTGACTCCCGCATGTTATGAATACTGCAGCATATGAATAGAAGGACATCTATATGTACAAAGAAAAAAAATCTTTTCTTTTTTTTTTGGAATAGAAATATTAGTAAAGGTGATAGAAATATAAGAAGTGCCAAAAGGACATGAAAGGAAGAAGGGTAAGGAGCTAGAAAGGCCCACCCTATCGCCAGAGACCACCTAAATACCAATTAGAGAGAGAAGAGAAGAAACCTTAACTATAGTATTTAAACAGTAAAAACTAGTTAAATAGTATTCAAAGCTAACAATAAGCAATTAGAAAAATGCACTCTCACTGCTCAAGACTGGATCTGCGTTTTGACATGATGGCGGCAAATGAGATCTGAAGAACTGGGAATGGAATAGAGCATTGTGGGGAGACAGAAGAACTCAAGATTTGGATCCAAAGTCTTGTACATGTACGAGGATCGGATCCTAGACCCATTCGTGAGGAAGAATGAAATGGACAACATCAGATCAAATGTTTCTTTGAAGCGGTGAAGCTGAAAGTATTTTGGTTTCCTAATGAGTTACGCAGAGAGTCGGTAATTGGAGTCTGAAGGCATCAAACCAAAGATTACTTCAATAAACCTGTTAGCAGTTCATAGCCTAACCCCCTTTGCTAGACTACATGCCAATACACTGGCCAGCTGACATCCAGGAGATATGAGCAGCACCATAAGTGAAAACCCCCTAGTAAAACATGCACATATGCATTCTACTACAGATCTGAGCATCATGAGGCTCCAATAGCCATCATCACCAAGGAAAACAATCTGCTGAAAGATGGACAGCAAAAAAGCATCAGTTTGTTACGATTCCTAATGCAGAAATTTTCACAAAGCACAGTCGTTCATTTTTGACAAGTTTTGTTTTTACCTGGATGAGACTCTGGCCACTTTGCAAATCCCCCAACAAGGCGATCTTGAGTGGACAAAATGTAATTTCTGTTCTTTTCAAATTCTGTGTACTGAAAAATGTTTAAAAGCTGTGGACAAAAAGAATATTTACAAATAAACAGCTTAATACAACTCCATAAATTGTCAATAAAAGCGGGTAGTAAGAAATGAGTAAAATACCAAAAATATTCAAAAGTATGCACTCTGAGTTACTCAGAAGTTTTTTCAGTATTTTAAGTCAAACAAAGGAAATGAGATGTGTACCAGCAATTAGCTGCCACAATTCAAGTAATGTCCTTAATTAAACAATTCAAGTAATGTTCTTAAACACCTGTATTAGGAGATACCCCCATGGAACACTCTTATATGGACATCATGATACACTTAAAACTCAGAACATATTTTCTGCAAACTTAACAGTTGTGTTTTAAATCAATCTCTGCTTGAAACCTAAAGTCACAACGAGACTGAAAAAGAAAACATGGGAAGAACAGAAAAACATAAACCTCCAATTCATTATTTTAAGCATTACCTTGTGTAAAACATCAGCTTAATGTTTTGAATACATAAAAATACTTCACTCATCTCTTGCTCTCTCCTCTTCCTCCATACTCATATTTCTGCATCTGTGTGTAATATATATACACACAGACACACACACACACAGTTCCATATTCTTTTTTCAGAAAGTACTTGCACAGTAGCTGGTTATTATTCTAGGGGAAACTTTCTTTTCACTGAACATCGAACATCATCTAAAACCCTTTCTTAATGGTAAAATGCACAATTAAATCTAACATCATCTAAAACCCTTTTTTAATGGTAAAATGCACAATTAAATCTAAAACACTACAAAGTGCTTAAATTGCACCTTATCATGGAAATAAGATGCATTCTTATAGCATTACTTATCTAGAAACACCGTCATAGGTACCATGGTTCTGTTCTCTCAATCAAATCAACATTATGCTTCTATTCCAGTGGGAAAGATTGGAGCAATGGTGCTGCATGACACTATCCATCTGTTTTGACTACACAAATGTTCTCTTCCCTTGCACCAAGTCTCCTTTTATACATCAAGAAAGAACAGTCGTGTAAATAAACTTAGGCGATGTTTGAAGAAATCAATGCATCAGTAACCTTAGCTTTATGGATTATATCCTACCCATGATATAACAGCTGGTCAGCCTTACACAGCCTTGTGCCACCTTCCACAGGCTCCAGAACTGTTAACAGCTAAAACTCCTGAGGGAGAAAATCATGTAGTCTGGGCACTAAAATATTAACTTTCTTGCCAAGAGAAAAGAGGGAGGCTATAGTGCAGAAAAAAAAAAATAAGTGCAAGGAGTAAACACAAAGGTCCTCACCCTGATCATAAAAAAGGGGTTGGAAGGAAGGAGCAGCTACTGTAACAGTGATATATTAGAACATCTATTGGTATTAAGTTCACTTACACAACTATGCTACGTTCATTCATTAAATCACTGATGCAGTAGCCCTAAGCTTTGTGGGTAGAATATCAAAACACTGGGAAGAGAAAGGATGAGGGTCCAGGAACCCCTGGAAAATGGTACTAGCAAAGACAAGGAAAAGGAATCTAGTTTGTAGTGCTTTACAAAATTATGTAGAGGACCAAATAGTTCAGTCTACAACAATTCTGAAACCCAAACCCTTTCCAAAAAGCCATAGAAGAAATCGAGGCCCTGGTAAAAATGGGATATGACCCTGCCTGAAAGTGTCTTTTTGTGGTGGGAATAACAAAAAGGAATGGCAAGAGACAAGTCAGTTTTAATACTCTGTAACCTTTTTTTCTTACCATCTTCATAGGAAATGAACAGCTGTTCAGATTTCTTGAATGATTTCTTTCTGTCAAGAAAATATCTGTGTTGTCTGTACACATCCAGAGTATGAAGTATCCTCTCTATTTTTGGGCCCTGAAAAGAAGATGGATAGCTTGACTTACAGTAAAGTCTGACACCACTATAGGCATAAAGGAAAGATTTGTTCTCAAGGAATCCTTGCCTTTACAGAATACCAAATAAGACTGAATCACCATTAAAACAGCCTGCAACTCAGATACTCTTACTGCAAACAATATTTTCCAAGTAGTTAACCTCAAACCAGCCTGATGAGTCAGTTCCAATGGAGCTGGTATCTTTTTCCAAAACAATTGAGATCCCAAGAAGGAGCCACCTGTTTCTATGCGGATGTAAATACAAAATCCCTTTCAAAAAAAGCTCAACAAGAGACTGTGTAGAAAGGGGAGGGATCCATGAAAAGACATGCAGAAATGGCAGAGAGATGAACCTTGATATTTACATCCTCTGGTCTTTCATAATCCTGCAACACAAATATTGGAGAACCAGTGGAAAAGTCATCCTGAAAGGGCACTGGTTCACAGTACAGTATCAACTAGAAAATTTTATCCAACTACCAAAATATTCATCTTAGTAGCAGGTTTTTGTCTTCTTTAGCACCTTCTGCACATTCTCACAAAAAAGGATGCCTAAAGGGTATCAAAACTGAAATGCCCAGGCAGGCAGTTGCAATTGTTGTAGGCTACGGTGTAACAAACAACCCATGTCTTTTGTGAGCAGGTCTATTCTGTGAGGAAGATGGTGGTAACTGCCCTTGGTCAATTCCATAAGAACCCACTGCCTGGACTAGGATGAGGGTTACCACAATGATTCTTGGGGAGTCCTTCTAAATCTTCAAAATGACCCTGGATATCAGTAGAAAATGTGGAAATGTATACAGGAAAATTCATGTAAAAGGGAATGAAAAAGCATCTGTTTTTCAGGCCTATTTGAATACAGCAGCAGAAATTCCTTTAGCTGTCTGTTTTGAAAGGAGGCAAACGGATCTACTTCAGGAGATCCTCACAACTGAATCAATTCCTAGGGGACTCTCCCTCATTCAATTTCCATTCATGAGGGTCAGTCCTGGTTCTGCTCAACTTGTCTGGCATATTTTTGCTCTGACAGAATTTAGGATACTTGGAGGGCTAACTTGTGCTGAATTGTGACTTTGCAGGCTACCATAGCCAGCCTACAGAATGAGTCAGATTTGACCCCCACCTGTTTATGTAGCACATGACCGGTGTTGTCTATAACCACCTGCAGAGGCCTTGGGGAGAAAGATGAGCACATTTCATTACTTCCAAGATCCTCTTGACATTTGTGCGTTTTGGTCTGTCTTGCTTGTTCTATAGACCCTGCACTTTACCCACTCCCCAACATGGCTCCTCCTGCAAATTCTGGTGCATCTGTTCCAGATTGTGTCCAGGTTGTTAGAAAGAAGGGAATACCTTGATTCGGGGTTATCTGGTCTCTCCTACAAAGTATTTCCCAGTTCACAAAGCTCAACACTGGAATCTGGAAGGTTAGGGGAAGATGCTTGGACCATACTCTTTTCAGGAAACACTGAAGCTTCCTCATAGGTAGCCTGATAAAGGGAATCATGATTATTATAGAGGTCATGAACCTTAAAATCCTGAGAAATTCATTGGCTGAAGTATCAGACTGAGTGGAAAAGCTGAGGAAAGTATACTTGTGCAAGTAAACTTACCATAACAGTAGATGCTCAAATGATCACTGCTGCAGGAGCCTAAACTGTAGGGGTTATATATTAACATATAACAGCTGGACAGCTCCCAAAGCTTCAAGGTGCCTTCCACGCTCCCATTAGTCAGCTCAAGCTGAGCTAACTAAAAAGGCAAGTTTGGGAGACAAAATCTTCACAGCTTTCATGTAGTATATATGTATAAAATCTTACCATAATGGTGGATGTCCTTCTCTTCACTGTTGCAGTATTCATAACATTAGGGATCCCCTGCCTAGGGCAGACTGACATCCAGCTAGTGTACCAAAGACTTAGGTTGCTTTAAAGTACGCCGTACGTCACATGTGTGCTCTCACACAGTCTACAGCATAAAGATGATGTCTGAATGTACCATCCTCAGAACTGAAAGCCCCAGTAGGAATGCCAAAGTAAAACCAAGAGGTAACCAGCATATCAAGAAAAGAAATGGACCGGGGGAGGAGTGATGGAGTGAATAATGCAACAGTGAAGAGAAGGACATCTACCATTATGGTAAGATTTTACACAACTGTAGTATTTCCTTCCATTTCACTGTTGCAATATTCATAATATTAGGGAGAGTGCCAAAGCTCAGGAAGAAATTTGGCAGGAGGGAGGGCCAGCAGAGCTCTCTAGGAAGCCATGAAGGATGGCACTAGCAAACCCAGTTCTAGCTCTGGAAATTCCATCCAACTTGTGTTTCGTAAACGTATGCACAGAAGTCCAGGCAGCTGTCTCAAGAATAGAGCTATTATCTAAACCCTTGAAAAAATCAACAGAAGCCACAGCTCTAGTAGAATGAGCCTTTACAGAATAAGGAAGACTCTTACCATGAAAAACATAAAGAGAAATAGCTTTTGAGATCCAAGAAGAAACAGACTGCTTGAACACAACTAATCCCAAGGACCTGGGATAAAAGGAAACAAAGAGCTGATCAGATTTCCTAACAGTCTTAGTGTTATCCAAATTAAACCTGGAGTTGTCTACACACATCCAGTGTGTGCAGCACCTTCTCACTAGCAGATTGTGGAGAAGAGAAAAAAAAGTGGGCAAATGAAAAGACTGATTAAGGGACAATTCATTCACCACCATGGGCAAAAAAGGAGAATTAGCATGCAAGGACACCCTGTCCTTACGAAACACCAAAAAAGGAGGACAAGGCATAAGGGCTTAAAGCTTAGATACCAGTCTGGTAGAGGTAAGGGCTAACAAAAGAACAGTCTTCCAAGAACAATGCTGCAAGGAAGCTGAAGCTGCAGGCTCAAAAGGAGCCACAGTAAATTTCTCCAAAACAAAATTAAGATCTCAAGGTGGAGGAAGAGGCTTTCTGGGAGGCCTAATATGAAGGACCCCTTTAAGGAATTGTTCAGCTTCAAATGTAGAAGCTAAAGGAGGAGATAAAAGGCAGGCAAGCAGAGCTAATGATAACTGGGCCTTCACAGAAGAGTAAGCCAATCCAGCATTGAGCAATTCACAGAGATGAGAGATCCAAGGGAACATCCACAGAAAGTGGATCCAATTTATGAGAAAGACACCAAACAGAAAACCTCTTCCATTTGGATAACTAGGATTTCCTAGTCTCCTGCAAGACCCTAAGAACGTCCTCAGAAAAAGGATTTTGATTCCACGCAGACACCTATCACCCACACTGTCAGTTGAAGAGTGGACATGTGGGGATGGATGAGAGAACTCTTGTCTTGTGTGAGTAGGTCCACCCTGTGAAGTAACTGCCCTTGGCTAAATGCAGAAGAGGAGGGAACCGATGCTGTCTTGGCCAAAAGGGAGTTATCAACAAGACTTTGGGGGTATTCTGTTGAATTCTGAATAGAACTTTTAGAATGCGGGGAAGGGGAGGGAAAGCGAATAAACATCTCTTTCCAAGAAAAAGAGAGGGTGTCCACCTTCCACACCAGAGGACCTTGGACTCTGGCACACAATAGAGGAAGCTGTCTGTTCAGAGCATTGGCAAATAGATCTATTTGAGGAGTACCCACTGGTGGACAATGTCCAGAAACATATCAGTGTGATGCATCCATTCATGGGACTGAGATAAGCACCTGCTCAGAGTGTCTGCCACAATGTTTTAACCTGAGGGAATGTAAACTGCCTGAAGAGTCACTTGACACTGGACAGCAATATCTCATGCCAGGAGTGCCAAATGGCAAAGAAGATAAGATCTTGTTCCTCCCAGTTTGTTTACATACCATATCACTGTGGTGTTGTCTGTAAACACCTTGAGAGGTCCTGGGGAGAAAAGAGAAGGAACAACCTGAAGAGCCGGCAAAAGGGCTTTGACACTGATGGACCACACCCCATGCACCTTTAAGGAGCCAAAAGCTGCTTCCCATCCCACGTCTGAAGCGTCTGTAAACAGTTCCTGAGAGAGAAGAGGGGATGAAAAGGAAGCCCTGGATATAGGGACAACTGCTGGATTCACCAGTGGAGTTCTTTCTTGAGACAAGCTAGAAGAAGACAGTACAGTTGTGTACCTACCATAAATGTAGAAGTTTGAGTGTATTCACTGTTGAAGTCATTACACTTGGGTTATCCTGCTGGCAGGCTACCTGCAGTCGGCCTGAATTCCAAAGTCCTGGTCCGGCATCGGTTGCTGTCGCCTCTTCCCTGACGTCAGTGCGCCAGTGGTATACAAGATGCAGCAGACGTCATTTTCTTCAGTTTTTCTTGCCCCAGATGTCAGGTGCCCCCAAGAAGGCAGGCAATACATATTGCTTATAAAAACATACACTAAAATAAAACAATACCTTCATCTACAAGCAAATACACCACATAGGTTGTAAAGGATAGAGAAGTATAGATAAGTCCCAGCAAAGAAAAGGGGAATGGTAACCTGGACTGCAACAGTGAATACACTCGAACATCTACATTTATGGTAGGTACACAACTGTACTATGTTCATCATGTTTCACTGTTGCAGTCATTACACTTGGGTTGAATCCCAAAGCTGAGGTAGGACGGCTGGGTCTAAACAGGATTCAGAGTGGCTATGAGGCCCTGCAGAAGTGCAGTGGCAAAGCCTGCTCTGGATTTAGAGTAAAGAGGTAAGTGATTATGCTTGGTAAAAGTGTGCACTGAACTCCAAGTTGCAGCCTCCAAACTTTCCTTGGTTGGTACTCCTCTGAGAAAGGCTGCTGAAGTGGCTGCTGCCCTGGTAGAATGTGGCCTAATATTCTTAGCCACTGATTTACCATGCTGTGCATAGCACAAATGAATGCAGTGTCCTATCCATTTTGAAATAGTTTGCTTTGAAATAGCCTTTCCCTGTGATCCTGCAGCATATGCTACAAACAGTTGCTCAGTTTTTCTGAAAGCTTTTGTTTTGTCCAAGTAGAAGCGTAGCTGCCTGTGTATGTCCAAAGAGTACAGAAGTCTCTCCCCTTTATTCTGGGGATTTGGATACAATGTTG
Organism: Protopterus annectens; assembly: GCF_019279795.1. Taxonomy (NCBI): domain Eukaryota; kingdom Metazoa; phylum Chordata; order Ceratodontiformes; family Protopteridae; genus Protopterus; species Protopterus annectens. The sequence goes on along the minus strand of NC_056751.1, from coordinate 165,749,216 downwards.
GCAAATGAATGGTTTGGTTAAGAGCCACACTGGATACTACCTTTCGCATAAATGTTGGGTTTGTCCTTAGAGAAACCCTGTCCGGATGAAAAATGATAAAAGGTTCCACTGCCATTAATGCCTGTAACTCTGAGACTCTTCTTGCTGAAGTTACTGCTAGGAGCAGGGCAGTTTTCCATGATAAGAATTTTATATCAGTTGTATTGGCTGGCTCAAAAGGAGGCAGTGTGAGCTTTTCCCAAAACAAAGTTGAGGTCCCATGTAGGTATCGGTGCTCTCCTTGGGGGTCTTATGTTTTTTGCCCCTCTGAGGTACTGTCTTAACAGTGGATGTGAGAAAATAGGAGGTTCAGTATTGTAATGAGCTGAAATGGCAGAGGCATGGATTTTAATTGATGAGAAGGATATGCCATTGTCCAGCATCTCAGTTAGGTATTGTAAAATCTGAGGAATATTTGGAACAAGTGGTTCAAGTCTTTGTGCCTGGTTCCAAGCACAGAATCTCTTCCATTTTTCTGCATAAGATTTCCTGGTGCTGGGCCTCCTGGCTTCCAAAATGACATCCATAACAGCTTTAAAGAGAGGCGTGTTCTGAGTGGCTATATTTGCCATGCAGCCAGATTTAAGGTTCTGAGTTGGCTGTGCAGGACCTGATTGTTTTGTTGAGTCAGAAGATGAGGAATTTGAGATAAAGTCCAGGCTGGGCCTTTAGACAAGCTCTTTAGGATTGGGTACCAGTGCTGGTTTGGCCAGTCTGGGGCAATCGGAATAATTTTTGGCTTCTCTTGTCTGACTTTTAGGAGTACCTTGGGGAGGAGAGGCAGTGGTGGAAAGGCATAAACTGTTAGGGTTTTCCAGCTGAATGATAGAGCATCCACTTTCCATGCTTGTGAGTGATAAGTCCTTGTGCAGAATCTCTGTAGTTGGCAGTTGTGAGGGGAGGCAAAAAGATCTATGTCTGGGCATCCCCACTTCCTTGTTATCATGCTGAAGACCTGTGGATCTAGTTTCCACTCGTCAGGGTCCATGAGGTTCCTGCTTAGGTCGTCTGCCAGAGTATTTTTCTTTCCTGGCAGGAATTGTGCCTGCAGATGTACTTGATAGGTCAGTGCTGTGTTCCACAAAGTCATGGCTTGCCTGCAGAGGGGGTAGGAATGCGTGCCCCCTTGCTTGTTTATGTACCACATAACTGTAGTATTGTCCGTCTTTAGCAACAGCTGTCCTGGATGTAGTAGATCCTTGAAGGCTGTCAGGGCATTCTGTACAGCTAGCATCTCTTTTTGATTGATATGAAGATGCATTTGGTCCGTGGGCCACGTACCCTGAATACATTTTCCTGCCATGTGTGCCCCCCAGGCATAATCCGATGCATCTGTTGTTAGTGTCTGCCTGGCTGTGGGTAAAGTGAAAAGCTGCCCCTTGTTGTGGTGACAGGCTAGTGCCCACCATCAAAACTCCTGTTGCAGGCAGGGGATAAGAGTTATTATTGTTTCCAGGCTGTGGCAATGTTAAGTCCAAACACTTTTTAGATACCATTGTAGCTTCCTCATATGCAGTCTTGCATATGGAATTAGCAGGATGCAGAATGCCATGAAGCCCAAAGCCTGCAGAATTTTTCTTGCAGGTAACTGGGTCTTTGTTGCCATCATTTGAAAGTAATGAGTCAGTTGCCTTTGCTTGTCTGGCGTGAGATAAGCCATCTGGGGAGTTGTATTTAAGCTTGCACCCAGGAATATTATCTCTTGAGAGGGCACTAGTTTTGATTTCTTTTCGTTTACTGTGTACCCTAGGCAAATTAGTAATCTTTTTACAAACGCCAGATGCTTTAGTAAAATGTCCTTGCTCTCTGCTTGAATAAGGCAGTCATCCAAGTAGGGATGTATTTGAATTCCTTTTTGTCTGCAAAATGCAATTACTGGTGCCAGGCATTTTGTGAAGACCCTGGGCTCAGTAAATAAGCCAAAGGGCAGTGCAGAGAATTGGTAATGGATTGAGCCAGCTATGAATCTGAGGTATCTTCTGCAAGACTGCCTGATTGGGACATGCAGGTATGCCTCTTTGAGGTCCAAAGTAACTAGCCAAGCCTTCTTGCCCAGCATGGGTAGAAGTTGTTGCAGTGTCAACATTTTGAATTTTGGAACGTCCAGGAAAGTATTTAGAATAGACCAGTCCAGTATTGGTCTCCAGGCTTTGTCCTTTCTGGGTACCAAGAAAAGTCTTGAGTAAAATCCTTGCCCCTGCTCTTGCTGTGGTACTTTTTGAATAGCCCTCATGTCCATGAGAGCAGAAATTTGTTTTTGTGCCTCTGCCTAGTGATTGTGTGGCAGGTCTGGCATACCTTTTGACCTTGGTAGGGTGTGAAAGTGGAACCTGTAACCCTGAGAAACAATATTCAGAACCCATTTGTCCTGGGTGATCATGTGCCAGTTTTGTGAGAAAAGTGCTAATTTCCCCCCCAAGGGTGCTGCCAAAAGTGCTTGGTATTTGTAGAGGAAAGTCATTGAGACTGTTTCCTATAAGGCTGTCATTTGTCTTCTCCGCCTTTGGGGGCCGAAGCATCCCATTGTTTAGGTCTTATGAGCCTTGGGGCTGAGATCTGTCTCTTGGGCATCTGTAACTGCCTCTTTGTGGCCTGTCTGACACTGGAAAGGACCAGTTTTTAGAAGGCCAGTTCCTGCTAAATCTAGGTGGGTGAACCTGTAAGAAATCCTTTACTGTCTGCATTGATTTTGCTTTATCCTCCATTTTCTTTAACACCTCTTCTGCCTTAACACCAAACAAAGTATCATGCTGTAATGGAACATCCAATAATTTTGCTTTAACATGATCAGGTAAACTTTGTTCTTTTAACAAAGCATGCCTTCGAATGACAGAACCTGTAACTGTGGCTCTGCAAGATGCCGCTAATGAATCAAAACCACATTGCAAAGTATGCTTTCCCACTTGTTCAGCTGCATGCAATAAATCCTGCATTTCCTTGTTTTCAGGACATTCAGAGCTTGTAAGCATTGTCTGTTTTAGCAAAGACATTAAGTATTGTTGATATTTAAGCATGTGAAACTGGCAGTTTAAAGCCCTTACAGCTAAAGTAGCAGAGATGTAAACTTTCTTCCCCCATCTGTCCAGTGCTCTAGAATCCCTATCAGAGGGAACAAGTTTTTTTGCAGTGGAAGCCTTGACCCCTTTGGGACCCTGAGAAATAGTTTCTGGATCATCAGCAGGGTTTTTATAAAGAAATTTATGAGAATCTGGAATCTGTAGTACCTATCTGGCTTAACTGGTGCAGGGGGTAAAGAATCAGGAGTCAAACTGGATTCAGAAAAAACATCAACAATATCTAGTACAGGGGGGATAGCAAGAGGCCTGTGCTGAGGCAATAAAAGAAAGTCTCTGAGCCTTTTCTTGGATTCTGAATAATCCTGGCTTTCCCAATGGAAATGTTCCCTCATGGTGTGCAGGGTTTCCCCAAAAGAGTAGTCCTCAGGAGGAGATGCTGAAGGGATAGATTCTTCAGCATCAGAGTCCTCATAGGAAGAGAATATCCCTGTTCTGAAGAGGAATCAGAAGAAATAGAAACCTGGTCAGAGGAATCATAATCAGTGTCTTGCCTAGGTCTTTTATCAGGAGGGGGATGGGAACCCCTGATCAAAGTAATTAGGTCCTCGGCCATTTTGAGCATCTGTTTCTTTGGCATGGATGACTGTCCAGGAGAATGCTGTACTTGTTTCTTTGTCTTTAAAGGTGTTTTAGACTTTGCCTTGGCTGCTGAAGTGGTCTTGATAGTAAGCTGTGTAGGTCTGAAGACACCCACAGAAGCCGATGCCTGCTCAGTGGCTTCAGACCCATCTGAGGGAATTGTTTCCGTAGGCCCAATACCTTGAGTTTCCAGAAGCCTAGCTGTCTCCACATGGGAGTCGGAGGCAGCCTGTGGCTCTGAGGTAGCGGGTATCAGGGGCTGCGAAAGCGCCTCACTGAAAACCGGTGACTGGCCTAGAAGAGGCTTCGTCGGTTTTGGACCTCGGATGCCTGCCTTTTTCTTTGTCCTTGCGCTTTTTATGGACTCCGGTCGTTGGTTGTTCTGACGGCATTATATAGTTAAACCTTCGGCCAAAGTAATGTAAAGCAAAGTCGAACCGACGCTTAATAGTGCATTGGTTGAATCTAGCACAAAACCGACAACTAGCAATGTCGTGGTCAGGGCCTAGACAAGGAATACAGTAAGAATGAAAATCCTTATGAGGTATTTGCTTCCCACAAGAAATACAATTGTTACCTTTTAAATGAAAAATTGCACTGTGTGAGGACAAAACTGCACCGGACAACCGAGAACCTACTAACAGCTTTATTGAATGTTAAACGTTTGACAATCACCACGTTTTTCGTCACATAAAATTAGACTTCATCAGACAAATACAGCAGTAATTAACACCCATATATATATGCTGACCATTCATTTAAACTGACCAATGAAAATCTTATTGAACAATGCTCATGAATATGAATGAATGTAAATAAACTTGAAATGCCTGACATTTAGAGAATCAAAATAAAATAATTTGATTCTCAATAACATAAATACATTGAAATGCAAACCAATATGTAAAATTGTTGTAAAAATCGAATAACTTTTAATGAAAAGCTATTTAGTATTCTCATAGAGAATGAAATGAGTATATATGAATGAAATTTAAAATAATGAATCAATGATGTATTTTAATGGCCAATACTCCCATCTAGTGGTCAAAATCTGAATACACTTGGATATCATCATAGTGTACCAAACTGATGAATGAATGAAAAATAACCATATTAAATATATGAAATATTTTAAATATTAAATATATTGAGCAATAAATATATTGTGATATAAATATATATGACAAAAATAAATATATATAATGTATAAGGTATATAATAAATAACACATGAATTATGTATGATTACATCTAGTAAATAAAATAGTATAAAAAACTTTTACATTTACATATAAAACTATAGATATGAAGGCTATAAAATATTGTTTTAAAAATGGGACAAAGTGTATGTGTATATATACAAACATATAACATGAATGCAAATCTAAAAAAAATATGTATATATGTAGATGTGCAGATGAGGTAACCCTGAACAAACACATGTGCAAATTAATATAAAATGATGATGTTAAAAATTCATGAAAATATATAAAAAATGATTATGTAAATATAATACATATGATGTAAATATATATATGTATATGATATATCAACAAAGAATAAACTGTGGAAAAATAAGATAGGTAACATAAAAATGAATGTTACAATTTAGCTGCCCTTAATTTTAGAACTGGGGCAAGGGAGATACTGTCGTTCAACCCCGGGAATTTATTTGCCTCCAAGACAATTTGCCAAAATAATTCCCTGTATTCAATCTGAGTCTCCCATAGGCCCCCTCTTTCATCCTTCATAACCTCCTCTAGAATAAAAAAATTATATTTCGCCAAAGGGCAGATATTCATATGCTTGTATAATGCATTATGTTCTTTCTTATTTTTAATATCATTCAAGTGTTCATAAACCCTTCTTTTGATCTTCCTCGCCGTCTTCCCTATATAGAAGGCCAAGCAAATCTCACATAGTGCAATATACACTACTCCAAAAGAATTGCAATTACTATGTGTTTTGCCAACAATCTCTTTTTCTTTTGCTTGGATGAAGATATTGTGTGAATTTATCATAAATGGGCATTGTGAACACATTCCACAAGGATAAGTACTCCTAATTTTGGTACTTTTCTTGTTTACTTTATATTGAGCTGTCAACCAATCCTTTATATTGCGTCCCCTTCTGAAAATTATATTGAAAGAATCACTTGACTTGTTAAAATTCAAATCTGTAATATTAAGGAATTTCTCCCATTCCTTAAAAAATACTTGTTTTACGATGCCTGCATCACCACTATAATCAGTAATAAATGACTGAGTGTATATTTTATCTTTCTTTTTATCTTCTGTAGAATCAGATACCTGAAAATTAACATCAATAGGGGAACTGTAGTTCAGTATAGGTGCAAATCTATTTTTTCTCCCTTGCATAACTTCTATTTTGATGTGATTACAAAAATCCACGGGATAACCTCTATCCAAAAACATATTAACCAAGAATTCCATTTCATCATGGAAGTCTTGATCATTAGAAGTCATTCTTGAAATCCTAACCATTTGACCCTTTACAATACTCTTCTTCAGGTGTAAAGGGTGTCCACTTTTATAGTGTAAATAGGAATTGGAAAAAGTTTTTTTCCTGTACACTTTTGACCTAAAATTGTCTCCATCTTTTTCTAATGTTATATCCAAATAATTGATGCTATGTGCATTTATTTCATGGGTAAATTTTAAAAAAGTGGTAGTCTGATTAATGTACTGAATAAAATCATTTAACTTGTCAATACTGTCCTTCCAAAATATAATAATGTCATCCAAAAACTGTTTGTATAAAACCTAACAATCTTTGTAACTACCATTATGAATATATTTTTCTTCCCAAGTGTTTAAAACCATGTTGGCATAATATGGGAGCACATCTTGCTCCCATAGCCACCCCACTTGTTTGATGGAAATATTCACCTTGGAAAAATAAATAGTATTTCAAAACTAGCTCCATTAAGTTTACACAAACATGGATTTCATCATCTTTTAATACATTGAAAGATCTTATAGCTTCTTCAAACCATTCAATTCCTATGTTGTGGGGTATTGAACCAAACAAATCTGTAACATCTATAGCCACAAAAATAATATAATTCCTATTAATGATGTTCTTCACTTTTTCTAAAAAATCCCATGAATCTTTCAGATATGATGTTCCTTTAAGCATTAAATCTTTTAACTTAGTATCAATATATTTAGCTAGACGGGAAATGACTGAACCTTCTGCTGCCACTATAGGTCATAAAGGAGGATCTACACTATTTTTGTGCACTTTGGGAATGCCGAAAATTGATGGAATTTTAGGCTTATTGTTGTGTAAAAATTCAAACATACTATAATCAATGAGTCCTTCCAAAAATAAATCATATAGTGTTGTATAAATTCTTTTATAACCAATGTTGATCTCATTAATAGAAATATTGTCATATTTAGACTCATCTAACAATAAATTGAACATTTTACCTTCATATATAATAGAACTCATAAGTACCACCCCTCCCCCTTTGTCTGGTTTCATTATCCTTAGGTTGGAATTTTATTTTAACTTCTTAAGTAATGAAAATTAATTTGATGTAAGGTTAGGAGCAAATTGATTAGTTCTAACCGCTTTTCTCAATTCGTTCTCTATAATATTTTCAAATTTTTTTAATTGTGGATGTATGGGGGGGTTCCAGGTACTTTTTTTCTTTAATTCCTTAGAATAATCAACTTCTCCCAAGGTACCACCACAAATTAACTCTACATTCATTTTCCTCAAAAACATCTTGACATCAATAATCATTCTAGTGATGTCACATTTTGTTCTTGGTACAAAATTAAGTCCCTTAGAAAACAGCTCAAAATAAATATCATTGATTTCAAGTTCTGTGTAATTAAATATATTAAAATTCTTGTAGTTGGCACATGTGCAAATAACAGGAATATCACATACATTTTCTGCATTGTTATCAATAATATTAAAACTAATATTAATATCATTAATTGATGCTTCTGAGAGACCACCCTCTAATATCTCCTGCCTCTTCCTCTCCCCCCTCCCCTCCATCCATTCCTTTGGAAAATTCCCTTCTCTCTGGTTTCTGATCCTTTCTGACCTCCGAAGGGGGGGAAATTCTAATGGGTCAAAAATGTCATGTGGTAAATCAGCTTGTCCCTCTGCATGATCATCAATAATGTCATGCCTGTATTTGTCATTATATAAATATCTCTCATTCTTGTGATTAAAAATGATTCTTGGTTTTGGGTACTGAATACCCTGTTCATATTCAAATGTGTTCCTCAAAATCTTTCTTTTTTCCTTTTCTAAAATTTTCTCACATTTCATATCTATATCTTTTCTAAGATCTAAATATTTCTTTTTCTCTAAATCAACAGTAAATAAAAGGTCATTGGTAATCTTTCCATTAATAACATCAATTTGTTTCATTAAGCATTCAATTTCATCCTCATTATTCTTAATAATACTTCTCAGGAGCTCAAAGCCCCAGCCATCAAACATATTTAACAACTTGTCATGAAACTTTGTGCCTTCTTTTACATTGTTAGGAAATTTGTGAATATGTAAACTCTTTGGGACTATTTTAGCATGAAGGCATTCTTTTAAATAAGCGTCATCAATATTTAAAATCTTATGTTTGAACAATAAATCATTAAGTTGATGTAAATAGTCAGCATATGTGCATATATTGTCATTGTCTGTAATAGAGATATCCTTAAACGCCACTTTGCGTTTAAGCCACTCGCTAAGAGTAATATGATTCTGCAAACAGTCACCTTGGTTTCCTGGCGGTTTGCGACTATTTCCATGTCCATTGTGCTCCAAAACGGGACTGTTATCGTGATTCAAAATATTTGGAAAGTTGCTAGCTCCACTAGGTCCTGTATTCGCAACCTCCACGGTATTCTGGTTTAACCCATGTCCATCTCAGACTCCATTACTGACTCCACGCATGCATAATGCATTCTGATTACCCGGAAGAATCTCATTGCTGTTCTGGCAAACAAGCGTATTGCAAAGAGGAGTCAGCAGAGCAACTAGCTGACTCAGCTGCCCAATGAGTGCTGGAAGTTGATCCCCCTGAGATGTAACAGGGCCCGAACGGACCGGGGAAAAACTGTCCTCTCTCTCCATAGACACTAATAAAATCAAAAAATGAAGCGCAGTGCAAACAATAAACTAATAAACGAAAAATTGCACTGTGTGAGGACAAAACTGCACCGGACAACCGAGAACCTACTAACAGCTTTATTGAACGTTAAACGTTTGACAATCACCACGTTTTTCGTCACATAAAATTAGACTTCATCAGACAAACGCAGCAGTAATTAACACCCATATATATATGCTGACCATTCATTTAAACTGACCAATGAAAATCTTATTGAACAATGCTCATGAATATGAATGAATGTAAATAAACTTGAAATGCCTGAAATTGTTACCTTTTACTGACATCGGTCTGGAGCAAGAAAAAGTTTCCCCACTGGGGTACTTAGCTTTATTGAAGACTTTGGATCTGAAATTCAATTTCGGAAATCTCAGGAGTTGGCCGGCCGGCACTTGCGAACTGCTTTTGCTTCGGGCACCGCGCGGCAAGAAAGACTGAAGAAAATGGCATTGGCTGCATCTTATACACCCCTGGCACACTGACGTCAAGGAAGAGGTGACAGCAACTGACGACCAGGACTTTGGAATTCAGGCCGACTGCTGGTAGCCTGCCAGCAGGATAACCCAAGTGTAATGACTGCAACAGTGAAACATGATGAACATCTACAAATTCAAGAGGATGAGCATGTTGAAGCCAAACTGACTTCAGGAACCACTAAACTTCCTTATGTGAAGTTTGGCCAACGGGAGCACAGGGATGGTGGATCCATGAAAACCCAGAGCTCTCAGAAACTCCCTGACTGCAATGGAAGTTAGAGGAAGAAGAGACTGAAAGAAGGAGATGAGGGCAAACCTTGGGAGGAGGCAGGGATGCCAGCAAAGACACTGTCTGAATCCTGCAACCCAAAACACATGGTCCTGAGAAGGAGTCAGAGAAGACTTTTTGAAGTTTATTGTAAACACCAGACTCTGAAGAAAAATAGCAAAATGGAGATTTTGCAACAGGATCTCTGGAGAGGATGCCTGAAGGAAAAGGTCATCCAAATAGGGAAATACTTAGATGCCGTGAATCATACAAAAAGCAATCACAAGAGTGAGGCACTTGATGAATACCCTTGGGACAGTAGAAAGGCCAAAGGGCAAAGCAAAGAACTGAAAATGCCAGGAAGCAACATAGAAGCGCAAAAACTTCCTGAAAAGGGAATGGATTGGAATACAGAGAAAAGTATCCTTGAGATCCAGAGACACCAGATAAGCCCGAGGAAGCAAAAAGAAGGAACAAAGTGTGAAGGGACAACACCCAAAAAGTGGGCGCCTTAAAAGTGTTTAAATGAGACAGGTCTAGAATTGGTCTCCCAAGTACTCGCGTCCGGGATACTAGAAACACCCTGGAGTAAACCCCTTTCCCCCTTTGGGACACAGGCACTTATTGAAAAAGTCAAAGATCCCAAAGCACCACTGGGGAAAAAGGAGAGTTTTTCCTGAGGGGGCTGAGGAATACCCATAAAAGGGGGAAGGGATTTTCACACCATGAAATAACCCTGGCAAATAATGGACAGAACCCAGGAATCCTGAGTAATCTACAGCCAACCAGAGCGAGAGAGAGGCAAAGAGAAAAAGGAAAGTGGCTGGGAAGAATAGGATAATCGGGAAGCACCCGGTTTATCTGGAAAGGAAGACTTCTGAGGTACTGATGTCTGAGTAGCCTTAGCAGGAAGAGCCCGCTTGCCACCCTTTCTGCCCTTACAAGAAGGGTGAGATTGCCTGTGAAAATAGGCTGGCTTATTGGTGTAGTTTTTCTGAGGTTTTGGAAGAGAAGAAATCTGTTTCCTTACTGTGAAAGGATTTAAACAAATCAGAAGCAGATTTGCCAAACAAGTGCTTATTATCAAGATGGGCATCCATCAACCTAGCCTTGATATCATAAGGCAAAGATTGAAGCTGAAGCCAAGAACACCTCCTCCTCACTGACCCAAAAGCTGCAGCCCTAGAAAAAGCATCTGCTGCATCATAACTACACTTGATGGAATGACAAGCCACCTGAGAGGAAGTTCCTAACAGGGAAAGAGCAGAAGTTTTACCCTCAGAGTCGGGAAGATCAGATATAACCTGACAAGCCTGGGATAGAAGAGCCAACACATACCTGGACATATGGGTCTGATAATTAACAGCTCTAAAAGCCAAGGTAGCCAGGGTGTAAACCTTCTTACCTAGCCATTTCATGGCTCTGCTACCTTTATCAGAGGGCAGTAATTTGGGTGAAGGAAGCAACTGGGAGGGCTTGTCAGGGGCTACAGACACCACTGAATGGTCAACAGCAGGACAACTGTACAAAACTTTAGTCTTCAGGCACCCTAGAAAACCTATCAGGTTTCTTGGGAGCAGGGGGCTGAGAATCTGGAGCTTTACAGGCATTGGAAAACACATGCAACAAAGCAGTCAAAACTGGATGAACAGCAGAAGGATTAGGAGATTCCATCTGCAGCAACTCATAGCACCCTCTTATGAATCTCAGAGACCTGGGCACAATCCCATTTAAATAACTCCATCATCCTGGAGATTGTGCCACCAAAAGAAATCTCATCAAAGGGAGTATCAGGACTGGTAGACTCTTCTTCCTCTGACCCACAGTCTAAAGGAGAAGAAATCCGAGAAGTGTAAGGAAGGGATTTCCCATCCAAATCCAACTCTTTCGCAGAGGAATCCTGTTGTGTTCCCTGGGTCTTTTAAGGGGAGCAGAGGTCCAAGGGGGAGCTGGAACAGAAACTCCCTGAGGAGGTTTCAATGCCATCAAAGCACTAAACAAACCCAGAGTGAAGGCCTATCACTCACTCTGTGGATGCTTACGGGTAGATGAAATATGTTTAGTTTTTTTTGTTTTTTCTTGAATGGGAAGTCTGTCTTATAAAACTTGGAAGGTCTTGATGATGGTAGTAGGGACGTCTTCTCAGACTAAAATCTGAGGAACACCCCTACACCCCTTGGAAAGGATCAACCGTGGTTCACCCTGAACATCCAAAATGGACATCTGCAAAGCCTCGTCGGATATGCTTAAAGCTGGATCCCCAACAACCTCCAACGTGGCCATGTCAGAGGAATCAGACAACAAAGCTGGGTGAACATCTGGGCATTTACTCACCTCAGGAGAGACGTCCAGCTGAGGCTGAATGGTGGAGGATTCTGGCCTAGGCTTCTTGGCCTTCTTCCCCAATGGCTGTCCTTTGGGGCGGGAGGTCCCCTCCATGTCTTTGGCGAGAAGTTTAAGACACTGATTCTCAAGATACAGTGCTAAAGAAAAGTCTGCTACACAAAGTTTTAAGTACAAAAGCCTGACAAAGTACAATTTTGTACCTACCATAAATGTAGATGTTTGAGTGTATTCACTGTTGCAGTCATTACACTTGGGTTATCCTGCTGGCAGGCGACCCGCAGTCGGCCAGAGTTACAAAGTCTTGGTCCGGCGTCGGCTGCTGTCGCTTCTTCCCTGACGTCAGTGCGCCAGGGGTATACAAGATGCAACCAACGCCATTTTCTTCAGTTTTTCTTGCCCCAGATGTCAGGTGCCCCCAAATAGTTAGGCAATGCATATTGCTAACCAAAACATACAATGAATAAAAAACAATACCCTTATTTACAAGCAAATACACCACATAGGTTGTATATAAGTTGTATAGGATAGAAAGGCATAGATAAGTCCCAGCAAAGTAAGTGGGGATGGAGGGTGGGTAACCTGGACTGCAACAGTGAATACACTCTAACATCTACATTTATGGTAGGTACAAAACTGTACTATGGTCATAGTGTTTCACTGTTGCAGTCATTACACTTGGGTTGAATCCCAAAGCTGAGGTTGGGTGGCTGGGTCTATAAAGGATTTGGAGTGGCTATGAGGCCATGCAGCACTGCAGTGGCAAAGCCTGCTCTGGATTTAGAGTAAAGCGGCAAGTGGTAATGCTTGGTGAAGGTGTGCACTGAACTCCAAGTTGCAGCTTCCAAAATATCCTTGGTTGGTACTCCTCTAAGAAAGGCTGCTGAGGTGGCTGTTGCCCTGGTAGAATGTGGCCTAATGTTGGGCACTGTTTTTCCATGTTGTGTGTGGCAGAAACGGATACAGTGTCCTATCCACTTTGAAATAGTCTGCTTTGAAATAGCCTTTCCCTGTGATCATGCAGCATATTCTACAAACAATTGCTCAGTTTTCCTGAAAGCTTTTGTTTTGTCCAAGTAGAAACGTAACTGCCTGTGAATGTCCAATGAATGCAGTAGTCTCTCCCCTTTATTCTGGGGATTTGGATAAAATGTTGGCAAGTGAATAGTTTGGTTAAGAGCCACACTGGATACCACCTTTAGCATAAATGCAGGGTTTGTTCTTAAGGAAACCCTGTCTTGATGAAAAATGATGAAAGGTTCCACTGCCATTAATGCCTGTAGCTCTGAGACTCTTCGTGCTGAAGTTATTGCTAGTAGCAGAGCAGTTTTCCATGACAAAAATTTTAATTCTGCTGAACTGGCTGGCTCAAAAGGAGGTAAAGTTAGTTTTTCTAAGACAAAGTTGAGGTCCCAGGCTGGTGTTGGTGCTCTCCGGGGCGGTCTTATGTTTTTAGCCCCTCTGAGGTACTGTCTTAGTAATTGATGAGAGAAAATGTTATAATGAGCTGAAATGGCAGAGGCGTGGATCTTAATTGATGAAAAGGATAGGCCTTTCTCCAGCATCTCAGTTAAGTATTGTAATATCTGAGGAATATTTGGAACAAGAGGGTCAAAGCCTTGAGCCTGGTTCCAGGCGCAGAATCTCTTCCACTTATCTGAGTAGGATTTCCTGGTGCTGGACCTCCTGGCCTCCAAAAATGACATCCATAACAGCTTTAGAGAGAGGAGTTGGCTGTTTGGCTAGGATATCTGCCATGCAGTCAGATTTAAGGTTTTGAGCTGACTGTGCAGGATCGAATTGTTTTGTTGAGTCAGAAGGTGAGGAATTTGAGGTAAAATCCATGCTGGGCCTTGAGCCAAGTTCTTTAAGATTGGGTACCAGTGCTGGCGTAGCCAGTCTGGGGCAATCAGGATCATTTTTGGCCTCTCTTGCCTGGCTTTTAGGAGTACCTTTGAAAGGAGAGGCAGTGGTGGGAAGGCATAAACTTTTAGGGTTTTCCAGCTGAATGAGAGAGCATCCACTTTCCATGCTTGTGTGTTGTAAGTCCTTGTGCAGAATATTTCTGTAGTTGGCAGTTCAGAGAGGAGGCAAAAAGATCTATGTCTGGGCACCCCCATTTTTGTGTTATCATGCTGAATACTTGTGGATTTAATTTCCACTCGTGAGGAGCCATGATGTTTCTGCTTAAGTCGTCTGCAAGAGTATTTTTCTTTCCTGGCAGGAATTGTGCTTGCAGATGAATTTGATAAGTCAGTGCTGTATTCCACAAAGTCATGGCTTGTCTGCAGAGGGGGTAGGAGTGTGTGCCCCCTTGCTTGTTTATGTACCACATAACTGTGGTATTGTCCGTCTTTAGTAAACGTTGTCCTGGATGCAGAAGGTCCTTGAAAGCTGTCCGGGCATTTTATACAGCTAGCATCTCTTTTTGATTGATGTGAAGATGCATTTGGTCTGCGGCCCACTTGCCATGGATACATTTTCCTTCCATATGTGCTCCCCAGGCGTAATCTGATGCATCTGTTGTTAGTATCTGCCTGGCTGTGGGCAAAGTGAAAGGCTGTCCCTTGTGGTGACATGCCTGTACCTACCATCGAAACTCCTGTTGTAGGCAGGGAATAAGTGGTATCATTGCTTCCAAACTGTGACAGTGTTGAGTCCAAACACTTTTTAGATACCATTGTAACTTCCTCATATGCAGTCTGGCATATGGTATTAGTAGTATGCAGGATGCCATGAACCCCAAGGCCTGCAAAATTTTTCTTGCAGGGAGTTGGGTTTTTGTTGCCATCAATTGAAAGTACTGAGTCAGTTGTCTCTGCTTGTCTGGCGTGAGATAAGCCATCTGGGCAGTTGTATTTAAGCTTGCACCCAGGAATATTATCTCTTGTGAGGGCACTTGTTTTGACTTTTCATTTATAGTGTATCCTAGGCCCATAAGTAATCTTTTTACAAACGCCAGATGATTTAGTAGAATGTCCTTGCTCTCTGCTTGAATAAGGCAGTCGTCCAAGTAGGGATATATCTGAATTCCTTTTTGTCTGCAAAATGCAATTACTGGTGCCAGGCATTTTGTAAAGACCCTGGGTGCAGTAGATAAGCCAAAGGGCAGTGCAGAGAACTGGTAATGCATTGTGCCAGCTATGAATCCGAGGTATCTTCTGCAATTTTGTCTGATTGGGACATGCAGGTATGCCTCTGAGGTCCAAAGTAACAAGCCAAGCCTTCTTGCCCAACATGGGAAGAAGTTGCAGTAGAGTCAACATTTTGAATTTTGGAACATCCAGGTAACTATTTAGAATAGATAGGTCCAGTATGGGTCTCCAAGCTTTGTCCTTTCTGGGGACCTAAAAAAGTCTGGAGTAAAATCCTTGTCCTTGTTCCTGTTGGGGCACTTTATGAATAGCTCTCATGTCCATGAGAGCTGTAATTTGTTTTTGTGCCTCTGCCCATTGATTTTGTGGCAGGTCTGGCATTCCTTTTGGCCTTGGTAGAGTGTGAAAGTGGAACCTGTAACCTTGAGACACAATATTCAGTACCCATTTGTCTTGGGTGATTATATGCCAATTTTGTGAAAAAAGTGCTAGTTTCCCCCCCAAGGGAGCTTCCAAAAGGTAAGTGCTTGGCATTTGGAAGGAGAAGTCATTGGGACCGTTTCCTATACGGTTGTGACTTGTCTTCTCCTCCTTTTGGGGTTGAAGCACCCCACTGTCGTGGTCTGTAAGAGCCTTGAGGCTAAGATCTGCCTCTTGGGTGTCTGTATCTGCCTCTTTGTGGAAAGGACCAATTTTTTGAAGGCCGATTTCTGCTAAATCTAGGTGGCTGTACCTGTAAGAAATCTTTCACTGTTTGCATAGATTTTGCTTTATCCTCCATTTTCTTTAATACCTCTTCTGCCTTAATACCAAACAAGATATCATGCTGTAAAGGAGCATCCAATAATTTTGCCTTAACATGTCAGGTAAACGTTGTTCTTTTAACCAAGCATGCCTTCGAATCACAGATCCTGTAACTGCGGATCTACAAGACGCCTCTAATGAATCAAAACCACATTGCAGAGTATGTTTTCCCACTTGTTCAGCTGCATGCAATAAATCCTGCATTTCCTTATAATCAGGACCTTCTAAGCTTGGAAGCATTTTCTGTTTTAACAGAGACATTAAGTATTGTTGGCATTTAAGCATGTGGAACTGGCTATTTAAAGCCCTTACTGCTAAAGTTGCAGAAGTGTAAACTTTCTTCCGCCATCTATCCAATGCTCTAGAATCCGTGTCAGAGGGGACTGTATTTTAACAGTGGAAGCCTTTACCCCTTTGGGACCCTGGGAAATGGTTTCTGGGTCAGCAGCAGGGTTTTTATAAAGAAATTTGTGAGAGTCAGGGACTCTGTATTACCTGTCTGGCTTGACTGGTGCTGGGGGCAAAGAATCAGGGGTTAAACTGGATTCAGAGAACACATCATCCACAATATCTAACACAGGCGGAATAGCAAGGGGCCTGTGCTGAGGCAATAAAAGAAAATCTGAGCCTTTTCTTGGATTCTGAATAATCCTGGCTCTCTCAATGGAAATGCTCCCTCATGGTATGTAAAGTTTCCCCAAAAGAGTAATCCTCAGGAGGAGAGGCTGAAGGAATGGATTATTCAGCATCAGAGTCCTCATAGGGGGGTACAGAGTATCCCTGGTCTGAAGAGGAGTCAGAGGAAATGGAAACCTGATCAGAATAATCATAGTCTGTATCCTGCCTAGGCCTTTTATCAGGAAGGGGATGGGAACCGCTGATCAGAGTAATTAGGTCTTGGGCCATTTTGAGCATCTGTTTCTTAGGCATGGAGGACTGTCCAGGAGAATGCTGTACTTGTTTCTGTCTTTAATGGTGTTTTAGACTTGGTTGTTGTTTTGAAGGTCAGCTGTGAAGGTCTGAAAACACCCTCAGAAGCTGGTGCCTGCTCAGTGGCTCCGGACCCATCTGAGGGATTAGTTTCCGTAGGCCCAATACCTTGAGTATCCAGAGGCCTAGTTGTCTCCATGTGGGAGTCGGAAGCGGCCTGAGGCTCTGAGGTAGCGGGTATCAGGGGCTGCGAAAGAGCCTCACGGAGAACCGGCGATTGGCCTAGAAGAGGCTTCGTCGTCAGTTTTGGACCTCGGATGCCTGTCCTTATCCTTGTCTTTGCGTTTTTTGTGAATTCTGGTCATCGATTGTTCCGACAGCATTGTATAATTGAACCTTTGGCCAAAGTAATGCAAAGCAAAATCAAACAGACGTTTAATAGTGCGTTTGTTAAATCTAGAACAAAACCGACAACTAGTGACGTTGTGGTCAGAGCCTAGGCACGGAATACAGTAAGAATGAAAATCCTTATGAGGTATTTGGTTCCCACAAGAAATACAATTATTAACTTTTACTGACATTGGTCTGAGGCAAGAAAAAGTTTCTCCAACGGGGTACTTAGCTTTATTGAAGACTTCGGTTCTGAAATTCGAATTCGAAAATCTCAGGAGTTGGCCGACCGGCACTTGTGAACTGCTTTTGCTTTGGGCACCGCGCGGCAAGAAAGACTGAAGAAAATGGTTGCATCTTCTATACCCCTGGCGCACTGACGTCAGGGAAGAAGAAGACTGGAGTAAGGGTGCATCAGACACCATTGATCGTGGGTGAGTAGATGTAGTCTGAGGAAGCTTGTAGTAACTGCCCTTGACCATTTCCAAAAGAAGGGATAACCATTGTTACCTGGGCCAGAAGGGAGTCACTGTAATAATCTTTGGAGATTCCATCTGAATATTCAGAAGTACATTGGATATCAGTGGAAAGGGTGGAATAGTATACATGACTACTCCTGTTAAAGGAAAAGAAAATGAATCTGTCTTCCAGGCCTTCTTACATGGAGTTGTGGAGAAGAATCTTGCCAGCAGACTGTTCAGTGAAGAGGTAAAATAGATCTACTCAATGAACTTCACATAGATGAAACAAATCTTGCAAAAAAACCTGATCTAGTTTCCAGTCGCGAGGGTCTGCCCTTGCCCTGATCAGTCTGTCTGCCACATAATTTTGCTCTAACAAAATGCAGGAAGCCTGTAGAGTGCGACTGTGCAGTGAAGCTATATTCCAAACTAACACAGCTAGCTTGCAAAGGGGAATGACCTGGTTTCCCTCTTGCTTGCTGATGTGCCACATGGTATTGTCTTTAACAACCTGAAGAGGTCTTGGGGACCAAAGATGATTCAGAGAGTTGAGTGCCTTAATCAGGGCAAGCACCTCTTTTATATTTACGTGCCTAAATCTGCCCTTGGTGTCCTGTCCCATAAACTTTGCACTTTCAGCCCTCCAGAATCGGTTCCCCCAAGCAAGTCTGAGGAATCTGTGGTGACAGACTGCTTTGAAACAGGGAAGGGGAGACCTGGATTTAAGGATATATGCTGCCGCCACCAAATAATCTTTCAAACAAACCCCAGCACTGGGATTTGAAAGGACGAAGGATGTTGGTGTTGTGATCAAAGAGACTTCAAATACTACTGTATACTTTTCACGAAGAGTCTTGCAAGGGATACAGTGGGAATCACAAATGCCACGAGACGCAAAATCCTGAGGTATTCCTTTGCATTCCTTTGCTGTGACTGAAGTTTGAGTGGAAAACCTTAGAAATAGATCTAGATATAACTTTTCCTGTGTAAAAAAAAAGCTCTTTGACACCCTCAGGAACATAATCCTCTGTGAAGGAGTCAAAACGACTTTTGAATGTTCCCTTGGAATGCCAGCTTGTGTAAGAGATATCTCACAAAACTAAGATATTCCTGACATTTTGAAAAAACTACTCTGCAAAGAAAAGCAAACTATGGAAAAATGTGAATACCCTGTAGCCTACAATGAGCTATAATTGGAGCTAGACACTTTGTAAGCACTCTTGGAGTAGGGGATAGTCCAAAGTGTAAGGCAGAGAAAGTACAGTTGTGTACCTACCATAAATGTGGATGTTTGAGTGTATTCACTGTTGCAGTCATTACACTTGGGTTATCCTGCTGGCAGGCTACCTGCAGTCGGCCTGAATTCCAAAGTCCTGGTCCGGCATCAGTTGCTGTCGCCTCTTCCCTGACGTCAGTGCACCAGGGGTATACAAGATGCAGCTGACGCCATTTTCTTCAGTTTTTCTTGCCCCAGATGTCAGGTGCCCCCAAAAGGGTAGGCTAAAAACAATGCTTATAATAAGCATGCAGTAAAATAAACAATACCTTCATCTACAAGCAAATACACCACATAGGTTGTATAGGATAGAGAAGTACAGATAAGTCTCAGCAAAGAAAGGGGGATGGGTTGGTAACCTGGACTCCCAACAGTGAATACACTCTAATATCTACATTTATGGTAGGTACACAACTGTACTATGTTCATCGTGTTTCACTGTTGCAGTCATTACACTTGGGTTGAATCCCAAAGCTGAGGTTGGGCGGCTGGATCTAAATAGAACTAGGAGTAGCTATGAAGCCCTGCAGAACTGCAGTGGCAAAGCCTGCTCTGGATTTAAGAGTAAAGAGGCAAGTGGTAGTGCTTGGTAAAAGTGTGCACTGAAGTCCAAGTAGCAGCTTCCAAAATATCCTTGGTTGGTACTCCTCTGAGGAAGGCTGCTGAGGTGGCTGCTGCCCTGGTCGAATGTGGCCTAATGCCCTTAGGCACTGATTTGCCATGTTGTGCATAGCAGAAACGAATGCAGTGTCCTATCCATTTTGAAATAGTCTGCTTTGAGATAGCCTTTCCTTGTGATCCTGCAGCATATGCCACTAAAAGTTGCTCAGTCTTTCTGAAAGCTTTAGTTTTGTCCAAGTAGAAGCGTAGCTGTCTGTGTATGTCCAAAGAATGCAGTAGTCTCTTCCCTTTATTCTGGGGATTTGGATAAAAAGTAGGCAAATGAATGGTTTGATAAAGAGCCACACTGGATACTACCTTTGACATAAATATTGGGTTTGTCCTTAGAGAAACCCTGTCTGGATGGAAAATGATAAAAGCTTCCACAGCCATTAATGCCTGTAACTCTGAGACTCTTCTTGCTGAAGTTATTGCTAGGAGCAGAGCTGTTTTCCATTATAAGAATTTTATCTCGGCTGTATTGGCTGGCTCAAAAGGAGGCAGTGTGAGCTTTTCCAAGACAAAATTGAGGTCCCATGTAGGTATCGGTGGTCTCCTTGGGGGTCTTATGTTTTTGGCCTCTCTGAGGTACTGCCTTAGCAGTGGATGTGAAAAAATAGGTGGTTCCGTATTGTTAATGAGCTGAAATGGCAGAGGCATGGATCTTAATTGATGAGAAGGACAGGCCTTTGTCCAGCATCTCAGTTAGGTATTGTAAAATCTGAGGAATATTAGGAACAAGCGGGTCAATTCCTTGTGCCTGGTTCCAAGCACAGAATCTCTTCCATTTTTCTGCATAAGATTTTCTGGTGCTGGGCCTCCTGGCTTCCAAAATAACATCCATAACTGCTTTTGAGAGAGGTGTGTTCTGAGTGGTTATATTATTCGCCATGCAGCCAGATTTAAGGTTCTGAGTTGGCTGTGTAGGATCGGATTGTTTTGTTGGGTCAGAAGATGAGGAATTTGAGGTAAAGTCCAGGCTGGACCTTGAGACAAGCTCTTTAGGATTGGGTACCAGTGTTGGCTTGGCCAGTCTGGGGCAATCAATATCATTTTTGGCTTCTCTTGTCTGACCTTTAGGAGTACCTTGGGGAGGAGAGGCAGTGGAGGAAAGGCATATACTCAGGGGCGGCTCGTGGCATAGGGCTGCCGGACTGCAGCCCCCTCAAAAAGAAAAAAAGAAAGAAAAAGAAATGAAAAAATAAAACGAGTCCCGGCTTATCGGTCTATGCGCATGCTCAGGGCAGCCCGGCCGTCCCCATAGGGGGACACAAGGAGCGTCTGTGCACTTTTACAGTGCACAGACCATCAAGGATATGGGGCGCGTCCGGACTGCAAGAGGAGCAGCAGGGACTCGGGACAGTGCCTCAGGGATCTCGTCGGCGTCGGGAAGGAGCATGTGGATCTGGCGGGTCTTCAGTATTATGCTGAAGGATGTATGGACGTTAACTCTGGATGTATTCATTCAGGTAAGGTGCCTTCAATTTACAATGTTTATTTTTCTTTGTGTATGGTGCTTGTGCTTTACTGGAGTTTGTGTATGGTGCTTGTGCTTTACTGGAGTTTGTGTATGGTGCTTGTGCTTTACTGGAGTTTGTGTATGGTGCTTGTGCTTTACTGGAGTTTGTGTATGGTGCTTGTGCTTTACTGGAGTTTGTGTATGGTGCTTGTGCTTTACTGGAGTTTGTGTATGGTGCTTGTGCTTTACTGGAGTTTGTGTATGGTGCTTGTGCTTTACTGGAGTTTGTGTATGGTGCTTGTGCTTTACTGGAGTTTGTGTCTGGTGCTTGTGCTTTACTGGAGTTTGTGTCTGGTGCTTGTGCTTTACTGGAGTTTGTGTCTGGTGCTTGTGCTTTACTGGAGTTTGTGTCTGGTGCTTGTGCTTTACTGGAGTTTGTGTCTGGTGCTTGTGCTTTACTGGAGTTTGTGTCTGGTGCTTGTGCTTTACTGGAGTTTGTGTCTGGTGCTTGTGCTTTACTGGAGTTTGTGTCTGGTGCTTGTGCTTTACTGGAGTTTGTGTCTGGTGCTTGTGCTTTACTGGAGTTTGTGTCTGGTGCTTGTGCTTTACTGGAGTTTGTGTCTGGTGCTTGTGCTTTACTGGAGTTTGTGTCTGGTGCTTGTGCTTTACTGGAGTTTGTGTCTGGTGCTTGTGCTTTACTGGAGTTTGTGTCTGGTGCTTGTGCTTTACTGGAGTTTGTGTCTGGTGCTTGTGCTTTACTGGAGTTTGTGTCTGGTGCTTGTGCTTTACTGGAGTTTGTGTCTGGTGCTTGTGCTTTACTGGAGTTTGTGTCTGGTGCTTGTGCTTTACTGGAGTTTGTGTCTGGTGCTTGTGCTTTACTGGAGTTTGTGTCTGGTGCTTGTGCTTTACTGGAGTTTGTGTCTGGTGCTTGTGCTTTACTGGAGTTTGTGTCTGGTGCTTGTGCTTTACTGGAGTTTGTGTCTGGTGCTTGTGCTTTACTGGAGTTTGTGTCTGGTGCTTGTGCTTTACTGGAGTTTGTGTCTGGTGCTTGTGCTTTACTGGAGTTTGTGTCTGGTGCTTGTGCTTTACTGGAGTTTGTGTCTGGTGCTTGTGCTTTACTGGAGTTTGTGTCTGGTGCTTGTGCTTTACTGGAGTTTGTGTCTGGTGCTTGTGCTTTACTGGAGTTTGTGTCTGGTGCTTGTGCTTTACTGGAGTTTGTGTCTGGTGCTTTACTGGAGTTTGTGTCTGGTGCTTTACTGGAGTTTGTGTCTGGTGCTTTACTGGAGTTTGTGTGCGTGTGCGTGTGTAAATGCCCCAGGTGCTTATGGTGGTGTGGTAGGGAATGCCTCAGGCTTGAACCCTGTACCCTGTATGCAGGTGTTAAAGACTTGAGTTCCCTACCCACCACCATTTGTAAAAAAATTTCAGATTTTTACCTCATATTTGATCTGATCTGTTCCTCATAATATCTGTGGTTTGTAAATGTTGTAATGCTTGATATTTGATGGTGTAGTAGTAGCATTGTTGCCTCACAGCTGCAGGTTCTTGGGTTTGATTCTTGGCTGGGGTTCCTTCTTTGTGGCGTCTGTATCTTCTCCTGTGTTTGTGTGGGTTTGCTTTTGTGCCCTCCCATGTTACAAAGACATGTCTGCATTATTTCTTCCTGGGCCTCCGCTGAAAATTTGTTTATTTGTTCCAAGTCAGACTGTCCTGATTAAAAATGTTAAATAAAATTGATAGGCATTTGAATTTCAGACTTAAGGGTTTCTGAATGTTTAATTCCCTTGCAGATTTGATGGTGCAGTGGTAGTATTGTTGCCTCACAGCTATAGGTTTTCTGGTTTGATTCTTGGTTGGGGTGGCTTCTGTGTGGAGTCTGCATCTCCTGCCTGTGTTTGTGTGGATTTGCTCTGGTGCCCTGCCATTTTACAAAGATGTGTCTGCAGTTTTAATCCCTCGTCTCTGCTGAAAATTGTTTTGTTCTGTCCGCAGTAAATTTGACAGGCATTTGAATTTCAGACTTCAGGTTTCTGAATGTTTAATTCCTTGCAGATTTGATGGTGCAGTGGTAGTATTGTTGCCTCACAGCTATAGGTTTTCTGGTTTGATTCTTGGTTGGGGTGGCTTCTGTGTGGAGTCTGCATCTCCTGCCTGTGTTTGTGTGGATTTGCTCTGGTGCCCTGCCATTTTACAAAGATGTGTCTGCAGTTTTAATCCCTCGTCTCTGCTGAAAATTGTTTTGTTCTGTCCAGTAAATTTGACAGGCATTTGAATTTCAGACTTCAGGTTTCTGAATGTTTAATTCCTTGCAGATTTGATGGTGCAGTGGTAGTATTGTTGCCTCACAGCTATAGGTTTTCTGGTTTGATTCTTGGTTGGGGTGGCTTCTGTGTGGAGTCTGCATCTCCTCCATGTGTTTGTGTGGATTTGCTCTGGTGCCCTGCCATTTTACAAAGGCGTGTCTGCAGTTTTAATCCCTGCTGAAAATTGGTTTTGTTCTGTCCGCAGTAAAATTGACAGGCATTTGAATTTCAGACTTCAGGTTTCTGAATGTTTAATTCCTTGCATAATTGATGGTGCGGTGGTAGTATTGTTGCCTCACAGCTATAGGTTTTCTGGTTTGATTCTTGGTTGGGGTGGCTTCTGTTTGGAGTCTGCATCTCCTGCCTGTGTTTGTGTGGATTTGCTCTGGTGCCCTGCCATTTTACAAAGATGTGTCTGCAGTTTTAATCCCTCGTCTCTGCTGAAAATTGTTTTGTTCTGTCCGCAGTAAAATTGACAGGCATTTGAATTTCAGACTTCAGGTTTCTGAATGTTTAATTCCTTGTATAATTGATGGTGCAGTGATAGTATTGTTACCTCACAACTATAGGTTTTCTGGTTTGATTTTTGGTTGGGGTGGCTTCTGTCTGCATCTCCTCCTGTATTTGTGTGGATTTGCTCTGGTGCCCTGCCATTTTGCAAAGACGTGTCTGCAGTATTAATCCCTGCATCTCTGCTGAAAATTGTTTTGTTCTGTCCAGTAAAATTGACAGGCATTTGAATTTCAGACTTCAGGTTTCTGAATGTTTGATTCCTTGCAGATTTGATGGTGCAGTGGTAGTATTGTTGCCTCACAGCTATAGGTTTTCTGGTTTGATTCTTGGTTGGGGTGGCTTCTGTGTGGAGTCTGCATCTCCTCCATGTGTTTGTGTGGATTTGCTCTGGTGCCCTGCCATTTTACAAAGACGTGTCTGCAGTTTTAATCCCTGCTGAAAATTGGTTTTGTTCTGTCCAGTAAAATTGACAGGCATTTGAATTTCAGACTTCAGGTTTCTGAATGTTTAATTCCTTGCATAATTGATGGTGCGGTGGTAGTATTGTTGCCTCACAGCTATAGGTTTTCTGGTTTGATTCTTGGTTGGGGTGGCTTCTGTTTGGAGTCTGCATCTCCTGCCTGTGTTTGTGTGGATTTGCTCTGATGCCCTGCCATTTTACAAAGACGTGTCTGCAGTATTAATCCCTCTGCTGAAAATTGTTTTGTTCTGTCCGCAGTAGAATTGACCGCATTTGAATTTCAAACTTCATGTTCTTCAGAATACATAGTAGCACAACCTTTTTTCTAGCAATTTTCTAAGTTTATAAGATGAATATTTTAAATTTGTCCCTATTTTTGGGACTGTATTCCCCATTATTGGCTTCGTCCAGGTTTTTGTGCTAAGGTTGACAGCTATGGCAAGAACTGAATTCACTGAATATGGACTGTAGAATTGTGCATATTTACTGATAAAGGTGCACTGTAGAATTGTGCATATTTACTGATAATGGTGGACTGTAGAATTGTGCATATTTACTAATAATGGTGGACTGTGGAATTGTGCATATTTACTAATAATGGTGGACTGTAGAATTGTGTATATTTACTAATAATGGTGGACTGTGGAAGTCTGAGTAGACTTTTTATGATAAATGTTCTCAACTGGGCAGTTTTGCCATTATGGGTGCATATGTTTTGTTTCATTGCTTACTGGAAAATGTTCAAAACAAATTTAAAACACCCTCTAACAAGTGTACTGTATTGTACAAGGAATATAATTTTAGTACAATGAGGAAGGTGTATCAAAGAGCACATGTATGTTTCATATGCAAGGGGCCTATGATTCAAAAACAGCCCAAAATTAATCTTTATCTGCCACTGGCAAAATGTATTTTCTTTGAATGTGGGTTTCAATGAATGTGAGTTTCAAGGGCAGAGAAGTTTTAATGCTAAGTTTTCATTGTGAGACTGCATTGCTTTGTTTAACAGATTACTTAATGTTTGTGCTGTAAAATACAAAATAAAACTTTCAAATGAAGTCCAATCATTGAAGTAAAGCAGTATGCACATTAGTGTTTATGGTAAATGGAGTGAAATAGCCAAGTAATGGTTAATTGGAATGGCTGCAGAGGCTCCAGTTCAACCATTATTTTGTCAGGGGAAGGGCAGCAAACTCAGACAGGCCCAGCTGAACTATACCTCCCAACTGTCCAGATTTTCAAAGAATGAATAGATTTTTGCTTCTTATTTTTGGTTTGTTGTTCATAAAATTTGTAGTTTTAATTCCTAAATGATTTGCCAGAAGTCACTAAATAATAAGTTTCAGACTTCATAACCTTCATAAAATGCATGTTAAAGTAAGAGCCGTTCTATCAACTGTCTCAATTTATACAAGAGCAATTTTTAGTACTGTTTATATGTGCCCCAATATATTTGGCCTTGTTCAGATTTACTGCATTAACAGGTTGAGAGGTACATGCAAATAAATTGCTTTATAGAATTAGGCATAGCCAACCTCTCAACTGTCCCCAATTTTTGGCTCAAAATGTTGCTCTTCCCCTAATAATCCCTCCTAAAATAGCAATTTTGGAAGAAAACATGGAGGGTTTACAATTAAGAAATAACTGTAATAATCAAAGTTATAGATTACTTGAAATGCATGTAGATTCTTTTATTTTGTCAGCTGCTCAAGGTAGCAGTACTAATATTAAAGTGTCCCTTCTTTGACAGGTAGAAGCTGTATTGTGTGTCTATTTTATATTTTTGCATCACATTTTTGGTCCATTTTTCATAAAATTGTGTTTTTGGCAAATTAGTGACAAATCACTAAAGACTGAAGTTAGAAAATGACAGACATTTGAGTTTCAGATTTTATACCCTTCAGAAAATTCATACTAATGCAAGACCTATTCTATTATCTTTCTAAGTTTATTAGAGCAATATTTAAAATTGTCCTTCTTGTTGTGCCTTTGTCCCACTTCTGTGTATGGCTTTGTCCAGATTTCTTGCTCTTGAAGTTGAGAGGTATGACAAATGTGTCAGGGCCATCACAGTCAGCCAGAGAGATTTCAAATTGTGACATGCTTGTTGCACCCACTCCCCATGTAGTGACTCTGGATGTGTCCAAGCAAGGCAAGGAGTAGTTGTATCTACCTTGGATGGGGAGGACACACTGCATAAGTACTACAGTGGCTTTTCATCTGTCCTTGATTTTGCAGAATGGTCTGGTTTCTGTCATATTTTTGTACTGTTGATTTATGCTTATTACTCAAAGTGCCTGTTGCTCTGTGTTTAAGTAGCAATGCTTTAATGACCATAAGGTAAGCTTGTCTGACATCGTAAGATGCAAGTAAGCTTTAATAAGCATACTGTTAAAGAATTGCCAACATTGAAAGCCTTTCTGTTGTTGCCATGCAGAGAATACTTGACTAGATAATGTATAAGCCTTGGGTATTAAAGGACAGGATTCCATTATTTTAAAAAGCTCATTACACTTGTTGGAGACTTCCAGTCATCTCTACAGGCTTTACCGTAAACTAAACAGAATGCCAATCATGTGTGGTCCATAACCTGTACAGTAATCCTTTAAGCAATGTATCTTGAGCTTGTTTCTTGTTTGCTTTTCATTTTTACTTTTA
This sequence comes from Protopterus annectens, assembly GCF_019279795.1. Taxonomy (NCBI): domain Eukaryota; kingdom Metazoa; phylum Chordata; order Ceratodontiformes; family Protopteridae; genus Protopterus; species Protopterus annectens. Next base: position 165,722,265 of record NC_056751.1, on the reverse strand, counting down.
TCATGTTTTCCCCATGAAACGTTGTCAGGCAGCAGGTCTTTTTGGATAAGAAACATTTTTACAAGTGGGGGCATCACATAGATTTCTACTTTCAGCATGTTGCTTGGTACTTTAATAAAGCTGAATATATTATAATTAGAACTGCAGTGCAAGGAGAAGTAGTTTGAGTTGAGTGCTTCTGGTTTTTCTTATACTTGATTTTGACTGGCATTCCAGTAATGTATTTAAAAGTAATTTATTTTTCAAGCCTCACAACCTTTTGTTTCCATCTAGATATTAAGTAAGCTGTCATGCAGCCAATGCATTGAAATATTTTTATTCTTCTACACTTATTTTTGTCTTGATTGGACTTTCATAATGATGGTTTGCCACCCAGGGCAGCGTATTTAATTAGTTAGTTTTTTTGTGGTTTTGTGCATAGCTCCTCCCCTTTATGGTTGACCACACCCCTTCCCTTTGACCCCGCCCATTCAGCGTCTCCTGCAGCCCCCCTGTGATTTGAAGTCACCAGCCGCCACTGCATATACTGTAAGGGTTTTCCAGCTGAATGATAGAGCGTCCACCTTCCCTTCCATGCTTGATTGTGATAAGTCCTTGTGCAGAATCACTGTAGTTGGTAGTTGTGAGGGGTGGCAAATAGATCTATGTCTGGGCATCCCCATTTCCTTGTTATCATGCTGAAGACTTGTGGATCTAGTTTCCACTCGTGAGGGTGCATGAGGTTTCTGCTTAGTTCGTCTGCCAGAGTATTTGTCTTTCCTGGCAGGAATTGTGCTTGCACATGTACTTGGTAAGTCAATGCGGTGTTCCACAAAGTCATGGCTTGCAGGCAGAGGGGGTAGGAATGTGTGCCCTCTTGCTTATTTATGTACCACATGACTGTAGTATTGTCAGTCTTTAGCAATAGTTGTCCTGGATGGAGAAGATCCTTGAAGGGTGTTAGGGCATTCTGTACTGCTAGCATCTCTTTTTCACTGATATGAAGATGCATTTGGCTTGCGGACCACGTGCCCTGAATACATTTTCCTGCCATGTGTGCCCCCAGGCGTAATCCGATGCATCTGTTGTTAGTGTCTGCCTAGCTGTGGGTAGAGTGAATGGCTGTCCCTTGTTGAGGTGACAGGCCAGTGCCACCATCGAAACTCCTGTTGCAGGCAGGGAATGAGGGTAATTAATGTTTCCAGGCTGTGGCAATGTTGAGTCCAAACACTTTTTAGATACCATTGTAGCTTCCTCATATGCAGTCTTACATATGGAATTAGCAGAATGCAGGATGCCATGAAGCCCAAAGCCTGCAGAATTTTTCTTGCAGGTAACTGGGTTTCTGTTGCCATGTTTTCGAAGTAATAAGTCAGTTGCCTTTGCTTGCCTGGCATGAGATAAGCCATCTGGGCAGTTTTATTTAAGCTTGCACCCAGGACTATTGTCTTTTGAGAGGGCACTAGTTTTGATTTCTTTTCGTTTACTGTGTACCCTAGGCAAATTAGTAATCTTTTTACAAACGCCAGATGCTTTAATAGAATGTCCTTGCTCTCTGCTTGAATAAGGCAGTCGTCCAAGTAGGGATAAATTTGAATTCCTCTTTGTCTGCAAAATGCAATTACTGGTGCCAGGCATTTTGTGAAGACCCTGGGCGCAGTAGATAAGCCAAAGGGCAGTGCAGAGAATTGGTAGTGCGTTGAGCCAGCTATGAATCTGAGGTATCTTCTGCAAGACTGTCTGATTGGGACATGCAGGTATGCCTCTGAGGTCCAAAGTTACGGGCCAAGCCTTCTTGCCCAGCATGGGCAGAAGTTGCTGCAGTGTCAACATTTTGAATTTGGGAACGTCCAGAAAAGTATTTAGAATAGACAGGTCTAGTATTGGTCTCCATGCTTTGTCCTTTCTGGGTACCAAGAAAAGCCTCGAGTAAAATCCTTGTCCCTGCTCTTGCTGTGGTACTCGCTGAATAGCCCTCATGTCCATGAGAGATGAAATTTGCTTTTGTGCCTCTGCCCATTGATTGTGTGGCAGGTCTGGCATACCTTTCGCCTTTGGAAGGGTGTGAAAATGGAACCTGTAGCCCTGAGAAACAATATTCAGTATCCATTTGTCCTGGGTGATCAAGTGCCAATTGTGTAAAAAAAGTGCTAGCTTTCCCCCTAAGGGTGCTGTCAAAAGATAAGTGCTTGGCATTGGCAGTGGGAAGTCATTGGGGCCGTTTCCTATATGGTTGTGATTTGTCTTCTCCGCTTTTGGAGGTAGAATCATCCCATTGCTTAAGCCTGTATGAGGCATGGAGCTGAGATCTGCCTCTAGGGTGCCTGTATCTGGCTCTTTGTGGTCTGTCTGACACTGGAAAGGACCAATTCTTAGAAGGCCAGTTCCTGCTAAATTTTGGTGGCTGAACCTGTAAGAAATCCTTTACTGTCTGCATAGATTTTGCTTTATTCTCCATTTTCTTTAACACCTCTTCTGCCTTAACACCAAACAATGTATCATGCTGTAATGGCGCATCCAATAATTTTGCTTTAACATGATCAGGCATATTCTGTTCCTTTAACCAAGCATGCCTTCAAATGACAGAGCCTGTAACAGCGGCCCTGCAAGAGGCTTCTAGTAAATCAAAACCACATTGCAAAGTATGCTTTCCCACTTGTTCAGCTGCATGCAATACTGCATTTCTTTGTTTTCAGGACATTCAGAGTTTGTCTGCATTTTCTGTTTTAGCAGAGACATTAGGTATTGCTGATGAAACTGGCAATTTAAATCCCTTATAGCCAAAGTAGCAGAGGTGTAAACTTTTTTCCCCCATCTGTCCAGTGCTCTAGAATCCCTATCAGAGGGGACAGGGTTTTTTGCAGTGAAAGCCTTGACCCTTTTGGGACCCTGAGAAATAGTTTCTAGGTCAGCAGCAGGCTTTTTATATAGAAATTTGTGAGAATCTGGAACCCTGTAGTAACTATCTGGCTTAACTGGTGCAAGGGGTAAAGAGTCAGGAGACAGACTGGACTCTGAAAATACATCATCAACAATGTCTAGTACAAGTGCAATAGCAAGAGGTCTGTGCAGAGGCAATAAAAGAAAATCTCTGAGCCTTTTCTTAGATTCTGAATAATCTTGGCTCTCCCAGTGGAAATGCTCCCTCATGGTGTGCAGGGTTTCCCCAAAAGAATAGTCCACAGGAGGAGAGGCTGAAGGGATAGATTCTTTAGCATCAGAGTCCTCATAGGGAGGAGGAGAGAATCCCTGTTCTGAAGAGGAGTCAGAGGAAATGGAAACCTGATCAGAGGAATCATAATCTATCTCTTGCTTAGGCCTTTTATCAGAAGGGGGTTGGGAACCCCTGATCAAAGTAATTAGGTCTTCAGCCATTATGAGCATCTGTTTCTTAGGTATGGAAGTCTGTCCAGGAGACTGCTGTAGTTTCTTTGTCTTTAAAGCTGTTTTAGTCTTTGTCTTGGATGCTGAGGTTAGTTTGATATAAAGCTGCGTAGGTCTGAAAACACCCTGAGAAGCTGATGCCGGCTCAGAGGCTCCAGACCCATCTGAGGGATTAATTTCCGAAGGCCCAATACCTTGAGTATCCAGAGGCCGAGCTGTCTCCACATGGGAGGCGGCCTGTGGCTCTGAGGTAGCGGGTGTCAGGGGCTGTGAAAGCGCCTCACTGAGAACCAGCGACTGGCCTAGAGGAGGCTTCGTCGTCGGTTTTGGACCTCAGATGTCTGTCCTTTTCTTTCTCCTTGCGCTTTTTATGAACTTCGGTCGTCGGCTGTTCCGACGGCATTATATAGTTAAACCTTCGGCCAAAGTAATGAAATGCAAAATCGTACCGACGCTTAATAGTGCGTTGGTTAAATCTAGCACAAAACCGACAACTAGCAACATCGTGGTCAGGGCCTAGGCAAGGAATACAGTAAGAATGAAAATCCTTATGAGGTATTTGCTTCCCACAAGAAATACAATTGTTAACTTTTTCTGACATCGGTCTGGAGCAAGAAAAAAGGTTCCCCAATGGGGTACTTAGCTTTATTGAAGACTGCTGAGATTTTCGAAATTGAATTTCAGATCCGGAGTCTGCCGACCGGCACTTGCAAACTGCTTTTGCTTCGGGCACTGCATGGCAAGTAAGACTGAAGAAAATGGCGTCGGCTGCATCTTATATACTCCTGGCGCACTGACGTCAGGGAAGAGGCGACAGCAACCGACGCCGGACCAGGACTTTGGAATTCAGGCCGACTGCGGGTAGCCTGCCAGCAGGATAACCCAAGTGTAATGACTGCAACAGTGAAACATGATGAACATCGCACAAACAAAACCTTAAGAAACTCCTTAAGTCTGGATGAATAAGGATGTGATAAGCATATTTTAAAATCTAGTGTTACTAGGAAACCTGAACGAGGGAAGTAACATCATCTGGAACTTGGACACTATCGCAAATAGGTTTAGGAAAGAAAAATCCAGAACACTGGTCTCAAACCATTTCCTTTCTTTGGCACCAAAAACATCTTTAAATAAAAATAAATAAATAAATAAATAAACTTTTCCCACCTGGAAAGGAGGAACTATTTTGTCAATCTGTGGAATAGCATGTGATGAATGACAGGTGGAAATAAGAGAATCTGGTCTGGTGGAAAAGGGATTAGCCATGTAAAGGAGGAATATCATCCCCACTGCCATATGTGATCTTGATGAACGATCTTCAGAACCCATTTGTCTGAAACTATCTGTTGCCAAAGAGAATAGTGGAGATTCAGACTTTCTAGAAGGGAAAACGGGCTGCCAGGGTGGGAGGGGAGACAAGACCCCGTAAAAACAGTCATTCTGACCTGTTGGACTATTCTTATTCTTTTGGGGGGGGGGTCCCTGAATTCTTTTGGAATCCCCTTGTCATTTCTTCTTCCATCTGTTTACCTGCACTTTGCTGAAATTGTTTTATTTTGTTTTTACCAAAATTAGATAATGGTTAGAGAATCTCTTAAATTTTTTGGAAAAGGAGGACTGAAAATCTTGAGATTATCACACTTTTTGATCACTCTGCAGCCGTTCAGCAAAAAGCAGTTTAAGCTCCAGCTTTGGGGCAAGACATGACATTCGGTAGTCTAGAGGAAAAAATAAGCCAAATGTGCTCAGAGCTGATTAAAATAAATTAAACACTGAAGGAGTACTTTGGCTCAAACAATAAAAAGCTAGAAAAATGGAAGAAGCTTTAACAGATATATAAATGAAGTGAAAAAACTCACAAAAATCAGAGGTCAAACTGAAGAAAAGGTTGGCTGAATATGCCAATGCTCAAGAAGAGAAGTTTCAAAAAATGGCAAAATTAGAGGACAAAGCACATAGGGAAAACCTGGGATTTTCTGTTTTACTAGAGAAACTGGAAGAAACAGACTGCACTAAGTTTATGAAAGCACAAATATGCAACTGGACTGGTATTCCACAGAAGGAATTGTTAACTGAAAGGGCACACTGTGTGTATGCCCCAAACCTGGCCATAAGAAAGCAGTCAAGACCTCTAATAGTAAAGATGCAATCCTACTAGCAGAAAGAGTTGATTCTGAGAAACCCATGGCAGAAGGACAAAGCACTAAAAGTTGAAGATAGTAGTGTGTTTCTGGAAAATGATTACTCACTGTACACCAGGCAAGAGAGGAGTAAATTCATTCCAGCAATTAGAAATGTCAAGGGTCAGGTAGGATGATTCACACTGTATTCAGATATCTTCAGAGTATTTTTTTCCTAGAGGGTCAAACTTATTTTTTGATGCAGAACATGCTAAGGCAGAAAATATAAAAGTTTGTCCAACAAAAATTGAGCTATCAAACAAAAGGGGGCTCTGCTTCTTATTCTTCTGACAATGAATCTCATAGAAAGACTATACCAGTGAAACCTTTGAGAAAAACACATGAGCTGACTAAAAGAACCACAAGTACAATGGAAATTAACCAGAGAATGAAGTTGGGAGATGAAGATTAACATGAAGAAAACCAACAACTTCAAAATTAATAAATAAATGTGGGATTACAAAGCATCAAATCACATTTGTAAAACATGTCAGAACAAGAAAACCTGTACATTTTTGGTCTTTTTCGACTTTGTTAAACTTGTAGGGGACTCCAAAAGCATATGCCCTACTTCATGTCTGGAAGCACATTACGGAGCAGGGAAGGAGGAGGAAAGAGGTAAGAAACAATTTTTTGCCCTTAACAGTATTTTTAATAAAACATGACATACACTGGATGGTATATACTACTGCATTTTCAGTTTTTTTTTTTTTTTTTTGTGTGGGTTATGTACACAGGTGCCCTTTTTCCCTTCCTTCTTTCTTCTTCTTTAGTTTTAAGAAATATAAGCACTGCAACGCAAAAATCTAGACAAAAGTATGTTTAAGACTATAGGCTGTAATCTCACGTTGTTGAAGTGCGAAATGGGATTTAAAAGTATACAGAGCATGATGCAAGTAAAACTGATACGCTTCCAATAACAAGTTTCGACTGGAAGCAAATAAATAAAAGAACACAATGTAATGAAAAGTTTTCCTTTACCAACTAAAGCTTCACAGTGTGACATGAGAAGCTTGTAGATGAAGGAAACTGTGTACCTGGGTTCTCAGGTTTTTTATGGACACAATCTGATAAGGCAACAAAAACAAAAAGTACAGTTGTGTACACCTACCATAAATGTAGATGTTCGAGTGTCTTCACTGTTGCAGTCATAACTGTAGGGTGCTCCTGCCGGCAGGCAGCCCGAGGTCGGCCAGAATCCCAAAGTCTGGGTCCGGCGTCGGCTGTACAAGCTAGTACCCTGGCGTCAGTACGCTTTGGTACATAGCCCTCAGCCGACGCCATCTTCTCCAGCCTTTCTTGCCCTAGATGTCAGAAGTCCCCAACAAAACAAAAATGAATCCAACAAGGAAACACAAATACACCACAAAAAAGGAAAAGGGAGAAAAAAGAGGGGATAGGAGGGAGGGAAACCCCGACTGCAACAGTGAAGACACTCGAACATCTACATTTATGGTAGGTGTACACAACTGTACTATGTTCTTCGTGTTTCACTGTTGCAGTCATAACTGTAGGGTGGAATCCCAAAGCAGTGTAAAAGGGGAGGAAGCTTTAGATAGAAGAAGGGGAGGCTAGAATACCCTGCAAGACAGCAGAGGCAAAGCCTGCCCTGGACTTAGAAAACAGAGGGAGATTGGAGTGCTTGGAAAAAGTATGCACAGAACTCCAAGTGGCAGCTTCCAAGATATCGTTGGTAGGGACTCCTCTGAGGAAAGCTGTAGAAGTGGCAGCTGCTCTAGTAGAATGACTTCTAATGGTACCTGGAAACTGTTTCCCATGATGAGTGTAACAAAATCTGATTCCATAAGCAATCCATTTGGAAATAGTTCGTTTAGAAATAGGTTTTCTAAGAGAACTGGAGGCAAAAGAAACAAACAATTGATTAGACTTTCTGAACTCTTTAGTCTTGTCCAGGTAAAATCGTAACTGTCTGTGCACATCTAATGAATGCAAAATCGACTTTCTGAACTCTTTAGTCTTGTCCAGGTAAAATCGTAACTGTCTGTGCACATCTAATGAATGCAAAATCCTTTCCCCTTTACTTTGAGGATTTGGAAAGAAAGTAGGAAGGTGAATTGTCTGATTTAAAGCCACTTTCGAAATCACCTTAGGCATGAAAGTAGGATTGGTCCTCAAGGACACTCTGTCCTGATGGAAAATAAGGTATGGTTCCACAGCCATGAGAGCTTGCAACTCTGAGACCCTTCTGGCAGAGGTCAATGCTAATAAAAGAACAGTCTTCCAAGATAAAAACTTAATATCTGAAGATGCAGCAGGCTCAAAAGGAGGCAAAGTAAGTTTTTCTAAAACATAATTAAGATCCCAGGCAGGGACAGGAGGGGTCCTGGGAGGCCAAATTTTGCCCCTCTCAAGAATTGCTTCACCAAAGGATGAGAAAAACAGGAGGATCAGAACTGAAATGCAGAAATAGCAGAAGCATGAATCTTAATGGAAGAAAAGGAAAGTCCTTTAGATAAAAGTTCGAAGGTAAAGCAAAATAGAAGAGAGATCAGGTACCAGAGGATCCGAGCCTCAGTCCTGCATCCAAATACAAAACCTCTTCCATTTAGAGGCATAGGATTTCCTAGTGCTAGGCCGCCTAGCTTCCAAAAGAACATCCAAAACTTGTTTGGGAAGACTAGAGGAAATCAAATTCCTTTGAAGAGCCAAGCTGCCAGGCAAAGGGTCTTGAGGTTGGAATGTAGTAACTGACCCTGATGCTGGGACAAAAGCGAAGGGTTCAGAGGAGAATCCAAGGAGGCCCCAAGAACAGGTGCTTTAAAGTTGGATACCAAAACTGTCGAGGCCAATTTGGAGCAATCAAGATGAGGAACTTGGGCTTGTCCTGTTTTATCTTCAGTAATACCGAGGTAGTAGAGGAAGAGGAGGAAGGCATATGCTGAAAGGCTTCTCCAGCTGAAGGACAGGGCATCCACTCTCCAAGCTGTTTTGTGGAAGGACCTGGTGCAAAAGCGAGGCAGCTGATGATTGAGATGGGATGCAAACAGATCTATCTGGGGACATCCCCAAACTGCAGTAATCCTGTTGAATAAGTTGGTGTCCGGCATCCATTCATGAGGATCTGAAATGTTTCTGCTCAGGCTGTCTGCTAAGAGATTCTGTTTCCCTGGAATGAATTGAGCCTGGAGATGTAGATTCAAATTTAGAGCTGTGTCCCATAAAGCCATAGCTAGTCTGCAAAGGAATGAGAACCCCCCTGCTTGTTGATGTACCACATGACCGTGGTGTTGTCTGTGCGAATTAGCAGAGGCCCTGGTTGCAAAAGGTTCTTGAAGGCTAGAAGGGCATTTTGAACTGCCAACATTTCCTTCAGATTGATGTGCCAGTGAAGATGGTCCTTTGTCCAGGTTCCCTGCTGGCAATTGTCTAGAAAGTGTGCTCCCCAAGCATAATCCGAGGCGTCCGTGGTTAGGATTTGAGTAGGTTGAGGAAGATGAAAAGGCTTTCCTTCGTTTAAAGTGCATACCCTGGACCACCAGAGGGACTCCCTCAGAAGGCAGGGGATCAGAGGAATCAGAATATCCAGATCGTGGTAATGCTGTGACCATACACTTTTCAGATACCATTGAAGCTTTCTCATGTGAAGCCTTGTGTTTGGAATCAACAGAATGCAGGAAGCCATGTAGCCCAGAGCCTGCAGGAATTTCCTTGCAGTGAGCTGAGATAGAGTTGCTAAGGTGTTGAAAGCAGAAGCCAGCTGAGTTTGTTTTTCTGGAGTGAGGAAGGCCCTTTGTAAGGTTGTATTTAAGAGGGCTCCCAAGAATACCATTTGTTGAGAAGGGATCAAATGTGACTTTTTTGTGTTCACTGAAAATCCCAGTAGGAGGAGAAGACGTTGAACAAAGTCCAGATGTTGATGCAGAAGATCTTTGCTGTCTGCCTGAATAAGGCAGTCGTCCAAATAGGGGTAAATCTGGATCCCCTGAAGTCTGCAGTAAGCCACTACTGGTGCCAGGCACTTGGTAAAGACTCTGGGCGCAGTAGATAAACCAAAGGGCAGTACAGAGAATTGAAAGTGCCTCGAACCTGCCTTGAACCTGAGGAATTTCCTGCGTTCTTGCCTGATGGGAATATGTAAATAGGCTTCCTTTAAGTCCAATATCACCATCCAGGCGTCCTGAGAGAGCATTGGAATTGGTTGCTGCAGAGTAAGCATCTTGAATTTTGGAATTTCCAAAAAGGTGTTTAACACAGATAGGTCCAGAATAGGTCTCCATGAGTTTTGTTTTCTGGGAACCAGAAACAGTCTTGAATAAAAACCTTTTCCCATCTCCGAGAGTGGAACAGGCTCTATGGCTCTCATGGCCAGAAGAGCATCCACTTGAGTTAAGGCCTCTGACCATTGATGTTTTGGCAGATCTGGCCAACCGTGAGCCCTTGGCAAAGTGTGAAAGTGGAATTTGTAACCTTTTAAAATCACGTCCAATACCCATCTGTCCTGGGTAATATGAGCCCAATTTCTGTAAAAAAGAGACAGTTTTCCTCCGAGAGGGGCATCCAGGTGAAGGGGTCCTGTAGCCCAACCGAGAGAGTCATTGAGTTTGCTTTCTTTGAGATTGGGATCTGTCTTCTCCCCTTCTAGGTGAAGAAGCAGTCCATTGTCTAGATCTGTAAGAGGCCTGACCTTGACCACGACCTCTGGAACGCCTATATCTTCCCCTTTGAGGCCTGTCAGACGTGGGAAAGGACCAATTTTTAGAGGGCCAATTCCTGGAAAATCTAGGAGGCTGAACTTGCAAGAAATCTTTTACAGTCTGCATAGACTTTGCCTTTTCTTCCAGCTTTTTAATAACTTCCTCAGCCTTGGATCCAAAAAGAACATCATGTTGAACAGGGGCATCTAATAACTTAGCCTTAACCTGTTCAGGTAAACTTTGTTCACGAAGCCAGGCATGTCTCCTGATAACAGTACCAGAGGCTGCAGCCCTGCAAGAAGCAACCAAAGCATCAAAACCACAATGTAAACTATGCTTGTTCACTTGTTCAGTAGCATGCAAGACATCCTGAAGCTCCTTATCCTCTGCACAAGCAGGAAGGGAAGCAAGCTTTTGCTTTAAAACAGACAACAGAAATTGCTGATACTTAAACATATGAAACTGGCAATTTAAAGCCCTTACAGACAGGGTAGCAGAAGTATATATCTTTTTTCCCCACCTGTCTAAAGCACGAGAATCCTTCTCAGAGGGAATAGGATTTTTAGAAGTGGCAACCTTAGCAGCCTTAGAGCCCTGAGAAATAGTTTCAGGATCCGCAGAAGGGTTTTTAAATAAAAATAAATGAGAGTCAGGAACCCTATAAAATCTATCAGGCTTAGAAGGAGCAGGAGGCATGGAATCAGGATTCAAATTAGCCTCAGAAAAGCATCATCTACAATGTCCAAAACAGGAGGGATAGCTAAAGGCCTATGCTGAGGAAGAAGAAGAAATTCCTAAGCCTCTTCTTGGAAGCAGAATACTCCTGTCCTTCCCAATGAAAATGTTCCCTCATCTCATGCAAGGTTTCCCAAAGAGAAATCCTCAGGCGGAGAGGCCGAGGGTAAAGAGTCCTCAGCATCCGAATCCTCATAAGGAGGAAAGGAATAGTCCTGATCTGAGGAAGAAACAGAAGATACAGAAGCCTGGTCAGAGGAATCCAGAGTAACATCCTGTCGAGGCCTTTTGGCAGGAGGGGGGTGAGAACCCCTAATCATTGTAAGCAAATCTTCAGCCATCTTTAATAATTGCTTTTGTGTCTTGGGAGTGGATTCAGAAGCAGCTTGAGCAGGAACTTTAGACTTAACAGGAGTCTTTGTCTTTGCCTTTGCCTTTGAAATAGTGATGTGAGTAGGCCTGAAAACCCCCTCAGAAGCCGGTACCTGCACAGCGGTTCCGGACCCATCTGAAGGAGCGACGTCCGAAGGTCCTGCAGCAGTTAAAATAGTGGGCCTTGATGGCTCCCCATGGGAGTCCGTATCAGCCATCGGTTCAGAAGTGGCGGACGACAGGGGCTGCAAAAGCGCCTCACTGACGACAGCCGAACCGGATGCTGGCTCCAGCTGCAACGAGTCCTGTTTGGACCTCGGAGGCCTGTCTTTGTCTTTGCGCTTCTTTTGAACTCCGGTAGTGTCCGACGACATTCTATAATTGAAGCGTCTGCCAAAATAATTTAAAGCCCAATCGTACCTGCGCTTGATAGTACGGGAGTTGAACCTGGCACAGAACCGACAACAAGAAACGTCGCGGTCAGGGCCTAAGCAAGGTAGACAGTAAGAGTGGAAATCTTTATGAGGTATTTGTTTCCCACACGCTATACAATTATTAACTTTTTCTGACATCGGAGGAACAAGAAAAGATTCAACGGGTACTTAGCTTTGAGAAGAGAAGTAAGAACTTCGGACCGACAACAACAAAATACGATGTTCGAAAATCGCCAACCAACGACTTGCGAGCTGCTTTCCACCGCACGGCAAGAAAGACTGGAGAAGATGGCGTTGGCTGAGGGCTATGTACCAAAGCGTACTGACGTCAGGGTACTAGCTTGTACAGCCGACGCCGGACCCAGACTTTGGGATTCTGGCCGACCTCGGGCTGCCTGCCGGCAGGAGCACCCTACAGTTATGACTGCAACAGTGAAACACGAAGAACATCACTTTTTTTCTTTCAATGGCTAAAAGATGTTTTATGAAAGTATTCAAGTTGTTTTCTACATCTGGGAGAGGAATAAAAAGAATACAAAAAAAATTATTTTTTGAACATATTCTTAACTTTCCTTTCATTCCTGGAATAGGATCTTTGTGGAATGGAGAAACGGCTTCCTATGGCAGACAGGAGTTTTGCTGTCTTGTACACTCCTGGTAAGCATTTCTTTTACCTTGGTTCCAAAGACAGTGGAATCACTGAAAGGGGCACTAATAAAGGATGCTTTGAAGCTTTCCATGAAATTGCATACCTTTATCCAGGCATGGTGACGCATGGTAATGCCTGTACCAGCTGCTCTTGATGTACCTACCATCGGCTGCATTTCATAGCAGTTGCATGGCAACACTGGAAGTAGAATAAAGGGTAGACATTTAGGCGCCCATGTCCAATGGTAAGCTACCTGGAAGAGACTTGGATAACACATTAATAGAGTCCCTTTGGGAAAAAAAAGAGTTATATGAGCCAAGTAGTTCAGCAACCAAAGTGCAAAGGTCGCTGAAGCGCAAGTCTGTTTCCCTATTCTGTCTAACATCCTGGACTCTCTGGTAGGAGGATGGAGACATGAACTTTCCTAAGATATTTCTTTCTTTTTAGCTGCTGCTACCACCATGGCATCTACTGGAAGGCCCTTACACTAGTGTTTCATGTCTTTTGGAGGTACAAGGATTACGTCTGGCTTTTTGGGAATGGGCTCTGTAACATTAGGGTCCTTCCAAGCCCTGTGATAAGGTCAATCAAGACATCAGGAAGAAGAACCACACAGGATGCAGAAGAGCCAAACCCAAAGGATTCAAGGAACATGGACTTATCTGAAAAGGAGTTTAAGTAAACCAACCCACCCCCTCCATCAATTCTAAGATGTCCCCAAATGCGATATCTTCCAGGGGGGAGCTGGGGGATCCTTCTCAATTTAAATCCTTGTACTCAGTGACCAACACAGGTGAGGAATCTATGTGGTTCTGTTTGCATGTTTGTTTTCATGGGACATGTCTTTGGGGCTGCGATGGAGACATGTTGAAATCAGATGGGAAGCTCAAATGTCCAGCTGTCTCAGAGGACCTCAGAGCTCAGCTGTCAAGTGCCGAAGCAATGAGGGGAAGAAGGTCTATGAAAACTTTTGTGATGACTCCGCAACTGGTGCTCCAACCAGCTTCAGCTCCAGGACTCTTCTTGACCTAACAGCATTTAAAATTATACAGTAAGGGATGAAGTTGAAGATTAAGTCTCTAGGGTTATAAGATTCAACAGAGGTGTGTCAAAAGGGTTCAGACACATAAAAAGTGTGATGGAGTTAATGGTTCCCTGTTGCCGGCCCTCCTCTGAGGGACAGTGCCAGGAGGACCCCCAGCTGAATCTGTGTCCTCAAGAATTTTCTCATTATCCGACTGAAATCCATTTTGGTGAGACTTCTGGTAGAAGTTCCAGACCTTGATGATGAAGCTACAGAAGAAGGTTGAGGACAGTTTGTGAGTATAACCAAGTGCTCTCTACTCCCAGGGAAAAAGTAGCTCTAGGGGAGGGAGTTTGCATCCAGGTTGCATATGAATCCAACTGCCTTGAAGTCTGAGGTGTCAGACCCAACAGACTGGTCGGATCCAGAGATGGATCAAAAATCATGGAGACTCAAAACAAATGGTTAGCTAGGGTAAAACTATTCCCGGCTCCACAAAGTCTCCTCTTCAATTTTTTCTTTGGAACTAGACAAACTTTCAACTTAAGCACTCAAGCCATTCATTTCTCAGCCTGGCATTTGCTCAAAACTCATAGCAAGCACTTATAAAACCCTAGCACTAGACCCTCCTGTACTGTACAGAAGGACAAGGCTCTCTATTCGACCTTACCAGCCATCCAGTAAAACAGTTCACTGTACCTATCCAGGCATGTCCAAAGGGCAGTTTCAGGTGTACTCTCCAGTCCAACTGGTGAATCTGGGCATTTTGAGGCAATGTTACAACTGCCTCATGTACACAGACAACCCTCTCCTATTACCACCAAACACTAATACATGTGAGAGATGCAATTATACAGCCAAACTGGAGGCTAAGCTCTCTCAACCCAAGAGTGGATAAGACAGTCAAGAGGAGAAGGGAAATACTTGCATCACACCACCAGTCTCACATAGACCCATTAAACCAGCACCGGCAAAACACACACAAATACATGAAAACATACTCGGAGGCTCTAAAAAAAATCTGCAAAACCAACAGAGACCTCCAAAGCAAACATCCAAGCAACCACCACTCCCCAACACAAATCATGAAACACATACTTCACAAAACCAGTGTGCCATGCAATCACAGCCCTTAAGGCAAAATAACTTACCCAACATACTAGTAAAAGGTGACTATAGTCAGGCACACTGACGTCCCACTCACTAGGCTGAATAAGGAGAAGGTTACTGTTAGCTTCCCGTTGGGTGCCAGGATCCGCTACATAACACAAGCACTCAGGTCACTCCAGAACAAGTAAAAATATGACTCTGTCATTGTCCATACTGGTGTGAATGACCACAGCCGTACCTCCCTGGACTACATGAAAAGAAACATGGAAGAGCACTCTGATCACGTAGCCCAGGCCAGTATGACCCTGACCCTGAGTAGCATCCTGCCCTCACCAAGAATGATAGCACGGTATAAAGAAAAATTTCTCGAGTTCAACAATTGGCTAAGTTTCTGGTGTCATTCAAAGGGGATCCAGTGTCTGTCCGCCTGGGATGACATACTCGACAAGCCACACTGCTTCGCTAAAGACGACTTGCACCTGGTCACCCTTAGGCTTTCGAATACTGGTCAAGGCTCTTGCCACCCCCATATTGCCTTTTTTAGACAAGGCTCAAAAGACAAACCAACCGCCGTAAATAGCACAAGTAACAAAAAACTGAGGGTAAAGCTACTCAATGCCTGAAGTCTAAACCTCAAAATGCACGCACTCGAGGCACTCCTCAGTATGGAGAAAATCAATATATGTGCTGTAACAGAAACCTGGTTTAAGGCTCCAGAGAGCACTACCAGGCTACAAATCATACCATACATCTTGGCCAAACAACCCAAACCAAAATACAAAAGGCGGGGGCATATCCATATTCATCAAAGATACCCATACCTCCAGGTTAGTGGCACAGCACGATGCTTCAGAGATCATCCACATGCAACTAACAACGGGCAAAACTGCAATTCAAACTGTAGCTTGCTACAGATCACCCACCATGTCCCAGGACCTCCATTCCATTTTTCTAGAAACATTGGGAAACAAAGGTCCTACCAAACACCCTAACATTTTGAGATTTCAATTACCCAAACATTAACTGGGAGAACTACTCAAGTACCAACTCCCTTGTCCAACATTTCCTAGAATTTATAAACTCAAACGCCCTGGTTCAACTGGTCAACACTCCCACCAGAGGTGACAATATATGGGACCTGATCTTCACCAACATGGGCGACCGGTGTTCCACACCAGAGGTCAACCCCTCGCTGGTTAGATCTGACCATAAACAAATCACTTTGGATATCCACATTCCGCCCCCACCCCCGGACAAGGAAGCCGCCATAAAAAACTTTTCAAAAGCAAACCATGTTACTTAAGACCAAGGTGGAAAGTTTTAAAGCCCCCATGCTGAAGGATAACGCTGTCCAAGCTGCAAAATCCTTTACTAATGCATTCTACGGGCACCTACAAGAATGCATGGATCGTGCCATCCCAAGCAAAACCAAGACTCACTCCTCCAAGAAAAAGAAACCAGTCTGGTGGACTCCTGCCATAAACAAGCTATACATTAGAAGGAGGAAACTAGTACAGAAGAGAGTCAAATCCCAAGAAGGGAAGACATTCCTAATCAGTATCAGCAGAAAATTACGACCCCTCATAAAATCATCCAAGGCAAACTTCGAAAGAAAAATTGCCAAGGACTCCAAAGATAACCACAAGGCATTCTCTAGCTATGTCAAGAATCTAAGTGGCAATGCTCAGATCTGCTCAGAGTTAGTGCAGAATGGCACAAAATACATTGAACCGAGCGATACCAGCAAAATCCTGGCAGACAGATTCAATGCAAACTTCACCCCCCTCTCATCCCCAAAAGGGCCCATAACCATATCAGAAGAATGTAGAGTCCATGAAATCACAGACACTCAGGTTAAAACAGCCCTCTCCAAAGCCAAAAACTTAGCATCAATGGGACCGGACGGTGTCCCAGGCTGTGTCCTACATGAGCTCAAAGACGAACTAACCCCTCACCTAAACACACTGTTCAAACTCAGCCACTAGACAGGCTACGTACCCATAGAGTGGCACACAGCAATGGTTATTCCACTTCACAAAGGTGGAGCCACAACAGACCCCAGGAACTATCGCCCTATAAGCCTGACTAGCTTGGTCTGCAAGGCTATGGAGTGCATCATCATAAAACTCATTAACAAAGACATTGGGAACCACCAAACACTGGACCCTACCCAGTTCGGCTTTGTTAAGGGCAGATCATGCCTCCTAAACCTGGTGGACTTCTTTGAGACAGTTACCAATGCTATAGACGAGGGAAAGGTGGTACACACAGCCTACCTAGACCTCGCAAAGGCCTTCAACACCATTCCCTATTCTGGTATTATAGACAAGCTCACCAGGCTGAACATAAACCCCTACATCATAAGATGGGTTGCCAACTGACTCATGGACAGAACCCACATGGTGAGAGTCGCGGGAGCTAGGCCTGACTCTAAACTGGTTACAAGTGGCATTCCCCAGGGCTCAGTCCTAGGACCCTTCCTGTTCGGTATATACTTCTCAGAGGTACAGGAAAGCACAGGAAGACTATGGCTGACCAAGTTCACACACTACTGCAAACTAGGGGCTATAACTGACTCTCCGGCTGACACAGACATCCTCCAAAAGGGTCTCACTGAGACAAATACCTGGTGTCAAAACCATGGCCTCAAGCTAAATGCCAAAAAGTGCATAGTTATCCCCTTTGGAAAAAAACAACGTACCCACAAACTGCCACATAGGTGGTAGTCCCCTAAATATGGAAGTAATAAGGGATCTGGGGACCCAAGTAGACAGTAATCTCACCTTTGATAATGACAT
>NC_056751.1:165659945-165699945 GCF_019279795.1 Protopterus annectens | reverse complement strand
TCATTGTCTGTGATGACTTTAAAGAATGGTGACTAACGCACTGTCTTGTATGTCAGGTTTAGAGCTGCAGTGTCTTTAAGTACTACTGGATTTTTCTCATATGCATAGTGTCCAAAAGTACCATAAGAACAAATAATGACATGCAGCCAACTGCATAGCTCTCACCCACTTAGGACAAAAAATCTGTGCTAAGCCAAAAATAATGGGGTTAACAAAGCTCCAAAAATAGGGGCAAATGTTTTAAATATTGCTCTTATAAACTTAGAAAGTTGCTAGAAGGTTTTGTATTACCATGCATTTTCTGTAGAATATAAAGCATATTTAGTGAATTCAGTCCTCACTGATTAGCCACAAAAATCTAGGAACGGACGAATAATATGACGCAAAATCTGGACATTCTGTGAAAATCTGTACAGCTGAGAGGTAGCCAAGTTCCTCAGGAACATCATTGCAAATACTGCCATCTGCTGGATGACGTTCAGGAAGAACTGTTTTAATTGAAAGGCTTTGTGTTGTGGCAAAAACAGTTCATTCTGTCGTTCAACCTCCCAGAAAAGTTGGTCATTCCTCATGAAAAGAGGGACTTAGGAGGTTAACAAGAAAATCATATACCGGGGAGAGAATGGGTGAAGTAATCCACAGCCCTCTATTTCACCTGTGGAAACAATTTGGATGACACAATTGTGTAGGTAAATATGGATTATGAAATACACATGCAAACCTATTCTAAATATTTGGTAAACGCACAGGGGGGCACACAGAAACGGAGGGCCAAACAGATGAACTGTAAAAGACCATGCACTGCTTTAAACCTCAGAAAATGATTGTGATCCTTGTGAACTGGAATGTGAGATACATCATTATCAATAAAGCCTGCACAAATAGCAGTGTTAGTAATGTCTAAAAGGGTTAGCATTTTGGGCATTGTTAATTTCAGGAAATTACTCAGCCTGGAAAGGTATAGAATAGGTCTTCCAAAGACCACCTTTCTTAGGCATCAGAAAAAGCCCAGACTAAAATTCCTTCACTTGTTCCTCCTGCCAATATCTGTCTATGGCAGCCAAGAGATGGAGATGATCCAGGACTGGCTTCACCAAATTCTCATGTTGTGGGGTGAAGGAAGGTATTCCCATAAATGGCAGAAAGGCTCAAAATTCTACATTGCAGCCTGATGTTATTGTTTCCCTTATCCATTTTATTTTTACTGAAAATCAGATTACCTTGAAGTGAGAACACCTCCCAGATAGGATGTGGGACTGGTGGGGAGGAAGCAAGGAAAGAGTGGATGAGACATAGTGGTATAACTTGACAAACAGTAATTACTGCACATTATAGCCTAAAATGAAAACAGAATATCCTCCCCACATCCTGCTGTGCTGCCTGCCTTTGCCATCCTCTATCCAAGACCTACTTCTTTTCAGCAATCCTTTCTTGTTTAAGCTGATGTGCCTTGGAATGTTTCCAGTAGAAGGGTTACTGCTTCTTAAGTTCCTACTACAGCTGAGGTGGGAGGATGAAAAAATTGTGTTTTTCCCTTTTTTTCAGTTGTCTGAAGATGTCCTGTGAAGGTAGACCATGACAAAATACATGAACGTACCACAAAGATGGAACCCTCCATCCAAAATACAGGAACTTACCACTTCAAGGAACCCTCCCCCATTCCAACTTTCCATGCATGCTAGATTTGCCAATTCTCATTACAGCACTGTGGAAACAATGAGGAAGAAACTGATGAGAGATGAAAAGGAGACTCCAAAACAGAAACTCCAAAAGTGGTAGGCATGAGTGTAGGTTACAGGAGATTGTCTGTTGAAATCTATTACTATGATTAGTACATTGAATTTACATCCGATAACAATCCTGCAGTCTGTAACGAACAGCAGTGAGCCCTTTGGCTAATTTTCCAAGATGGCAACACTCGAGTGCACAACACTGACAAAAGTGGCCCTCAATCAATGATCTTGGCATCACATCCATGCCATACAAAGGTGTTAAAACACTACACTGTAGCTGCACAAATATCACCCAAAGTGGCATTATGAAAAAAAAGTAGCATATCTAGTGGCATAAGTAAGAGCTTGTCATGGTTTAAATGACAGTTCAACACACCTGGCCAACATCAAGGAAAGGATGAGCTCAAAAAATATAGCCACATACAGACTTGATCAACTATTTTATTTCTTTTGTCATTTATGATTTGCTGTATCCAGGACTCTTTGTAAGCTTCTGAACCCCCCCCCCCCCAAGCCTTTCTGTGTTGGAGGGAAGCCTTCTAGCTTATCAGTGGGAGTGGTAAGCATCAGGTAGCCTATCTACCATGAGAAGAGTGGGTTTTGGCCCAAAAATTGTAGTTTATTGGCCGTTTAGGCAGTTTTCCATCTCTTTCAACTTGCTAGTTTAAAAGCCGCACTTGCGCTCGTTTCCCACCTTTCCTGTTACTAGCCTAGTCCAGATACAGAGTTGCTGTATCCAGGACTGTTGGTAAGCTTCTGAGCCCCGCAAGCCTTTCTAAGTTGGAAGGAAGCCTTCCAGCTTATCAGTGGGAGTGGTAAGCACTAGGTACCCTATCTACCACAAGAGGAGTGGTTCTGGCCCAGAAATTGTAGTTTATTGGCCGTTTGGGCAGTTTTTTTCCATCTCTCTCAACTTTCTGGTTTTAAAGCCGGAATTTGTGCTTGATCCCCACCTTTCTCGTAACTAGTCTAGTCCAGGTACAGATTTGATGTATCCAGGACTGTTTGTAAGCTTCTGAGCCCCCCAAGCCTTTATGTTGGAGTGCAGCCTTCTAGCTTATCAGTGGGAGTGGTAAGTACTGTCTACCACAAGAAGAGTGGTTCTTGGCCCAGGAATTTTAGAATTTTAGTTTACTGACCATTCGGGAAGTTGTCCATCTCTTTCAACTTTCTGGTTTAAAAGACCACATCTGCGCTTGTTTCCCATCTTTCCTGTAACTAACCTACTGGAAAGCACAAGAAAGCCTTAAACTGATATAAGCCTTCTAGCTTAAAAGAGAGACTTTGGAGTGATTGAATATCAGTTTTTCTGTATTTTCTTGCTGTACTTAACTGTTTTCTGCCTAAACGCTGATTTTCCAGTACTTATTGTGATTTAAAAGCTTGTTTTTTTCACATATTGTACTTATTTGACTGCCTACACTTTTAAAAAGTTGCTTTTTGTTTAAATAAATTGTTTAACTGTTGTAGGCTACACACTAAAGTGCGACAGCCTTTTCAGATCGCTTGTAGTAATTTAAAGCTGTTTTAAGTGTACTTTTTACTGTTTTTGCCTTATCTTTTTAAAAAAAATAAATAAATAAATTTCCTGTTTTCCGCCTTTCTAAGCTAATATAGTCCAGTTTTCAGGCTAGTGCTGAATTCAGGGCTGTGTTACAAGTTTCTGAGTTGCCCATACCTTACTTGGATAGAGGGAAGTTTCTCTCTTCACCTGTGAGAGGGGAACTTTGAGCAGCCATCTGTCCCTGGAGGAGTGGTTCCAGCTCAGAAGTTAGTTTAAAAAATGCGTTGCACGGTTTTGTGCGCCGGGCAGCACTGGTTAGCTAGGGTTAAATTATTCCCGGCTCCACTAAGTCTCCTCTTCAGTTTTTCACTTGAAACTAGTCTAACTCTCAGCCTAAGCACTCAAAAAGCATCCTACAGTCCAGCACTTGCTCAGACCTAATAGCAAGCACTAATATACCCCGACACTTGACTGCCCAGCAGGGCAAGGCTCTTTATCCAACCCTCACCAACCAAGCGACTAAGCAGCTCACCCTACTATTCAGGCATGACCAAAGGGCAACTTCAGGTGTACTCTCCAGTCCAGCTGGTGAATCTGGGTATCCTGAGGCAATGTTACAACTGCCTCATGTACACAGACAGCCCTCTCCTTCTACCACAAAACACTAACATATGTGAGAGATGCAATTATACAGCCAAACTGGAGGCTAAGGTATCTCCACCCAAGACTGGAACAGACAGTCATGAGGAGAAAGTTAACACTTGCACCACACCTCCAGCCTCACATAGACCTACTAAACCAGCACTGGCAAAAAATACACAAATATACAAAATCATACTTGGAGGCTCTAAATAAAAACTTGCAAAAGCATCAGAGAGCTCCAAAGCAGACACCCACAAAACCTGCACCTCCCGTCACAAACCAGACAACACATAAAACACAAAATCAATGTGCTGCACAATCACAGCCCTTAAGGCGAAATAACATACCTAACACACTAGTAATAGGTGACTCAATAGTCAGGCACACTGATGCCCCACTCACTAGGCTGGACAAGGAGAAGATTACTGTTAGCTGCCTGTCGGGGGCCAGAATCCGCCACATAACACAAGCACTCAGGTCACTCCAGAACAAGTACAAATATGACTCTGTCATTGTTCATGTTGGTGTGAATGACCTGAGCCGTACCTCCCTGGACTACATGAAGAGAGACATGGAAGAGCTCTCTGACCCTGAGCAGCATCCTGCCAACACCAAGAATGATACCTCAGTATAAAGAAAAAATGATCTATTTCAAGAATTGGCTAAGCTTCTGGTGTCATTCAAAGGGGATCCAGTGTCTGTTAGCCTGGGATGACATGCTCGACAAGCTGCATTGCTTCGCAAGAGACGGCTTGCACCTGTCACCCCTTAGCTTTCGAATACTGGCCAAGGCTCTTGCTGCACCCATAGTGCCTTTTTTTAGGCAAGGCTCAAAATTCAAATCCATCTCCATAAACAGCACAAGTAAAAAAAATGAGGGTTATGCTACTCAATGCCAGGAGTTTAAATCTCAAAATGCATGCACTCAAAGCACTCCTAAGTATGGAGAATGTCGACATCTGTGCAGTAACTGAAACCTGTTTCAAGGCTCCAGAGAGCACTCCAGCACTACTGGGCTACAAGTCATACCACACATTTCGGCCACAGAACACAGACCGAAACACAAAAGGTGGGGGTGTATCCATATTCATCAAGGATACCCACACCTCCAGGTTAGTGGCGCAGCATGATACCTCTAAAATCATCCATGTGCAACTAACATCGGGCAAATCTGCAATGCAAATTGTGGCCTGCTACAGATCACCCTCCATGACCCAGGACCACCACTCCGCCTTTCTGGAGAAACTGGAAAACATGAAGGTCATACCTAACACCCTGATCTTGGGAGATTTCAATTACCCTACCATTAACTGGGAAAACTACTTGAGTACAAACTCCCAGGCTCAGTGCTTCCTGGAATTTATCAACTCAAATGCCCTGGATCAGCTGGTAAACTCCCCTACCAGAGGCCACAACATATTGGACCTGGTCATCACCAACATGGGTGACAGGTGCTCCGTACCGAAGGTCAACCCGTCACTGATTAGATCAGACCATAAACTAATCAACCCGGATGTCCACACACCACCACCACCCGCAACCAAGGAAACCACAGTGAAAAACTTTTCTAAAGCAAACTTCACCTTACTTAAGGCAGAAGTGGTAAGTTTCACAGCCCCCACACTAAAGGATAACACTGCCCAAGATGCAGAATCCTTTACAACTGCACTCTATGAGCACCTACAAGGATGCATGGATCGTGCCATCCCTAGCAAAACCAAGACTCACTCCCCTAACAGAATGAAACCAGTCTGGTGGACCCCTGCCATAAACAGGTTATACAACAAAAGGAGGAAACTAGTTCAGAAAAAAAGCAAATCCCAAGAAGGAAAGACATCCCTGATCAATATCAGTAAGAAACTAAGGTCCCTCATAAAATCATCCAAGGCTAACTTAGAAAGAAAAATAGCCAAGGATTCGAAAGATAACCACAAAGCCTTCTTTAGCTATGTCAAGAATCTAAGTGGCAACTCACAGATATGCTCTGAGATAGTGCAAAATAGCACAAAATATCCTGAACCTACTGATATTGCCAACATACTGGCAGATAGATTCAGTGCAAACTTCACTTCCCTCTCACCTTCAAAAGGGCCCACAACAATACCGGAAAAGTGTAGTGTCCCAGAAATCACAGAAACACAGGTGAAAACAGCCCTTTCAAAAGCCAAAAACACAGCATCAATGGGGCCAGATGGTGTCCCAGGCTGCGTCTTGCACGAACTACAGAACGAACTAACCCCCCACCTAAACACACTGTTCAACCTCAGCCTCTCCACAGGCTACATGCCCATAGAATGGTGCACATCAATGGTTATTGCACTCCACAAAGGAGGGGCCACAACTGACCCTGGTAACTATCACCCTATAAGCCTGATTAGCGTGGTCTGCAAGGCTATGGAGCACATCATCATTAACAAAGACATTGGGAACCTCCAAACACTTGACCCGACCCAGTTCGGCTTTGTTAAGGGCAGATCATGCCTACTAAACCTGGTTGACTTCTTTGAGACAGTTACCAAGGCCATAGACGAGGGAAAGGTGGTTCACACAGCCTACCTTGATCTCGCCAAGGCGTTCGACACCATTCCTCACTCGGGTATTATAGAAAAACTCACCAGCCTGAACATAAACCCCTACTTCACAAGATGGGTTGCCAACTGGCTTACAGACCGAACTCACACAGTAAGAATAACGGGCTCCAGGTCTGACTCTAAACCAGTCACAAGTGGTTCCCCACAAGGCTTGGTTCTGGGACCCCTACTGTTCGGCATATATTTCACAGAAGTACAGGCAAACACAGGAGGACTATGGCTAACCAAGTTCACTGATGACTGCAAACTGGGAGCCATAACTGACTCTCCGGCTGACACGGACATCCTCCAAAAAGGCCTTACTGAGACAGACACCTGGTGTCAAAGTCATGGCCTCAAGCTAAATGCCAAAAAATGCACAGTCATCCCGTTTCGGAAAAACAAAACGCCCACGAATTACCACATAGGCGGCAGCCCCCTTAATGCAGAAGAGGTAATAAGAGATCTGGGGACCCAGGTAGATAGTAATCTCTCCTTTGACAATCATATTGCCAAAGTAGTTAGGAAACCCTTCTATGTGGCCCATCTAATTACTAAGGGGTTAGCATCTAGAAATAAAGAGGTTATAGTGCACCTCTACTCGTCACTCATCAGACCCATCATAGAGTACAATGCCCCATTTGGGATGTACTCACAAGACACTTCCAACAGCTTGAAAGACCACAAAGGCACCTCACCAAGAGGATTACTGGCCTCAAACATATGTCCTATGCAGCCCGACTGAAAAAACTCCGGCTGTACTCAGTGGCACATCGTTTACTCAGAGGTGATCTCTGCCTAACTTACAAAGCCATGTCCAACTCAGAATTAATGGACATGCTCCATCTAAAGAAATCCAAGTCACTGCTAGCCACGCGCTCTAGTGAGCTCAACCTCTCCACAACAATAAATAGAACATGCTGGAGGGAGAGATTCTTGTCAAGAGACTCCCCATGCTTTGGAACAAAATTCCTAACTACATTAGGTAGAGCCCCTCACTAACACTCTTCAAGAGAAGCCTTGACGAGTGGATGGGTAACAGAAAATACACCCCTGGGATCACTTCATTGGCTCTGCTTGACAGAGGCTCAGTTAATTAATCAATGGGGCGGTGAAAACCGACGCACTCTGGCTAGGCTTATAAATGCCCTCGGGCAGATAGCCTAGTACCTACCTATGAACCTATGAGGAAAGTCTTGGCCTGGAACACAGAAGAACTGCTTGCAATCAACTATACTGTCAAGAAAGTATTTCCCACTGTTACAGTATTATGAAAAGAAAATAGGCAGGTTGATAGACTGATTTAAATTACAGTCTGTATAAGAGAAGAATCTGCGCAAAGCACCACCCTGTCTTTGTACATCATTAAGCAATGACAGTCAACGAATGCAGCCTGAAATTTAGAAATGCACGTGGAAGAAGCAATGACTATTAAAACACAGATGTTCCAAGATAGGTACTTTAACTCTGCAGCAGGTTTAAAATTACGTGTCAAGCTTCTGCAGCCCCTCGGTGGAAAAACTTGCGAATGTGAGCTATAATAAGTAAATGCCATTCAAGAAAAGCCTTGCAAATCTGGAAGGAAGCAAGACAAGAAAAATCAATTAAAGAAGCAGTCAAGTATACTCTGACGGAAGAGTACACAAGACCAATATTAAAAGTGTCAATATAAACAAGAAAAATACAACCCCTAACTAAATGCCCAAAAAGAGCTGGTCCACGGATCTGTGTAGGTTTTCTGATTGGGAGGTATCAGAGAGAAAGTACAGTTGTGTACACCTACCATAAATGTAGATGTTAGAGTGTCTTCACTGTTGCAGTCATAACTGTAGGGTGCTCCTGCCGGCAGGCAGCCCGAGGTCGGCCAGAATCCCAAAGTCTGGGTCCGGCGTCGGCTGTATAGGCTAGTACCCTGACGTCAGTACGCTCTGGTACATAGCCCTCAGCCAACGCCATCTTCTCCAGCCTTTCTTGCCCTAGATGTCAGAAGTCCCCAACAAACCAAAAATGAATCCAACAAGGAAACACAAATACACCACAAAAAAGGAAAAGAGGGGATAGGAGGGAGGAAAACCCCGACTGAAACAGTGAATACACTCTAACATCTACATTTATGATAAGTGTACACAACTGTACTATGTTCTTCGTGTTTCACTGTTGCAGTCATAACTGTTGGGTGGAATCTCAAAGCAGTGTAAAAGGGAGGAGGCTTTAGATAGAAGAAGGGAGGCAAGAATACCCTGCAATACTGCACTGGCAAAACCAGCAATGGATTTAGAAAACAATAGAGATTGTAGTGCTTGGTGAAGGTATGAACAGAGCTCCAGGTGGCAGCTTCTAGGATATCCTTGGTAGGGACCCTCTGAGAAAGCTGTAGAGGTAGATGCAGCTGCCTGGTAGAATGTGATCTTATCCCCTGGAAACTGTTTTCCATGGTGCTTATAGCAGAAATGAATGCAATGGGCTATCCATTTAGAAATGGTTTACTTAAAAATGGCCTTCCCCTCTGCCCCTGCAGCAAAGCCAACTAGCAGCTGTTCAGATTTTCTGAGAAGCTTCGTCCTCTCCAAATAAAATCTAAGTTGTCTGTGCACGTCCAAAGAGTGCAGAATTAATTCTCCTTTATTTTGTGAATTAGGAAAAAAGGTAGGCAAATGATTTAGGGCCACAATAGGCACCACCTTGGGCATAAAGGAAGAATTGGTCCTGAGGGAAACCCTGTCTGCATGGAAGATAGTGAAGGGCTCCACTGCCATGAGGGCCGACAATTCAGACACTCTGCTTGCTGAAGTGATGGCTGAAGGAACGCGGTTTTCCAAGAAACTAATGTCAATGCTAAATTTGCAGCTGGTTCAAATGGAGGGAGAGTGAGCTTTTCCAATACAAAGTTAAGGTCCCAGGCTGGAGTAGGGGCTCACCTGGGGGTCTTAAATTTTAGCCCCTCTCAAGAATTGCTTTAACAGAGGATGAAAAAAGAGGGAGGTTCAGTATTATAATGTGCTGAAATTGCAGAGGCATGAATTTTAATGGAAGAAAAGGACAGGCCCTTTAGATAAAAGTTCTGTTAAGTAAAGAAAATAGAAGAGAGATCAGGTACCTGAGGATCAGAACCTTGGTCCTGCATCCAAATAGTAAAACCTCTTCCACTTTAGAGTAGGATTTTCTAGTACTAGGTCTCCTTGCTTCCAGAATGACCTCTAGCACCTGTTTGGGATGCTATTGGAGAGTTAAACCCTTTGAAGAGCCAGCCTGCAAGGTTCAGGGTTTGAGATTGAGGGTGCAGTAACTGGCCTGCCTGCTGGGACAGTAGGAAGGGTTCTGTGGTAAGTGCCATGGATCCAGCAGTATCATGCTTTAAAGTTGGATACCAAAACTGTCAAGGCCAGTCTGGTGCAATAAGAATTGTCTTTGGTTTGTCCTGTTTGATCTTTAGCAGAACCTTCGAGAGGAGAGGTAGAGGGGGAAAGGCATAAACAGACAGGCTTTCCCAGGTGAAGGACAGGGCATCCATTTTCCAAGCTTGACTGTGGACAGTCCTTGTGCAGAATTTGTCCAATTGGTAGTTCTGGGGGGAGGCAAACGGGTCTATCTCTGGAGTCCCCCATTTCTTCCTCAAGAGGTTGAATATTTTTGGTTCCAGTTTCCATTTGTGTGGGTCCATGAGATGTTTCTGCTCAGGCTGTCTGCCAAGAATTTAGCTTGCCTGGCAGGAATTGAACCTGGAGTGTAGATTCAAATTTAGCCCAAGGCTGTGTTCCACAGAGCCATGGCTATTCTGCACAGAGGGTACGAGTGGGTTCCCCCCTGCTTGTTTATGTACCACATAACTGTGGTGTTGCTGTCTTTACCAGTAATTGTCCTGGAAAAATGTGGTCCTTGAAGGCAGTCAGGGAATTCAGTACAGCTAACATCTCTTTTTGGTTGATATGCAGTTGCATCTGACTCGGGTTCCATTTGCCCTGAATGCACTGCCCTGTCAAGTGAGCCCCCCCCCCCCCCATGCATAGCCTGATGCATCTGTAGTCAGGGTTTGGGTGGCAGGGGGTAGATTGAAAGGGAGCCCCTTGTTGAGGTAGCAGGCCTCTGCCCACCAAAGTAACTCTGCCTTTATACAAGGAATGATAGAAATCATTGATTCCAGGTCCTGAGAATGTTGGCACCATAGGCTTTTTACATACCACTGTAGTTTCCTCATATGCAGTCTTGCATATGGAATTAGAAGAATACAGGAGGCCATGAACCCCACGGCTTGCAAAATTTTCCTTGCAGACAGCTGGGTCTTTGGGCCAGTAGTCTGACGTAGGCTATCAAATAAATTTGTTTCTCTGCTGTGAGGTAAGCCAAGTTGTGTTCAACCTTGCTCCCAGGAATACAATCTGTTGGCAGGGTACCAGATGAGATTTCTTTTCTCTTATGGTGTACCCCAGCGAGGTTAGAAGTTTCTTTACAAATGCTAGCCATTTTAATAGCATGTCCTGGCTTTCTACCTGAATTAGACAATCATCCAGGTATGGGTATAAATGAATATTTCTCGGCCTGCAAAATGCATTGGCTGAAGCTAGACACTTTGTGAATACCCTGGGCGCAGTAGATAAGCCAAAGGGAAATGCCAAGGACTGACAGTGCATGGAGCCTGCTCTGAAGCGTAGGTATTTCCTGCAAGATTCCCTTATTGGAATGTACAGGTAAAGCTTCCTTTAAGTCTAAGGTTGCCAACCAGGCATCTTTGCCTAGCATAGGAAGCAGATGTTGAAGTGTTAACATTTTGAATTTTGGGATTACCAAAAATGTGTTTAGAATTAAGAGGTCCAGGATAGGACGCCAAGAGCGGTCTTTTCTGGGTACCAGGAAATGTTTTGAGTAAAAACCTTGTCCCCTTTCTTCTGTTGGGACAGGCTGAATAGCCCTGATACTCAGAAGACAGAGAACCTGCTGTTGAGCCTAGGCCCACTGATTTGGGGGTAGGTCTGGCCAACCGTTTGGGGTTGGTAAGGTGTGGAATTGGAATCGGTATCCTTGGAAAACTATATTTAAAACCCATTTGTCCTGGGTAATGAGTTCCCAGTTTTTTTGCATGCAGGGCGAGCTTTCCTCCTAAGGGAGCAGGCAGTTGAGCAGGGCTTGGAAGGGCTAAGGTTAAGTCATTGTGACATTTTTCCATGGGGGGTGTCTTATAACTTCCAGCTTTGGAAGTAGGAGTCCCCCACTGCTTAGGCCTGTGTGTAGCCTGAGACTGTAACCTAGGTGGTCTGCTGTTCCTGGGTTTGGACTGAGAAGTCCTGGAAGAGACTGGAAAGGACCAATTCTTAGAAGGCCAATGCCCACTAAATCTGGGAGGATGTACTTGCAGGAAACCTTTAACAGTTTGCATAGATTTAGCTTTTTCCTCCATCTTTTTAAGGACCTCTTCTGCCTTGTTGCCAAACGGGTGGTCTTGGTTTAAGGGATCATCCAGTAATTTAGCTTTAACATGATCAGGCAAGTTTTGCTCCTTAAGCCAAGCATGCCTTCTAAGTACAGACCCAGTGACAGCAGCCCTGCAAAATGCTTCTAGAGAGTCAAAACCACATTGCAAAGTATGTTTACCAACTTGTTGAGCAGAATGCATTAAATCCTGTAATTCTTTATGTTCAGCACAGTCAGGAATCAACATAATTTTCTGTTCAAGTAGTCCCATAATATGCTGCTGATACTTAACATATGAAACTGGCAATTTAAGGTCCTAATGGCCAAAGTAGCAGAAGTGTATACCTTCTTACCCCATCTGTCCACGGCCTTGGAATCTCTATCAGAGGAGGTAGGGTTTTTGGCAGCAGTAGTCTTAATGCCCTTTGGTCCTTGGGAAATGGTCTCTGGATCTGCAGTAGGATTCTTGAAGAGGAACTTGTGATAGTCAGGTACTCTGTAATACCTATCAGGTTTTCTTGGAGCTGGAGGCAAAGTGTCTGGGGCCAGGCTAGATTCCATGAAGGCATCATCTACAATGTCCAGAACAGGTGGGATAGCTAAAGGCCTGTGTTGAGGGAGGAGTAAGAATTCCCTAAGCCTCTTTTTGGAGTCAGAGTAATCAGAAGTGCTCCCTAAAAGTGGGCAAGGTTTCATCAAAAGGAAAATCGTCTGGAGGGGAAGCAGAGGGAATGGAACCCTCTACATCAGAATCCTCATAGGTAGATAAGGGCAAATCCTGGTAATCAGAAGAAACAGAAATTTCAGAATCCTGATCAGAAGAATCAGAAGGAAAATCAGTTCTAGGTCTCAGAGGGGGAAGGCTGGCTTCCCCTAATTAAAGTAATAAGGTCTTCAGCCATTCTAAGCATTTGTTTTTTAGGGCATATGGGCCTGACCATGCAGTTTGGACGTCGGTTTTCTAGGCGTGGGTCAAGTTTTACGCCTTGATGAAGAAGATGGCATTGGTTTAAAATGCAGATCTGTAGGCCTGAATACACCCTCAGAAGCCGGTGCCTGCACAGCGGCTCCGGACCCATCCAAGGTAGAGACATCCGCAGGTTCCATAGTCGAAGAAGTATCTTGTGGCATACCGGACTCCGAATGGGTCTCAGTAGAGGCCTGCAAATCTTAAGTAGCAGGTATCAGGGGCTGTGAAAGCACCTCACTGAGTACTGGCGAACTGGAGACTAGCTTAACGGAAGCATCGTCGGCAGTTTTGGACCTATGCGGTCTGTCTCTGTCTTTATCCTTTAGTTTTTTTGGAATATCAGTAGTCGGATGGCTTACTGAAGCCATTTCTGGATAGGTAACCGAGTACCAAATTAGTATGCTATGAAAATATAATGATGACGAATAGTTCGGGGGTTAAATAAGGCACAAAACCGACAGCGAGGGACATCGTGGTCTGGGCCTAAGCAAGGAATGCAGTACAAATGAAAATCTTTATGAGTCATTTGCTTTCCACTGGCAAGACAATTGTTAACTTTTACTGACATCGGTTAAGAGCAAGAAAAAGGAATCCCCAATGGGGTACTTAGCTTTTTTGAAGACTTCGGTTCAGAAACTCGAAAATGAAAATTTCAGGAGTCTGCCGACCGGCACTTGCAAACTGTTTCTGCTTCGGGCACTGCGTGGCAAGAAAGACTGGTTAAAATGGAGTCGGCTGCATGTTTTATACTCCTGACGACCTGACGTCATATAAGGAGGGACAGCATCCGATGCAGGAATCCAAGACTCTGGTATTCAGGCCGGCTGACAACTACCTGCAGGCAGATAACCCAAATGTAATGGCTGCAACAGTGAAACACGAAGAACATTCAAATGAAGCTCTTCCCCTGGAGACCAGATCCAATTTGTAATGAGTAATAAAGGTATGTGGAGTAGCCCACGTTGCTGCTGCACATCTCATTCATTGAAGCCTAAGAATGGAAAACCACTGAAGTGGTCATTTATCTGGTGGAAACCACTGACAGACACAGGTAACTTGAAACTCTGTTGTATATTTAAATAATGCAGTCTCTTAGCCATTTTGACAAGGCAACTTAAAACTGATTTCCCTAAATTTGGGCCAGAAAAGGATACAAACAAATTGTCTGATTTTCTAGATTCTTTAGTCCTATTGAGATAGAAACATAATTGCCTGTGAACATCCAGCAAATGTAAGTGATATTCACCTTTGATAGTAAAGTTAGGAAAGAAAACCGGTAAGTCGATAGTTTGATTAATGGTGAATTCTGAAACCACCTTCGGAAGAAAGTATGGATTGGTTCTGAGTGAATCTCTATCCTTATGGAAAACTAAATAAGGGAATTTTGAACATAAAGCCTGAATCTCAGAGTCATCTTGCAGAGGTAATGGCTATGAGAAAAAGCATTTCCCACGAAAGAAACTAACTTGCATGTTGCTGCTGCCTTAAAGGGAGGAAGCACCAGTGACTGAAGAACAATGGTCAGATCCCAGGAGGGTAAAGGGTCTTTAAACGGAGGATTTTGACACAGAACTCCTTTGAGGAGCACTTTACACAAACTATGTGAAGTCAGAGGGAGGTCCTCAAAACCATTATGAAAGTTAGAGATGGCAGCTAAATGGACCTTAATCGTGGAAGCTGAGGCTGCTTGATCAAAAAGAATGGTTAAAAATTCTCAAAGGGCGTGGAGAAAGGGTTGAGATTATTATCATATGCCAAAGTTGAAAATCTCTTCCACTTACTAAGGTAGAGTTTCTTGGCAGATGGTCTATGGAAAGCCAGAAGAATTTTCAGCACGGGAGAAGGATAATCATTATGCCTGGTGACTAGCGGAATTGGAGGAACCAAGCTGTCAGCTTGAGATTTTGAAGGTTGGGATGCCCCAGTCCCTGAGCGTGATACAGCAGGTCTGGAACTGGGTCCAGAATCCAAGGACAGTGAACTAGATGAGGCCACTGAAAGGCGAAACAAATCTGTCAAGGTCAATAGAGTGCAATGAAGATCACTTTGCTTCTCAACCTGGTTGCTTTCTTCAGAAAGAGTGAAATTACAGAGAAGGGGGAAAAGCACAGAGGAGACCCAGGAGCCAATTGAGAACAGTGTCTCTCGGGGACTCTCCCTGTGGGGTGGATTAGGGAAAAATAGCTTTTGCACTTGTTTTGACGTGATGCAAATAGGTCGCAGCAAGGCTGCCCCTGTGACGAACAATCTTCCTCACTATTCTGGGATTGAGAGACCACTTGTAAGACAGAAGTATACATCTGCTCAATTTGTCTGCAATCACGTTCAAGCTCCCTGGGATGTGCACTGCTATCAGAAAGCGGTTGGAGGAAACTGCCCATTGCCACACCCTGCTTCTCGACACAGGGGGTAAGACTTGGTTCTGCCCTGTTTGCAGATATACCAGACCACGGACACATCTGATTGAAATGCTGTGGTTCCTAGAGGGAAGAGAGATTTAAAGGCTTGCAACACTAACAGCACTACCCTCAGTTCCAGAATATTGATATGCAGGTTGACCTCTATCAGGGACCAAGTGTCTTTGACTGTTCTTCCCAGATAATGTCCCCCACACCATCTGGGAGGCATCTGTGGTCACTATGGCCTTGGGTAGAAGAGGGGCAAAGGGGCAGCGTAAAAGGATTTCTTCGGATTCCATCCACAAGGACAGGTCTTTTTTGCAGCGACTGGTGATAAGAATGGAGTAGGTTTTTGGATGGGTTAGAATACACCATTGTGATGCCAGAATCCATTGTAGTAGCCGCATGTGAAATCTCACTAGTGGGACCAGAGTGACTGTCGCTGTCATGGAACCCAACGCTTGAAGGACTAGTAGCGCCAACACTTTGTTTTTGCAGAGAATAGCATATAATTGGGATTTTATCTTCTGTAATCTGTGTCGAGGAAGGGACACAAGAGATGGTGTTCAGATGAGCTCCAATGAATTCTAGATCCTGAGTGGGGTTTAGCTGAGATTTTGATTGACAAACTGATGCCCAGATGCACAAACAACTGCAAAATGAATTCTGTTGCTTGAAGCAGTAGACGCCTGGTGGGAGTGATAAGCCATTTGTCTTGATATGGTAACACCTGGAATCCGTACAGTCTAAGTGAGCTTTTACTGCTGCCATATAGTTGAACACCCTGGGGGCTGTGGTGAGGCCAAAGGACAGCACTCTGAATTGAAATTGGCTGGCTGCTAGCCGAAAGCAGAGAAATCTTCTGGAGTGTTTGTCCATTTTTATGTGGTAAATACGCATCTTGAAGGTCTATAGAGCACATCCAACTATTTTCCTCTAGAAAGGAAAGAATAGACTGAACAGTGATCATCTGGAATTTGGATTGTTGAACAAATTTCTTTAGAAGGCTGAGGTCCAGAATTGGTCTCCAGTCCCCTGTCTTTTTTCAGCACTAAAAAGAACCGTGAGTAAAATCCAGATCCTACCTGGTCTGGTGGGATTTCCTGGATGACTCTTCTCTAGCAGCTTTTGGATTTGTATTTCTAAGGCTGCTTGGTCCCTCTGACTGGGTGGAACATCGGGGAGC
Source organism: Protopterus annectens (assembly GCF_019279795.1). NCBI lineage: Eukaryota > Metazoa > Chordata > Ceratodontiformes > Protopteridae > Protopterus > Protopterus annectens. The sequence continues at coordinate 165,683,535 of NC_056751.1, read as the reverse complement.
CTCATTAGAGATCTTCGATACAGAATGAAGGGAATAGAATAAACTCTGGTAATAATTCTCTGCACCCAAACATCTGTGGTTATTTTTTGCCAGGCTCTTGAAAGCACAGAAAATCTTCCCCAACTGCTTCCAGAGGTAATCGATTGGGATCCCCTTTCAGGAGAGCTGATAAGGCTGGCCAGAGTAAGAATCTCTGAAACCTTGATTCTGTGGGCCACCTCTGCCTTGGGGTTGGCTTCTTTCATTAGAGCTCATCTGCCCCCGAGGGAAGACTCCACCACGTGGAAAAGCCCTTGGGACTTCCTGAACCACATCTTTTGACTCATCTGATTTCTAGAGTAGGACTATTGGGAAGTAGAAAAATGTATGCACACTGCAAACAGGGCCTTCCCATTTTTCTCACACCTGGCTAGAGTTTCTTTGACTTTAGGGCCAAACAAAGAAGATCCGTCAAAGGTAGCAATGATGGAGGACTTAAATGGCTCCGCAAACTCACACAGGCACATCCAGGTGTGTCACCTAATTGCAACACCTGTACCTGCTGACCTGGTTGACCTTTTGGCTGCATGTGCAATGAGCCTCATGGATGAGTTGGAAATAGATTCCAGGGTAGCTAACTGGTAGGCCACTTTTTCTTGGACCCCATTAGATACAGCTCCTGCTAGGGGGTCTGATAGCTCCTTTTTCAGATCCCTCTGGAGCCTAATGAAATGTGCCATAAAATTCAAGGACCTTAATGCGAATGCTGATGATGCATAAACCCACTTTCCAAATCTGTTCATCACCTTAGACTCTTGGTTAGGGAGATGAACAGTGGAACTTTCCTCAACTAGTTCCTTTTTGGTGGCCGCTGTCACCACCATGACATCTACCGCTAACCCTTTTGCCCAATGCTGTTAGTCCTCTGGAGCAGAGAGTATCTTATCTGGTTTCTGGGAAATCGATTCTTACGAGTCAGGAGCTGTCCAAGCCCATTGAGTGATCAGCTTAATGAGATAGTCAGCATAAGGGGGTCGCCCAGAAAGCAGATGGGGGAGAACCAAAAGCTTGCAAGTACACAGACTACTCGGAAGAAGGGTCTTTAGGCTTCCAGTTACCACTCTAAGGATCTCTAGAATGTCTCCAAAGTAGACGTCTTCTGGAGGTAACCAGGAGGAAACCTCCACGTCACTGAAATCTGTGGCCTCAGTGATGGACTCTTCAGAAGAGTCTAGGTGTTTTCTCTTACAAATTTTCTTCTGAGGAGGCTCTTTTGTGGGAATGCCTGAGAAGGACTTGGAAGAGGAGTGACCCTTTGCTGGGATCTCTTACAGCCTTGGAGCTTGCTGTCCTGGAATGGAAGATGGTGGAAGTTCTGGGTAAGAAGAGGTCAGGGGATGAAACTCTGGCACAGCAGAAGCCACCTGACAGCCTGGGGTGGCAAATGCTCTCTCCATTGCTTGAAAGGCAGGCCCCCAATTAAAGATGGGAGCACAAAACTGAGAGAGACCAACTCAGAAGTGAGGTCACACCCCACTCAGAGAGACCCACCTCCAAAGCAGGAGCCGAGGAAGGACTAATGGCCATTGGAGTTCCAAGAGGTAAGGATGACCCCTAATAAAAAGCAGAAGCGAGCTCAAACCCCTTGGGTCTGGCAGCAGAACGATGATCTTGGTAGCGTGCTGGTTCTGATGGGCCTGAAGAAGTTAGAGCAGACTCCGGAACCTAAGGCAAAAGGGCCGTCGGTGTCGGAGTAAATGGAGCCTGAGTGGTTGGAGCAGGAAGCTCTCAGGACTCCAAGGAGGTCAGAGGAGGAAGCTGGAGGAGTCCTGGGAGAAAACATCCATGCTCCAGGTGGGAGAGGGGTATGAGAGGAGACAAAGAGACCCCTAGCCAGTAGGAGATGGTCCATCAACCTCACTACATCTACTTCAGTGAGACTCCTGGAGGATCGAACGGACAATGCAGAGGGGGATTCTGACCTTTCCATACAGTGACTAGGAAGCTGACCATAAAAAGAGTCAATGGAAGTGAGGGAACTTGTCTTGAGTACATAGAGGGGTTTAATTTTCGGCACTGAAGGAGAGGGTAAGATCTGCTGCGGTGCAGTTGGAGATATCAGCACTGACAGGGAAGCTGAAGAAGTCGGTGCCGACACCAGTGCTGAAGTAGTGGCTGGTGCTGAGAAGGAAAGTTGTTCCAACAGATATGGAACCATAGCTTTAGGTTCCAAGGAGGAACCAACACAAGAGGGCTTATGTTGTTTTGTTATCAGTGCTGATGGAGAAGTCAGTGCTGATTGACTAGTCTTAGAACCAGAGGACTTTCGACCCATATCAGCCTTAGATAAGGCTTCTTCAAACACGGCCTTAATAAGCCCTTTAAGAATTTACTTATTTTATCATTCTACTAAGGACCTAGTACTGAAGGCCTGGCAGATGGAGCACTCCAGGTCTAAATGTGGAGCACCTAAACAATAAACACAGGAGGAGTGCCCATTGAAGTTGGGCATTTTTCGCCCACGGTCCTGGCACTGCTTAAAATCAGTCATACCCTTGGACTTGTCTGCCATGTTGACGACTAAAAAAACAAGGGAGGTCAACAGGCAGAACTGCAGTCACACACACACAGAAAGAAAAAAAGATTCTACCAACAATGGTAGATGGAACTACCTAAAAATAGGTAAGAAAGTTAGGAGAGAAAGGATATTACCAACTATGGTTAAAAAAAAAAAAAAAAAAAAAGAATGACCTAATGGTAGAGAGGGGGCTACCAGCTATGATAAGAGCAAGGATACCAACATGTATGAAAAATAACTCACTCACTAGAGAAAAGGTGGGTAGAGATGGGAAAACCAAAGTTTTAAGTAAAATGGGAGAAAGGAAAGTAGAAAGACTAATAAATTTAAATAATTCCTTAGCTGTGAGAAGAGAATTGGCTGACGCATCTTGCGACAAGAGTGGCAAATGAGATCTGAGGTAACAGAGAGGGGCACTGTGGGTAGACTCATAGCTCAAGAGATTTTTGGCTGGTGCAAGGTGTATGACGGCCAAACCGGTTCCGAGGATCAGAACAGACTACCCAAGGGTCAAGATTAGATGAGGACCGACAACATCAGATATATAAATAATGTATATATATATATATATATATATACATATACATATATATATCTATATATATATATATATATATATATATACATATATATATATATATATATATATATATATACACACATATATATATATATATATACATATATATATACATATATACACACACACATATATATATATATATATATATATATATATATATACACACATATACATATATATATATATATATATATATATATATATATATATACATACATATATATATATATATATATATACATACACACACACACACACATATATACACTGATATGTAATATACGGAGCCAAGGATGCTTATATGCCAAACACAGATCTCCTCTCAGCAACCTGTATGGAGACAGGGCTCTAAGGCAATCTATATAGGACAATGTGTTAATACCCTGGCTTCTCTTGGTAAGGAACCTCTGTGGGCATTTCATCTGTTGCATATGCCTAGTCAAATACATGCTTGAAGGTGACACTGTACTTGATGATGGTTCTGATAAGGGCAGAGTAGAGTGGTACTATAATTTCCTTAGACTTGGATGGCATACCATTACTTATAAGTTGGGTGACAGAATGATTTTCTTACTACCCTGGTTACATGTCAGTCAAAGACTACATTAATGTCTACATATCTTCCCAGATCTCCAACTACTGGGTCAACTCTTAGGGGCATCTTATTAGTGGAATAATTTGTCAGGGTGGACATTTTCCCAAAAAGCACTAAAATGCACTTTTTTGCATTGAATTTTAATCCATGACTTTGGCACCAGTCATTTATCAGCATTAGACCCTCTTGCATGATGTTGGTGTTATGGGGAAATTTATAACAGCTCCCAAGTTTTAGCAGTCTGCAAACTTGGTGAACCGCAGGCTCTTGACATTAGCCTTGTCCTCTGAAAAGTAGATTCCAAACATGAGTGGGCTCAGCAAGGAGACCTGGGAACTCCGCTGGTGACCTGCCTCTTGGTGGAGTTGGTCTTGCCAATCCTGACTTCTTGGGTCCGGTCTGTGATCCATCTGGCAAATCCAGTGACAGATGTATGGATTTATGCTCAGTTCAATAAGTTTGTCCAAGACACCTGAATGGGGTATTGTATCAAATGCCTTAGCCAGATCTAAGCAAGCGGTATACACAATTTTTCTTTCATCCATTGCCTTGATTACCTTCTTAAAAAAGTCTACCCGGATAAGTAAAGCATAACCTTCCCTTGACAAAACCAAACTGGGATGAGCCCAGTGCCTGTAGGTTGCAAAGGTCTTTGCCGATTATTTCTATGATAAATCATTCCACGGCTTTGCATATTAGACTAAATCACACTAATGCGTCTGTAGTTTTCCAGGGTCAGTTAATGGCTCACCATTGTGAAGGGGATAACCAATGCAGTCCTCCATTTGCTTGGTATATAGCCTGTTTTGAGGTTATCCTGATAAATCATGTTTCAGGTTATTTAGGAGGCAACCTGGGACACTACTGGGCCCCATTGAGGCTGTGTTTTTGGCCTTAGTGAGCACTGCTATGACCTGCTCCTTCTTGGCAATTGTAGGGGTTATGATGGTACAGATTTCATGAAAGCTGGCAGTGGGGTAGTGTGGGCTGAGGTCTGCGATGAATTTGTTGGCCAGAAGATTTATTATGCCACTTTGTTCAGTGAAGGTGGTACACATTTTCTAACAGTTTTGCACATTGTTGCTTGTTAACTTTGAGGTTTCATACAAAGCTGTTGAAAGCCTTGTGGTTGATTTTAGCCTGAGAGGCTATCTTGACCTCATAACTGGCCTTGCTGGATTCAATTAGCACTCTCCCATACTGGTGAGGATGAGGTTCAGTATGCTTGAACCTCTGGTTGGACTGCAGACTAATTGCTTACTGTGCAGTAACTGAGACCTGGTTCAAAGCTCTTGAGAGAACCCCTGCAATACCAGGCTACAACTCTTACCACACTTTTCTGCCACCAACCAAAGACCAAAACACTAAATGTGGAGGAGTGTCCATATTCACCAAAGATATTCACACCTCCATGCTAGTTGCCCAACACAATGCATCTGAAATTCGCCAGGTGCAACTAACACTAGGTAAACCTGCAATCCAAATTGCGGCTTGCATCCCCCCCACCATGCCCTAAGATTCTCACTACACCTTTCTAAACATACTGGAAAATATTAAGATACAACCAAACACCCTAATACTGGGTGATTTCAACTACCCTGACATTAACTGGGAATACTCTGGTACCAACACCTTTTCCCAACGGTTCTTGGAATTCATAAATTCCAACGCCCTGGATCAACTAATCCATTTTCCAACCAGGGGCTCCAATATCCTAGACCTGGTCATTACCAACATGGGAGATAGATGCTCCACACCAGGGGTCACCCCCTCATTGGTCAGGTCTGACCATAAGCCAATCACCCTCGACATCCACATCCCACTCCCACCCCCCAGTAAGGAAACCTCCGTAAAAAATTTCTCCAAAGCCAACTTCATGCTACTCAAGTCAGAGGTGACAAACTTCAGGACACCCATGCAGACGAGAGCTGAAAGTTCGACTGCTGAATCCTACACTAAGGCACTGTACGAGCACATCCACTCATGCATGAATCGTGCCATCCCAAATAGAACCAAGACGCTCTCCTCCAAAAAAAAAAAAAAAAAAAAAAGGAAGCCAATCTGGTGGTCCTCTGCCATAAACAAACTATACAACAGAAGGAATAAACTGTTGCAGAAAAGAGGAAAATCCCAGGATGCAAAAAACTCCCTTAACAACCTCAGTAAGAAGCTGAGATCCCTCATAAAATCCTCCAAAGCTAGTTACAAAAATACAATTGCCAAAGATTCCAAAGACAACCACAAGGCACTCTATAGTTATGTCAAGAGTCTAAATGGCAATGCTCAGACCTGCTCTGATGAAAATAGCTACAATATTAAAAATGCCATTCATCGAAATGCGTTTTGTAGGGTCGCAGTACAGTGGGGATTGAAATATTTGCCGTTTCCTCACTGTAGTGCGATCTCTGAGTTGGTATATATAATTAGCAGGGGCTGTGCCCCCCACCACAAAACACATTTCGATGAATGGCGTTTTCGATATTGTAGCCGTTCGCTATTTTCACCGTTCGACACTGTGATATAGACGTGAAACCGCACTCTCCAAAGCTAAGAATACAGCATCCATGGGACCAGATGACGTCCCGGGCTGTGTATTACATGAACTACAAAATGAACTGACACCTCACCTAAGTGTCATGTTTAATCACAGCCTCACCTCAGGCTTCATGCCTACTGAGTGCAGCACAGCTACAGTTATCCCTCTCCACAAGGGGGGATCCACCTTGGATCCCAGGAACTACCGTCCCATCAGTCTGATGTGCCTGATCTGCAAGGGCATGGAACTTATAAACAAAGACACTGGCAACCTTCAAACACTGGACCCCACCCAGTTTGGGTTTGTGAAGGGCTAATCTTGTCTACTGAGCCTGGTTGACTTCTTCAAATCAGTCTCCAGAGCTGTGGATGACGGTAAAGCGATCCACACAGCCTATCTGGACCTCGCCAAGGCCTTCAACAACATCCCCCACTCTGGAATCATAGATAAACTTACTAAGCTGGGCATAAATCCCTACGTCACTCGATGGGTTGCCAACTGGATTACTGACAGAACCCAGACTGTAAAAGTAGCCGACTCCAAATCTAGCTCCAGACAAGTGGAGTACCTCAGGGTTCAGTCTGGGACCACTCTTGTTTGGCATCTACTGCTCTGAAGTACAGGCCAACACTAAGGGACTCTGGCTAACCAAGTTTGCAGGTGACTGCAAACTGGGAGCCATTACTGAATCCCCAAATTATGTGGCTAGTCTACAAAAGGGCCTTACAAAAACAGATACTTGGTGCCAGAGCCATTTGTTCAAGCTCAATGCCAAGAAATGTACAGTTATCCCTTTTGGGAAAAAACATGTACCCATGAATTACCAACATAGGTGGCAGTACAATAAACACCTTAAGTGTGATGAGAGACTTCGGGACACAGATGGACAGTGGTCTCACTCTTCAATAATCACATCACCACAACAGTCAGGAAATCCTATGTGGCACACCTCATCACAAAGGGCTTTTCATCCAGAAAAAAAGGAGGCCATTGTCCCACTGTACTCATCCCTCATTTGACCCATTATAGAGTACAACGCCCACCTTGGTATGTACCTCACAAGACATCTGCAACAGCTGGAAAGGTCGCAGAAATACCTTACTAAAAGAATCACAGGACTAAAGCAGATGGTCTATGCTGACAGTATTAAAAAAAACTCCAGCTATACTCTGTGGCATATCGTCTACTCAGAGGCAATCTCTGCTTAACATACAAGACCATGTCAAACCCTGAGCTGTTGGACATGCTCCACTTAAAGAAATCCCAATCCCTCAGAGCCACACACTCCAGGAATCTAAACTTTGTCATCACAATGAACAAAACATGCTGGATGGATAGGTTTCTGACCCAGAGATGCCCCATACTCTGGAATAGGCTGCCCCTACATGCCAAGCAGAGCGCCTCCTTGGCCCTCTTCAAAACAAACCTTGACTGGATGGGAGATAGGAAATTCACCCCGGGGATCACGTCAGTCGCCCTGCTAGACAGGGGTCCAGGGAAGTAAATATTGTGGGGAGAAATATCCAGGGAACTGTTATGGCTAGGCTTTTATAGGCCCTAGGGCTGATAGCCTAGTACCAACCTATGATCAAGGGCATGTGTGTTCAAGTCCAGGAAACATTGTGCCTGTAAGTTGGAAGCAATGTACGTTTCCTAGTCTACAGAGGAATAATTAAAGTGTCCCTTGAACAGAGTGTTTGGTTGGATGGAGAGTGCCTCTAGTAAGTCTAGAATAGAGTTGCGGGATTCTTGTGACATATATAGTGACCTATAACTTGCTAAGATATGATAAAAGTACTCTTATCTAGTTGCACCTGGATGAACTCCAGGATATCATCCTGTTCAACAAGCTTTGAGGCATACTTGCTTTTTATGTAGATGGAAACACCTCCACCTATAGTCTCTGTCTGTGCAGCTGATGGTCTAAATGTGTGGAAGACACTGTAGCAGGAGTACTTTCTGTGGCTTTAAGCCTTGTTTCAGTAACAGCAATGATGTCTATATTCTCCAAAGTGTGGAGAGATTGTAAGGCATGGATTTTCTTAAGGTTAATAGTCATCAGTAAAACCTTTAGGTTTCTTTGTTTTTTATTTTTTGTATGTTGGTAGTTTTGTCACTTTGGCAATGCCTAAAAATGTCTCTAAAGGGGGGGGGGGGTGAATGAACTTTTAGCCAAAGCCAGAAGCCTGAGGGGAGAAGAAACTCGAAAGTTTACAGAGAGCAAGAAGCCATTTGTCTTAGCTACTTCTGCTGAGGCTCTACCGAAGAACCACTTTCTTTTCTGTGTGTATAAACAAACTTTGATTTTTCACACCGTGCCATTAATATTACATAAAAATGCAACTTAAGCGAACAGACATACAAAATGAACTTCAAGATGACTTTGTAATACACTACAACTCTACATACAGTTCAATGAAAATGCTGCAATACTATATCTGTCCACTAGGTGGCACCAGCTTCCGGCCCTACCTATATGCCTACCCCACAGCTTATAAAATAATTATTTTCACTCCTCTGGCCTCAACACTATATGCCTACCCCACAGCTTATAAAATAATTATTTTCACTCCTCTGGCCTCAACATTTAATTGTGGCATAACCTCTTTCTTCCTCTTAGTTTTTCTTTTTACTACAATCATCCAACTGTCCTACAACTAACTCCTGGCTCCCTCACCTCTTTTCGTACCTATCTTTGACTTACCAGTAGTCTGCTTTCTTACTGATTGTTCTTCCTGAACTGTTCCACTCATCTGTCTCTACCTGCTCCGTTCGCCCTGCGGGCTCACTCCGCTCCCCTACCGTGCCCACAAATTCCACTCGCCCCCAGCACCTCTATATTTATTCTTCCCATACTCCTCCCACCCATATCAATTGACTAATGATAGTCCTCTCCTTATTACCACTCCCACTCTTACTCCTCCCACTCCACTATCCCATACCCCTTTCTACTCTTAGTCTCCTCCTCTCCTCCTTGTAAATTAATATAACCCCATCTACTTCCATACCTTGCCTACTCTATAAGCCAGTTCACTTCCATTATAATACTCCCTTCAATTCCCCCCATTCTAAACATGCCCTCCTCAATTCTCTATACTGTCCGGTTCCCTTGCTCCATTCTTGTACTACTAATTCCTCTTTATTATGTTACTTCTTACTCTTCCAAAGCACCCCCATGCCTACCTTCTACTCAAACTATCCCTTACACTCACCTGCAACCACTTTTATTCACGCACTTCCACTCTATATCCTCTTCTCTTATTCCACCTAACCTACTGTACCTATTCTATCCCAAACACCTCTCCACCACAACAAAAACTTTTACTCAAACTACTGCTAGCCCCAAACAACTTCCTATTATACAAACCCAAAAGGCTAAAATTTATTTCCTGTAATGTCCTAGCCTTATCTGGAGATATCCATGCCAACCCCGGCCCTTGTCTCACTACTAACAACTCCTTCTCCCCACCCCCTACTTCTCCCACTACATACAATCCCTTTACCCCTTCCCTTCTTCCACTGCCTTCTCTCACAACACTCAAGTTCTTCACTATCAATGCCCAGAGCCTTAATAACAAAGTACACCAAGTAAAAGCTTGGAGCAACCACAACCAACCTGACATCTTGGCCATCTCCGAAACCTGGCTAAAACCCCATATTGCGGACTCTGAAATATTACCTCCTGGTTTCCATATCCACAGAAATGACCGATTAAATAAAAAAAGGTGGCGGCTCTGCTCTAATCTACTCTAACCTTCTTTCCTTAATCCCTCTTCAAAGCCCAACTCCACAATTCAAAAATACTGAACTAACAGCAAGTCTCCTACGATTGAATAAACATAATATCTGCATTATTTCCCTATATATCTCCCCAGGCGACAACATCTCTACCCTTGAAAATATCCTTTATTGGGCCTCAACTGAAATAAAGTATGAAACCTACATTCTAGGTGACGTTAATATTGATTGGAATAAAATCAACACTCCTTCTCCCTCCCTTTCCATTAACCTCTACAACTTCACCCAAGTAATCCAACTCAACCACCAGCCCTAACAAAATTCACCCCCCAGGATCCATCATAGACTGGATCCTAGTCTCCCATCCAAACAAAATAATTCACTCTGGCACTATCCCAGACACCTTTAGTGACCATCTCCCTGCTTTCATTCATCGCTCAGCTAACTCCACCCAATATCAACACCATTACATTCCCACTCGCAATCTTAGCAACTTCAACCCCACAACTTTCTTGAACATTTTTAAACAAATTAATTGGCAAATCCTAAATACTCTTCCCCTTGACAAAGCTGTACAACATTTCAACTCTGTCTTCCTAAATACTCTTAACTCCATAGCCCCTCTAAGAAACAAACAAGTCGAGGCTAATTCTGCTCCTTGGCTGTCCAAAGAAACAAAACAAATCATGCATCACAGGGACAAATCCTGGAAACTTTACCAGAAAAATAAAATGCCTCCTACCTTACTCCAATACACTCAACTCCGCAACCATGTAAAAAAAACTAATTACCATGGACAAAAAAAAAAACTACTACAATAAGCTTCAGTCCAACAATAATAAGAACCCTAAACAGTTCCGGAAATCAGTTAATTCCCTTCTCCATCCAGGGTCCAGGAATAATCCCTGCCCCAAGTATAACTGACATTGAACTGAGCTCACATTTTAACTCATTCTTACATAGCTAACCTAACCAAAACTTTCCCAAATAACAATCCACACATCTCTCATTCTTCAACACCCAACAACCATAATAACTGCCCCCTTAATTTCCAGCTCAAACCAGTTTCAACCATTATTATAAAAAGGCTCATATCCAAACTAAAGCCATGCTCCAATGCCCCTGATAACATACCCTCCTCCTTCCTCAAATGTGCTGCTGATGGCATTGCTCTCCCAATCAGTATCCTAACAAACAGATCCTTAAAAGAGTCATATGTTCCCAAACTCTGGTGCTCAGCCTACATTCATCCTCTTCACAAAGGAGGCAAACACACCAATATCTCCAATTTCCACCCCATTGCCCTACTCTCTCCAATATCCGAAATTCTAGAAAAGTGTCCACCACCAACTTATGCCTTTCTTAACCCAGAATCAACTCCTAACACCCACCCAACACGGCTTCCACCCTGGCCACAGTACCATAACTGCCCTACTATCCTTCCTAGAAACAGTCAATCGAGCCCGAGGTTCTGGACAACTAGTATCCACAGTTCTCCTAGATCTCTCTAAAGCATTTGACACCATTTCCCACAAACACCCTCTCTTTCATCTCGCCAACCTTAATCTCTCCCCTAATACTCTATCCTGGTTCTCCAGTTACCTATCAGACAGATCTCAAGCTGTCAGATGGAGGAACTCAACCTCCTCCTTCTTACCAACATGCACCGGCATTCCCCAGGGGTCCATCCTCAGACCCATGCTTTTCAACATCTTCATCAATAACCTTCATACTGTCATCCCTGACACAAGAGTTATCCAATACGCCGATGACTCAACTTTAGTCTGTGCTGCCTCAAACCTTCCTGAACTACTGACTAAAACCCAAATAGCATTTTCTAGCACGGAGAACTGGATGCACCAAAACCATCTCTCTCTCTCAACTCAAATAAATCTAAAATACTACTTTTCCCTCCCTCCAGGGCTTTCTATTATGACAAAAATGCTTTTAAAGTCCTAAGCCAAACGAACACTTCTCTAGAAGTGGTCCCTTTTGCAAAACTTCTTGGCATTACCATAGATGAACACCTTTAAATTTGATATCCACATTCAACAAAACAAAGAAAACCCACCAAAAGTTAGGCATGCTCTATAGGAATAACTTCTTTCTCTCCAACTCCTCTAGGCATACCTTGGCAACTACCTACCTTCTACCTTCTTTACTATATGGAGCCCCTCTTCTAACTAAACCATCTTCTTCCAACACCTCAAAATTTGAAATTTGCTATAATAAGATCTCTAAATTTGCAACTAAATCCCAAATCTCTACTCATCACTGCCTTACCCTACAATCACTGAACTGGCTTGAACTCTCTAACCACCTAGACTATCTTCAACTAACTACCGCTCACAAATTAATATTCTACCCAGATAAATGCCCAGCCTTAAAAAACATCCTTCCCCCATACATCCCAAACAGATCTCTGAGATCTGAACACCAAAATTTAATTTCTATACACAAACCCAAACGTCCTGCTGGCCAGTTTCTACTCTCTTTCTCTCTAGGCAAGAAAAGGAACCCTCTCCCTCCTTCACTTAGGACTATACCAAACTCCGAAACCTTTAAGACCCAACTTTCCTCATACCTGTCATCCAAATGGAAATGTTCCTGCTTACACCCTACCTAAATTTAAGGGAATTCCCCAATGACCTCTTCATACTCCTTGCTCCACTCTTCCCTCAAACTAATATTTCTATTCTCCCAAAACAGACTTAAGCGGTCACTGAATAAGCAATTCTCTCACCTAACTCCAAGTATGTAAATATTGTAAATATCACAGTATTTCTATTGTCTGCACAGTAAGTTTTTACCTTACTAAATTATAACATCTGCATGCAAACTGCCCCCCTTCTAATGTAAAATCACAAGAAACCTCAGATCTTTATTTTACAGACAGTTGATCTTGCTGTGCTGAATGGAAATACCTGTAAACTGTGTTCTCTATTATCTGTTAACTGTGTTTTATGATGTACATTTTAGGCATTTGCATTTCCTTACTGCATGAATTTTTATACTTGTATTTTATATTTAACATTATGTAACCATAACTGTATTGCTTATGAAGCTTTTCTCCCTGGGCCTCCACTGAAAATGGGCACGTGCTGGCCCAGTGGACTTCCCCGGTAATCAAACTGAAAATAAAATAATAAGTAAAATAAATAATTTGCCCCCTTCCTGATTTCTTATTTTTTTTGCAGGTTTGTCACACTTAAATGTTTCAGATCATCAAACAAATGTAAATATTGGACAAAGATAACCCAAGTAAACACAAAATGCAGTTTTTAAGTGATGATTTTATTTATTAATGAAAAAAAAAACTATCAAAACCTACATGGCCCTATGTGAAAAAGTAATTGCCCCATAAACCCAATAACTGGTTGCGCCACCCTTGGCAGCAACAACTACAATCAAGCATTTGCGATAACTGGCAATGAGTCTTTCACATTGCGGGTGAGGAATTTTTGGCCCACTCTTCTTTGAAGAATTGTTTTAATTTAGCCATATTGGAGGGTTTCCAAGCATGAACCGCCTTTTTAAGGTCATGCCATAGGATCTCAACTGGATTCAAGTCCGGGCTTTAACTAAGCCACTCCAAAACCTTCATTTTGTTTTTTTTTAAGCCATTCAGAGGTGGACTTGCTGGTGCGTTTTGGATCATTGTCATGCCACAGGATCTCAACTGGATTCAAGTCCGGGCTTTAACTAGGCCACTCCAAAACCTTCATTTTGTTTTTTTTTAAGCCATTCAGAGGTGGACTTGCTGGTGCATTTTGGATCATTGTCCTGCTGCAGAACCCAAGTGCACTTCAGCTTAAGGTCACAAACTGATGGCCGGACATTCTCCTTCAGAATTTTTTGGTAGACAGCAGAACTCATGGTTCCATCAATCACAGCAAATCGTCCAGGTCCAAAAGCAGCAAAGCAGCCCTAAACCATCACACTACCACCACCACTTTTGACTGTTGGCATGATGTTCTTTTTCTGAAATGCTGTTACACTTTTATGCCAGATGTAACGGGACGCACACATCCCAAAAAGTTAATTTGTTTCGTCAGTCTACAGAATATTTTCCCAAAAGTCTTGGGGATCATCAAGATGTTTTTTGGCAAAAGTGAGATGAGACTATGTTCTTTTTGCTCAGCAGTGGTTTTAGTCTTGGAACTCTGCCATGCATGCCATTTTTGCCCAGTCTCTTTCTTATGGTTGAGTCATGAACACTGACCTTAACTGAGGCAAGTGAGGCCTGCAGTTCTTTAGATGTTGCTCTGAGTTCTTTTGTGGCCTCTTGGATGAGTCGTTGCTGCGCTCTTGGGGTAATTTTTGTAGGCCGGCCACTCCAGGGAAGGTTCACCACTGTTCCATGTTTTCTCTACTTGTGGATAATGGCTCTCTGGAGTCCCAAAGCTTTAGAAATGGCTTTGTAACCTTTTCCAGACTGATAGATGTCAATTACTTTGTTTCTCATCTGTTACAGAACTTCTTTAGATAGTGGCGTGATGTCTTCCTTTTTGGGATCTTTTGGCCTACTTCACTTTGTCTGACAGGTTCTATTTAAGTGATCTCTTGATTCAATAGGTCTGGCACCAATCAGGCCTGGGTGTGGCTAGTGAAATTGAACTCCCCTTTCCCAAAAAAGTGATTAACCACAGTTACTTCATGATTTAACAAGGGGGCAATTACTTTTTCACAAAGGGCCATGTAGGTTTGGATATTTTTTTTCCTTATTAAATAATATCATTTAAAAACTGCATTTTGTGTTTACTTGGGTTATCTTTGTCTAATATTTAAATTTGTTTGATGATCTGAAACATTGAAGTGTGACAAACATGCAAAGAAAAATAAGAAATCAGGAAGGGGCAAATACCTTTTCATTGCACTATACAAACAGAAAATAAAAAAGTTTTCTTCTCATTCTTACTATCGCCCTCTCTCTCCTCCACAAACTATCATCATTTGAAACAAACTACACACCTCCCACATTCTCCCTTACCACATCAATCCACTCACACAAGCTCCCCAGCTACTCTGCCATCTGCTCCTCTCTTTATAGTACTAACTTACTATTACTAAAGCTAATCATCCTCTCCCCAAACCACAAGCATAACTACCCTTACAACCATAACTTCAAGTACTTCTAGCTGCTAAAAAGAAAAACTATTCCTACCTTTATCCCTGCTCACAGTGAACTAGTCCTTTGTGGTGACATACATCCCAACCGCGGCCCTTACCCTCCCACTCTCAATTGCTCCAACTCTACAAAATCCCTAAACTTCACAACTATTAACCTCCAAAGCATTAGAAACAAAATCCCCCTACTGCATGCATGGCTAAATCAACATAAACCCGACTTTAATGCTGTTACTGAAACCTGGCTAAAACCCTCCAAAAAGGACTCTGAATTTCTGCCCTCAAACTACTCCTACCTTAAAAATGATAGATTACATAAAAAGGTGGGGGCATCGCCTTACTATTACTTCGCTCATTTACAGTAATCCCATTGCAGAGCTATTGATAACCTTCCTAAAACTCAACAACTGCAAATCTCTTAGCATAATACTCCTATACATTCCCCCAGGTAATAATACTCCCATTCTTGCCTGGACAACAAGCAATAACAAATGAAGCCATCACCTTAGGCAACGTAAATATCAACTGGCCAGATACATCCACTAAAAACCTCTCTAATGCTATTAACCTGCACATCTACACACAATCTCTAGTATCACTAGACCCAATACTAAGGCAGAGAAAGGTTCAATCTTGGATTGGATTCTTGGTCTCCAACCCAGAAAAAATTACCACCTCCGGGACTCTCCCAAATAGTATCAGTGATCACTCCACAGCATTCATTATACAGAAGCTCATCTCCTTATCAAATAATCACCAATATAAATAAAGCAGAGACCTATCTCATTTCTCCCCAAATTCCTTCAATGACATTCTGCACAAAACCAACTGCAGCCCACTAAACTTTCTCCCACTTAAAGCAGTAGAATTCTTTAATTCTAAATTTCTCAGAATCCTAAATAGTCTTGCCCCACTCCAGTTAAAAAGGATCAAGTCCAAACATGCAATTTGGCTTACAAAGTCCACAAAGCAAGTTATGTCCACTAAGGACAAAGCTTGGAAAGCCTGGCAAAAAAACAAGACACTCTCTAACCTCAATGTATACAAACTCCACAACCAGGCCAAACGCCTAGTTATCAAAGACAAAAATAACACTTCCACACCATTCAAGACCAACATAAACTAAACCCGAAAAATGTGTGGGGTGCAAGCAACTCCCTACTCCACCCTGGATCCAACAACAATCTATGCCCCAAACCCAGACAAAAATCCATCTGAAATAGCCTCCCTCTTTAACTATTATTTTTGACACCATAAAAAAAACTTACTACCACCTTCCCTCCTACTAATGCTGACTCACTAAGAACTCCACCTTTGCACTCCCCTACAGATCTCCTACCTTCTTTAACACTTACATCCATTCCCACCTCCACTATCAAAAAAACTTCTTCTCAAACTCAAGCCCTGTACCAATGCCCCCGCTAACTTACAGCTGAATACTTAACTCTCAGCCTTCTCCATTGTATATCCCATCAGCATCCTCCAAAATAGATCCATTCAGGAATCTTGCATATTATGCTATGGACAAAGAAATATATAAAATAAATTGAGAAAATATTAAAGTGCTGGTGTTTAGGCAGAGGCATTGTTTACAATGAGAAGGAAGGCAGTATCTGCATAGTTGAGTAAAATAGTAAAGAAGGATATTAGTATAATAAGGGAAATGAAAAATGTACAAGGACAGGTAAAAAGAACACTAGACTAAATTATGAGTTTTGTAGTATAGCTTGTAGAAAATATGTAGAAGAGTAAAAAAAAGAAAATGAGAGAGAATGGAATGTAAAAAAAATTCAGAATGAGTTATGGAAGAATTTTAAAATTAAATTACTATTAATGAATTGGACAAAGTACTGGGAAAGTAAATGCTGATTCAGTGTCAGGCCCAGATGTTATAGGGTATGGAATGTACAAGAAATTAATAGATTGGCAAAGAGAGTATTTTGTAAATGTACCAATGAACAGTTGAAGGAAAGATTTGTTTATGAAGAGTTGTGTTGTGATATTAAAATTTATATGGAATAAAGATGAGAAGAATAAAATAAAATGGAGACCCATCACACTAAATAACACAAGGCTATAATATTTTATGAGAGTAATACAGAGGAGAGTGGAAGCAAGGATGAGACAAATTGGGGAAGAAAGTATATATGCTATAAAAAGGGAAGGGATATCAAGAACTATTACTGGTTGCGAGAGAAACTGTGTTTGATATTATGAGCAAAAAGGAGGATGTGAAACTTATGGTAGGGTATATTAGCAAGGTATTTGATACAGTAGGACATGATGCTTTGTAGAATGTTGAGAGAAGTGTGGAATAGGTAATAGAATTAGGAGATTGTGTATGCCAGCATATCAAAATATTAGAATGAGAGTATTAGTGAATGGGTGGCTGAGTAAAGAAATATGCATGAAGTATGGTATAAGACAAGTGTGTTCCATGAGTGGAGTACTGTTTGTATTGGTAATAAATGCAACAGTGAGTGAAATAGCGTATAAAATGAAAAATGCTAGATATGTGATGAGAAAGGAGGTGGTGATTCTAGTAGTTTTGAGATATACAGACAATATAGTTGTAGTTGCTAAGAACAAAATATGGATGAGGGAAATCCTGGTTTGTCTGAATGGATGTTCAAAGGAAACGGAAAGGACCTTGAATAAACATAAAAGTAAGGGTTTAGGTGATGTGGTGAAAATGGGGGGTTATTTTTCAATGAAGTTTTTGCTAGGGATAAAATCTGGGGAAAATTATGTAGTTATGCAAATGGGAGGGTTTGATAAAAGAAATGGGAAGAAATAGGATTTCTTTGGGGGACATACAGATTAGCATTCATGAAAAAGGTTTATCTGGTGAATTCTGTGTTAATGGGAAAAAGCATAAATGTCAATTGTTTATATGATCTCGGAAAAAAGGAAATTGTGCAGTTGGTGATTTCTTTCATATGGGGTTTACGATTAAACCCAATGAAAAGAGGTGTGTTGCATATGAGAGAAGATGAAAGGGGATTGAGGTTGCTAAATCCACTTGTTTATTCTTTAAACTTGTATAGAGTAATACAGTGGGTAGAGGAAGAGTGAGAAAATTAATAGTGAGAATGCTTAAATATAATTACAGAATGTTCTAGGAGATGATGAAAATAAGAAAAATAATATAAAAATAAAGACATATTAAAAATGACTAAGAAAATACTAATATGGAAAATAATAATGTGGAAAAGCACATTAGAACAACGTCCTAAGCGCTCAAATCAGTCGTGAGGGATTTGGGCACCCAGGTTAATAGCAGTCTGACGTTTGACCACCATGTTGCTTCTGTGATACGGAAAACCTACTACATGACCCACCTCACAAGTAAGGGTATCTCATCCAGGGACAAGGAGGACATAACATCTCTGTATTCTTCCCTTATAAGGCCCATTATGGAGTACAATGCACCTTTCATCATGTACCTTGCAAAGCACATGCAACAGCTGGAGAGACCACAGGGGTTCCTCATCAGGAGAATTCAGGGCCTCAAGCATTTACCATATACAGAAAGGCTAAAAGCCCTATCCCTCTACTCAGTTTCATACAGACTCCTCAGAGGTGACCTCTGTCTGGCATATGAGGCAATCATGGACCCAACCTTGATGGGACTGCTGCATATCCGCAAGTCAAGCTCCACTCAAGTAATCCGCATGCATGGACACAACCTTGTCAGTGACATCAACAAGACTTGTTGGCGGGACAGATTTGTGTCCCAGAGACTCCCTCATCTAAGGAATAGACTCCCTCTCTACATCAAGCAGAATACCTCTTTACCCCTTTTTAAACACAACCTGGATAACTGGATGGAAAACAGAAAATATACCCCTGGGATTCCATCCATGTCCATGCTGATTTGTTTAAACATGGGCTAAACTCTTGGCTAGGCTTATAAGGGCCTCAGGGCCAATGGCCTAGTAACCTCCTATGATCATATACCTGATCTCTGGAAAAAAGCATTTATTCTACCACTTCACAAAGGTGGCAATAACTCGGACATCTCAAATTTCTCCCCCTGTTGCCATTCTCTCCACAATCTCAAATGTTCTAGAGAAACATATCCATACCCAGGTCCTCAGTCACCTAATACAACACCAAATACTCTCTTCCACTCAACATGACTTTAGGCCAGGACATAGTACTAACACAGCCCTCATTTCATTCCTTGACACAGTAAACAGAGCACGTGATGCTGGAGACAGTCTCAGCATTATTTCAAGATCATACAAAGGGATTTGACACCTTATCACAATCCCTCTTGCTTAATAAACTCACTAATCTCCTCCTACTATACAATGGTTTACTAACTCTCTCAACAACAGGCAGCAATCTACTAAATGGTGACACGTCTACTAAATGGTGACATGCTTCCTCCCCTTTCATAACCACAAACACAGGCGTCCCTCAAGGACTTATACGGGGACCCTTATTATTCAGCATATTTGTCAATAGCTTTCATTCCTCTCTCATCCACAGCTCAGTCATCCAATATGCAGATGACAACTATCATCTGCTCTGCTAAATCTGCCTCCACTTTACAGCATCTCACCCAAGAAGCATTTAGTTCTACAGAAACCTGGATGTCCCAGAACCATCTCACTCTTAACCACAATAAAACAAAACTGTTAAAATTTACCCCCACTAAATCCAGCTCTGTTAACAAATAATCATTCTCCATTCACTCCCAAAACAACACCATTACTGAAGTTGTCCCCAGCACCAATTTACTAGGCGTCATCATTGATGACAAGTTAACATTCAACCTGCACATTTGCAATAACATCAAAACATCAAAAACTAGGTACCCTGTACAGGTGCAACTATTTTCTCAGTTTCTCCGTTAAAAAGGCTCTGGCCTCCTCCTACCTGCTTCCAAGACTTCTCTATGGGGGTCCTATCATCACAAAACTGCAGTCCTCCTTGCAAACAAAACTAGACTCTTGTTATAACAAAGTTGCCAAATTTGCTACAAATGCTAAATATCTCACTCATCATTGTTCTGCTCTGCATCAACTTAATTGACTAGGATCCCAACACTATTTCACATTTTTACAACAGCCCACAAAGTTCATCTACCACCCAGAAACCTGCCCTTCCCTCTCTTCCATTTTGCCCATGTATCATCCAAACCGGCACCCAAGATCCGAAAACAAAATGCTACTATCCATTGAGAAGCTCAAGCTCTCAGCCGGCCAAATGCTGTATTTCTACTATGCATCTAAGGCATGGAATAACCCCCCCCCCCACCATCACTAAGAGCAATCAGCAACCTGACCTCCTTTAAAAACTCCCTCAAACCATATCTCTCTTCTAAATGGCTATGCCCCTGTTGCCAAACACACAACCACAACTCTTGACTTAACCTCCAAGTGCTATACCTCTATCACATCATTTCTATCCTCCTCCCTAACACTTTCATTGGGCCTATGCTACCTCCCCATTTATATTCCCCCCCTATCTTTCACTCTCTGCTTAATCTCACAGTTACACACCTGGAGTTAATTACTTTCTTGTGTACTTGAACTCACCCTATGCCCCAATGTAAATAGCATTCATAAACATCTTCTCAGAAATTATGTCTGCCTTTACTTGCACAAGTCAATGAATTTATTTTTTTCTTTACTCTAGCACTGTTGCTTCTATTACATAAAGTCATGCAATATTATTTTTATATGTCAATGATTGTATTTTCTTCTTACACCATTGCTTCTATTTACTAGTCTCATGCAACCAATCTTGTTTTTCTATCCAAGTGATTTCACTCTAATTGTATGTATTTTTCGGAGCTTTTCTCCCCAAGCCTCCACTAAAAATGGGCTTGTTTTGGCCCAGTGGACTTTCCTGGTTAACGAGTGTCATAGATAAATAATGTACTCACTGTACTCAAAATAATGTATGCTACTAATTGTAACCTTTGACTGCAACACTTTGTACACACTGCATTCCTTTATCAATTATTCTTTCACAGCACAGGCTGGGTCTTGAACTGTAAACTGTATTCAGTAAAACACTGAATCCCTGGTCTTACTGTCTTTGCTGCTTAGACATATAAAATGGTCACACACTGGCTTGTCATCCAGGCAGAAAATTAACCTAGTTATTGAAGGGTTCTGAGCACATTCATGGGGCACCAATAGTCAGGGGTGGAGTCTGTCTACTAAAAAAATGGCTTCCCTGGCTTACCCACAAAAGTGGTTGTCTAATAAAAGATAATTAGACTTGATGACTTATTGCCAGACCTTTAGAATGTTTACAAACTGGGTATGGGAGAGTAGGGTAGAATAGGGTGCACCCAAACCTGGCTTGCTGATGAGACAGCATCCATGTTTTCTTATTGGACAGCACTGACAACGTGAAGGAAGTCCTGAAAGAACATGCATCTACTTTAGTTCCCCTATGTCAGTGGTGGTTGATGCCCTAGGAGTCTGCAACAAAAACAGAACTTACAGCAATTAGATGAGTGAGAATCAACCACTACTGAAGATATAACTTTCAAGCTTGGCATATCTGAACTGTAAAGGATACGGTCAAATACTTGGAGATTAGCGGACTTAAAACATTTTATGAAGTACCTTTACATGCGATTGGGAAAGGGGCACAGAAAAACTGACAATGCCATAGGTTCATAGGTAGATACTAGGCTATCTGCCCTAGGGCATTTATAAGCCTAGCCAGAGTGTATTTGGCTTTCGCCTCCCTATTAGATTAGCCTACTGTGCCTCTTTACAGTAGGTCACAGAAGGTAGCCCTTAAAGATTAGTTTACTGTGCCTCTGTCAAGCAGGGACACAGACGAGATCCCGGGGTGAATTTGCGATTTCCCATCATAAGGCCTCAAGCTCTAATGCACATCTTTGTCTCATTCTGTGCTAGCAATCAGCACTACTGTATAAAGAAAGTAACCTGTACAACTTGTACTGGGGCAGGAAGGACCAGCAAAGGGTTACATTAACAGAAGAGAAAGATGATTTAGTCCAGAATAAAATGTTACCATGAAAGGCTCACATTGATTCCGGTGAATGAAACACTAACAGAAAAAGAGGTCCCTTGTGCTAAACGAGATCTGCCAATGACTGAATAGTGAGGAGACAGGTGAAAGAAGGTCTTGGGCTCACTGTAGTCTTCGGTAAGCTGTTACTTTGGACATACACTTGGGGAACACCTTAGTGGCACAGGACAGACCAATGAGCACTGTCCTAAACTGACAAACACCCTCTCTGACACAGAAACATGCATACCTCCTGAACTCTTTGGTGATCTTGATATGCCAATAGGTGTCTTGGTAAAAATGGCATACCCAATCTCTGTCCGATAAGAAATGAAGGATAAATTGCATCACAACCATGTCTAACTTTTATTGTGGGAGAAAGGAATTTAGGTTACAGAGACCCAGTAAGGGCTTAAAGTATTTTGTCTTCTTTAGCAACAAACAGAATATGAAATAATATCCTAAGCTCTTATGGCAATGGGACCTCATATATGTTTTTTTTAATTTTGCAAGATGTTTAATGCTTCCTTCCTTGCAAACAGTTTCAGTTAAGATGGACATTTAACAAGGGTGATGAGAAAAGACAAAATATGCTAAGTACCCTGTGGACAGGATTTCCCTTGGTAACTTGTTCCTGCTTACTAGCTTCATAGGTTCATAGGTGTGTAGTGCACTAACAACCACTAGGGCCTTTGTAAGCCTAGCCATGCATCCCATTTCAAAGCAGATGAGTGGAGGGATATCTGATCCCAAACTGCCTCCAGAAGTGGAAAGTTGGGCATGTCTTCAGAGTTTCTACTAGTGACTTACAGGCTGACTGTGGCATTCATCAGAGCATCAAGGAATCTTGCCTCTAGAGACAACAACCCTACCGGAAACTGGCCAGGAGGGTCTGTTTCTTTCCAGCAGTCCCTAAAGCTCTGTGCCCTGGTACCATATTCAGCACTGGCTCTTCTGGGTTCTAGTGAAAGAACTCTGTGAAGGTTGGAATTTGACAATGTCAGGAGTATGGGTTCTGCACTGTTTCTCTGTAATCTTAGAATGGTGTTGTATCTCTCTTCCAAAGAGTGGACATGAAAAAGGGGAATCCAGAAAAGTCAAGCTGCTCCACTCTTTTGACCACGAACATTGTGCCTGGGTTCCTGGCCTCTGCCAGGAAGCTCCTATTGTTGTGTGTGCCCCACCACCTGACATAAGCGCACCTATCCTCCCTGCCATCCTGTCAGCTGCCCCAGCTGCTAACCGAATCCAGGTTGACTGAGCTGTAGTTAGGGCATTATCACTTTACACCACCAGAGAGGCAATATCCACATTTCTTGGTCTGTATCAGAACCTGGGTTGAAATGACACATTATTCAAACAACCCTCTGTTTTAAATCCTTGTTGGCAATCTCCTCAGCCATGACCTTTATATTCTCCAGCAGGATTTACTGGTTATTAAGCATA
>NC_056751.1:165538064-165584378 GCF_019279795.1 Protopterus annectens | reverse complement strand
ACCACCTGTTTGTCACCAATGATGGAAGAAAAAGAAACTGGTCTAGATTTAAACTGCAAGAACACAAATTTGTAATGTATGGAATATTGTACCAAAGATTGGTTCCAATTTCACAGTTCTAACATTAGTATTCCATAATTAAAACTAAAGAATTTCCAACAATGAGAAAGATGGATTTAAATTTCCCAAACATTTATATATTTTAACAGTGTCAACAGTAACCCAAATAGCTTCACTAAAGAAATTAGTCACTCAATATAATGCTTCTTTTCCCAGAAATCTGTGTGCATTGTATGACTCCTGTAACTCTCACTAGTTATCATTCTCTCAAATCTTTTCTTGAGTTTCCAAATGCAACGAGGCACACTTTCTTTAGCCTATATGATTCTTCGCTGGTCTGTGGTTTGTGTGCGCACAATTCATTGATCCACAGTTCCTCAACCTGACTTGCAGTGGGTTCCAAAAAAAAAAAAAAGAATATAAAACTTGACAATTATAAACTTGCTTATTTCCTTACAGAAATTTCTGATGCAATCTCAAGTGTAACGAATGAACATACATTAGGAGGAAAGTTAACCCAGGGAAACAGATCAGAAATGCAAGATGATATGAGTAATATAACACTCAAAAAGACTGTAAAGGTCTGCATCACCATAAATCTTAAATTCCCAAGGTCTCAGGGTAATGCATGTGTATTAAGCATATCTGGCACCTAAAAAAAAACTGGCAGTTTAGTGCTATTTTGAGACCAGTGAATCATTTTTCCTGAAAACCAACAGATAAAGTACATACGTACATCAACACAAGAGTGCCAATCTTACTTTTACTGTTTAAAATATGCATATATGCTGAGGGGGAACTGACTGTCTTATAGGTTCATACTAGGCTATCTGCCCTGGGGCAATTATAAGCTAGCCCGATTCTGTATGGCTTGCGCCATCCCTTGATTTGAGTATACTGTGCCCTTTTTAAGGTTTAGTTTACTGTGCCTCTGTCTAATAGTGACACGGGAGTAATCCCTGGGACAAACCTACGATCCCCCATCCACCTATCGAGATTCTTCTTGAAGAGATTCAGTGAGGTGCTCTGCCTCACATGAACTGGAATTCTATTCCAGAGCGAAGGGAGCCTCTGGGTTATGAACCTGTCCCTCCAGCAAGTTCTATTTATTTCTGTGCTGAGGTTCAAGTCCCTCAAGCGTGTGGCTCTAAGCGATTTAGATTTACTGAGGTGGAGCATGTCCATTAATTCTTGATTTGACATAGCTTTGTATGTCAGGCATAAATAGCCTAGAAGAAGGAGGTATGCAAATGAGGAGAGCTGGAGTTTTTAACCGAGCAGCATATGGCATCTGTTTGAGACCCTGATCCTCTTGGTGAGATACTTTGGGGTCTTTCTAATTGCTGCAGGTGTCGGGTAAGGTACATTCCAAAGGCATTGTATTCTATGATGGGCCTGATGAGGGATGAATAAAGGGAACACGATTACCTCTCTTGATCTAGATGTGAAACCCTTCGTGATGAGGTGGGCTATGTAGAAGGTCTTTCACTTTGGCAATGTGGTTTTCAAAGGAGAGATTGCTATCAACTTGGGTCCCCAGGTCCCTAATAACTTTCTCTGTACTTAATGGGTTTCCGCCTATGTGGTAATTTGTGGGCACATTGTTTTTGCCAAAGGGTATGACTATAAATTTTTTGGCATTTAGCTTTAAACCATGGCGCTGGCACCAGTTATCTGTCTCTGTGAGACCTTTTTGAAGGATGTTTGTGTCAGCTGGAGAGTTGATTATGCCCAGTTTGCAGTCTCAGAACTTGGTGAGCCATAGTCCTCCGTTGCCTGTACCTCGGAAAGTATATACCGAACAAGAGTGGTCCCAGGACAGAACCCTGTGGGACGCCACTTGTGACCGGTTTCGAATCTGACATGGCTCAGCAACTCTCACTCTGTGGGTTCTGTCTTTGAGCCAGTTTCACCCATCTTGTGACATAGGGGTTATATTTAAGCTGGATAGCTTATCTATGATGCCAGTGGGGTATTGTGTCAAATGCCTTTGCAAGGTCCAGATAGGCTGTGTGGACTACCTTCCCTTCATCTATGGCTTTGGTGACTGTTTGAAAAAGTCAACCAGGTTCAAAAGGCAGGATCTGCCCTTGACAAAGCGAACTGGGTAGGATCTAGTGTCTGTAGGTCCCCAATGTCTTTGTTTATGAGCTCCATGATGATCCTCTCCATAGCCTTGCAGACTAAGCTAGTCAGGCTTATGGGGCGATAGTTTCAGGGTCGTAAAGGCTCCACCTTTGTGGAGTGGGACCACTGTTGCTGTACGCCATTCTGTGGGCACATAACCTGTAGTGAGGCTGAGATTGTATAGCTGTTTTATTTGAGGGATTAGTTCCTCTTGGAGTTCATGCAGGACGCAACCTGGACGCCATCTGGTCCCATGGAAGCAGTGTTTTTGCTTTGGAGAGGGCAACCTTCACCTGAGCATCAGAGATGTTTGGGAGGCAGCCCTCTGCCGGATAGATACTTGCTCTTTTGGGGGTGGAGAAGTTTGCACTGAACCTGTCTGCCAGGATATTGGCGATGTCTGTGGGTTCAGTGTATTTTTTGTCATTTAGAATCAACTCAGAACAAGTCTGGGAGTTGCATCCCAGGTTTCTAACATAACTGAAAAAAGCCTTATGATTGTCTTTGGTGTCCTGTGCAATTTTTCTCTCGAAGCTGGCCTTGGAGGATTTTATGAGAGATCGTAATTTTTTGCTAGTACTGATTAGAGATGCCTTCCCTATTAGGGATTTTGCTCTATCATGTAGTAGCTTCCTCCTTCTGTTGTACAGTTTATTTATGGCAGGGGTCCACCAGACAATAGGAAAACTATGTTTAACAGCAATTTATATACCAACAGGGTTTAACAGCAATTTATATACCAACAGGGAATAACTTTTAGTTATGTACTCACCATAACTTCAGATGTTTGGGATCCATCTCGCCTACATTCTGACTGATGGGTTCGGAGCCGATCCCTCGGCTCCGACTCGGCACGCTTATGCCAAAGAGCGAAGTCTCTTATTGTCTGAGCTTACTATATCCCAGGATGCACCACTACCAGTCCCCCAGATCTAGTTTGTCCGCATACATGCACACATGCACACACTGCTTATATAACATCGTCAGATGAAACAAGATAAAAACAGTAGAACTCAAAACCGTTCAATCTCTTCTGATCTCCAAGGCAGGGGGAAGGAGGGTTGGTATTAGGAATGTGGAGATGGATCCCAAACATCTGAAGTTATGGTGAGTACATAACTAAAAGATGTTATGTGATCCTATCTTGCCTACATTCTGACTGATGGGACAGCGTCCCTAGCACCTGAATCCTGGGTGACTCACTGGAAAACACTCCTGAGTACCGTGGAACCAAACGATGCTCGCCCTTTAGATGCCACATCCAATTTATAGTGGGAAATGAAAGTGTGCGGGTTGGACCAAGTAGCCGCAGCACAAATCTCAGAAATAGCGAGCTTGGAATGAAAAGCAATAGAAGTAGCCATAGCTCTGGTAGAGTGAGCTTTGATAGATGTTGTAAGTTGCTTATTCGAAGAGGAATAAGCCTGAGTTATACAATCTCTAATCCATTTGGAGATAGTAGCTTTTGTGATTGTTTTACCCAGTTTATTATCTGAAAAGGACACAAACAACTGGTCTGATTTTCGAATTTGCTGAGTCCTGTCTAGATAGAAGCGTAATTGCCTGTGAACATCCAATTTATGGAGGGTGTACTCCGCTTCATTGGAGAATTTTGGAAAGAAAACTGGTAGCTCTAGAGATTGTTGGAGACAGAGATTAGAACAAACCTTTGGGACAAAAGATGGGTTAGGCCTAAGTGATACTCTATCCTTGTGGAAAATCAAGTACGGTGGTTTGATAGATAGGGCTTGAAGCTCTGAAACTCTTCTTGCAGAGGTAATTGCAACCAAGAAGGCAGTTTTCCAAGACAGATATTTTAACTCACATGTAGCAGCCAGTTCGAAGGGGAAGATGTTAAGGCACAGTACCAAATCAAGATCCCGGAGGCAGGATGAAAAACTGGGGGTCTTAACAGCCCAGCACCTTTAATGAAAGTTTTGCATAATCTGCTGCTCATCAACGGTGGATCCATGGATTCGTGAAATTTAGAGATAGCTGCTAGTTGGACTTTAATAGTAGAAACTGAAGATCCTTGATTAAACAAGGATGTTAAAATTTCAAAACCTCTGGAATCGGGGCAGTGATAGTGTCTAAGCCCCTGAGTTGAGCAGATAGCAAACCTCTTCCACTTACTGAGGTACAATTTCTTAGTGGTGGGTTTGTGGGCGAAGATAAAATGTGAATAACTTCGGGTCTAGGGTGTGATTTCTGACTAAAGTCGGAAGTGGAGGAGCCAAGCTGTCAATTTCAAAGTGTGGAGGGGCTGGTGTTGTGGTCCCGAGTGATGAATCAAGAGATCGGGAGTTAGATCCAAGAAGCAAGGATCGTCCCACATGGTTCTTCAGGTAGGGAAACCATACTTGGCGAGGCCAGTCTGGAGCAATTAGTATCATTGTGGACCCCAATCAAGAAGCTTTCTGGATGACTTTGGGAGAAGTGGAACCGGAGGAAAGGCATAAAGTAGTCCTGTTGGCCAAGGTTGGACTAGAGCATCCATAGCTGCCTCCCTGGCGTGGAGTCAAGGAGGAGAACCTTTGCACTGCGTTTTGTGGTGTTGCAAATAGGTCGCAGCACGGGTTCCCCATCTTCTGAAAACCTGAGCTGCTACTGTTTGTTCAGGGACCACTCGTGAGGAGAGAGAATTGTCCTGCTTAATCTGTCTGCCAATATATTGGATTTCCTGGAATATGGGTCGCTACCAAGAAACGGTTGGTAGCTACAGCCCATTCCCACACCCTCATGGCCTCTCTGCAAAGCGGCTAAGATCTGGTCCCTCCTTGTTTGTTTAGATACCAGACCACCGACATGTTGTCTGTGTGGATAGCGATAATGCCTTGAGGGAGAAACTTGTGGAGGGCCTGTAGGGACAGAAGTACAGCCCTCATTTCCAATACATTGATATGGAGAAAGGTTTCGTCTGGAAGCCAAGAACCCTGAACTAACCTGCCCAGACAATGCCCCCCCCCCCCACCCTGTCTGGGAGGCATCCGTCGTCAGGGTGGCCACCGGAGGGGGGATAACAAAAGGTCTTCCCTGATTCAGATTGGATGGCTGAAGCCACCAGCGGA
The DNA here is from genome assembly GCF_019279795.1 of Protopterus annectens. NCBI lineage: Eukaryota > Metazoa > Chordata > Ceratodontiformes > Protopteridae > Protopterus > Protopterus annectens. Next base: position 165,579,123 of record NC_056751.1, on the reverse strand, counting down.
GGTCCCGTTTGCACGTTTCTGTGATCATAATGGGGTGATTGAGGGGGAGATTCTGAAAGGACCATTGAGTCGATAATAGCCACTGAAGAATCCTCATGTGCAATCTTGCCAGTGGAACTAGGAGAACCGTGGCAGACATCGAACCTAAAAGTTGCAGGACCATCCTGGCTGGGGCTTTGGATCTTGAAAGCAGGGCTTGAACTTGACCTTGTAAAGTTTGAATCCTTTCGTAGGAAGAAAGACGCATCAATTTTGAGTCTATCTCTGCTCCTATGAACCTTATGCACTGAGAGGGCAGCAAGACAGACTTTGACCAATTGAATGTAATTCCCAGGGTAGCACCCAGGGAGATGGTGGCTTTGAGGTTGTCCATAAGTAGATGCCTGGTGGTGGCAGTCAGGAGCCAGTCGTCCAGATAGGGAAACACTTGGAATCCAAGACTCCTCAGGTGAGCAGTCACTACTGCCAAACACTTGGTGAACACCCTGGGGGCTGTGGTGAGACCAAAGGGCAGTGCACAAAATTGGAAATGACTGTCTCCCAGGCTGAAGCGCAGATACTTCCTGGGCCGATGTATCGGTATGTGATAATAGGCATCCTTGAGATCTATGGAGCACATCCAAACATCCTTCTCCAACAATGGGAGAATGGATTGTAAAGTGACCATTCGGAATTTGGATTTCATGACGGATTGGTTTAGTTTGCTGAGATCCAATATTGGTCTCAGGTCCCCTATCTTTTTTGGCACTAAAAAGAACCTTGAGTAATTTCCGGATCCGATCTGGTCTGTGGGGACCGGTTGGATGACTCCTTTTTCTAGCAGCTTTGAAGCTTCTGCGGCTGCAATTTCCCTTTGACTGGGTGGTGGGTCCGGGATTTTTTTGGACAGTGGGGGTGAGTGTGTGAAAGGAATGGTGTAACCTCCGGCAATAATCCGAAGCACCCATTTGTCCTGAGTGATAGACTCCCAGGCTTTTAGGTGCTTGGCAAAACAGCACCCGACTGGCTCCGGAGCAGCACAGCCGGGCAATCCCTCATGAAGTGTGGGAGGCTGAAGAGCCACGAAAGGACTCGCGGTCTCCAGAATTGCGGGGCCCTCTGCCGCCTCTGGGACGGCGTCTCCCAGAAAAATTTCCCGTCCTCTGCCTCTGGAAGGGAATCTTCCTGCTGTTGAGGAAAAACTTACGTGATTTGGAACCACATCTTCCCTCCTCCTTTAGCCTTGGGGTAAGGCCGAAGGGAGTGGAATAACGTGCACCCACGGCAGATAAAGTTTTCCCTCTTGCTCACAGCGGTAAGAGTGTCTTTAACCTTAGGTCCAAACAAAGAGGACCCATCAAAGGGGGGCTGAAGGAAGACTTGAAGGCCTCCAAAATGACACAAGCGGAGCCAGGCTTGTCTCCGTGAGCCACGCCTGTGCCTGCCGCTCTGCCGCCCCTTGCCGCATATGAAATGAGCCTCATGGACGAGTTAGAAATCGAGGTAAGGATAGCCAACTGAGAGCTAACTGACTGGGCTAGCTGCTCAGGTAGGTTACCCGAGAGGGAATCTGACAGCTCCTTGACCAGATCCCTCTGTAGCCTGGTAAAATGTGCCAAATAATTCAGGGACCTTAGTGTAAAGGCAGCTGAAGTCAGGGTGCGCTTCCGTAGCGGTCCATGCTCCTAGACTCCTTATTAGGAGGATGGACGGACGTTGAAGCCTCTGCCACGTCCTGTTGTGTAGCAGATGCCACCACCATGGCATCTACAGCCACGCCTTTTGTCAAGAACTCTTTCTCGGGTGGGGCAGACAAAAATTTGTTAGGGCGAGAAGGCACTGGTTCCACAGTATCTGGATGTTCCCACGCCCTCCGACAAACCAAATCCAGGAGCTCGTCGAAGGGCGGAGACACCCAGGAGGCGGAGGGCTGAGCCCCAAAGGCCTTGAGAAGCACTGACTCATCAGCAGAGGGGGGTTTGGATATCCAGCCGCCTCGTTGTTTGAGGATCTCCAAAATGTCTGCGAATGAGACATCATCAGAGGACGACTTCGGGGACCCCTCCGCATCATCAAGATCAGTGTCCGATGTAAGAGACTCGGGGAGTCCACGTGCTTCCTCTTGCACGATCTCTTCCTTGGGGCTCTTCTGAAGACAACTCGAAGAACCCTCAGGAGGAGGAACCCCAGTGGGGTAACCTCAGGCCCCGGGCTCCGCTGCCTAGGACAGGGAACTGCCAAAGACCCAGTCTCCACTCCCAGGGAAGGTGCCGGTAAAGCCGGAGATGGCGAAGAAGACTTGGCCAAGGCACTCCTCATAGCTCTGAAAGCCGGACCCCAGAATCCTGGGAGTGTCCGGTCCCCGAGCCATGATAGCAGACGGAAGTCCCGCAGCGAAGCACCGAGAGGAGGCTTGGAACCGACAGCATAGGTCCCGAAACATCACCCCGGGTCCAGCCGAAGAAGTCCGTGCAAACTTGGACCCGAAGGCGGGGTTGGAGTGCAGGTCGGAGCCGACCCTAGGATCTCTACCGGCTCCAGCACCTGCTCCAGAGCCGAAGCGGTCGGAGGAGGAATGGCAATGACATGGGCATGGGCTATCGGCTCCGAAGCCAACTGGGTCGGAGCCGAAACAAATTTTTGAAAGACTGGGGACTGGAACAGTCTTTGGAGCACCCTGTCTATGTCCGAATCTGACATCCTTGATGACCTAGAGGAGACTGAACGGGTTCGAGTTGGCTTCTCCAACGGCCCCAAGGGGCTAGGGGACTGGCTCCGAGGTGACTCGATAACTATCGGCGCCGAAGGAATACCCAAACCAGTTTCCATCGGTGCCGAGGAGGACTTAGGCGCCGAAGAGGAAGTGTCTGAGCGGACAACCTTCATCGGCTCCGAGACCAGTGGAGCCGATGAAGGTGACCCGCCTCTCGATGCCCCAGCCATCGGCTCCGAAGACAGAGGAGTCGAGACTGGGGGCATCGAGGCAGACCGTTCCGCCCTCGGCTCCGAAGTCCTTGGAGCCGAAGGAGAAGCCTGCCTATGTCTTTTGGCGGTCGGGTCCGACGGACTGGTCGGAGCCGATGCCCTTTCTTTAGCAGGAGAAGGAGAGGATGCTAAAGCTTCTTCAAAAGAGGGTTTTATAAGGCCTTTCAATATAAGCTTATTTTTCCTCTCTTGGAGGACCCTCGAGGAAAAAGCGTGACACGCTGCAGGACTCCTGCAAATGTTTGGCGCCCAAACAATATACACACAGAGAGTGGTCATCCGTGATAGACATTTTAAAACTACATTTAGTGCACTTCTTGAAGCCCGAAGGCCTAGGTGCTTGAGACATTATAAGTAAAAATAAGTACTCTCTCACAGACAAACTTAGTCTTAGTCAAGATTAACTTGCCGTTCACAACAATAGCCAATTGAACAACAGTAAACAACCGTATAAAGGAAATAAAGAAACCCTAAGGTTTATTTTTTTATTTTTTTTTTTTTAAAGGGAATTAACCAGTAGGAAAGGCCCTATAGACCAAGGGAGCCTGTAACCAGAACAAGTATCAATCACACACAAATTTTCCACAGAAAAGTTGTCAAACACACACAACAGCACAGAGTAGCCGTTAAAACAGCTTTTTGTTTAGAAATTAGCAAATTTCTGACAGAAAAGTTAGTGAAAAAACACTACTTAGCTCAGCCAGCTCGAGACCACGTCTTTCCTAGTTAGCGGCAAACGAGATCTGGGGGACTGGTAGTGGTGCATCCTGGGATATAGTAAGCTCAGCCAATAAGAGACTTTGCTCTTTGGCATAAGCGTGCCGAGTCGGAGCCGAGGGATCGGCTCCGAACCCATCAGTCAGAATGTAGGCGAGATAGGATCACATAACATCACTAATATTGCTGAAAACATCCTGTACTGGATATCCCAATAAATTAACCATGAAACTATAACACATGAAGACAAACAGACTAGCAACTCAAATTCCACTACCCCCCACTGAATCCATAAATGTATACAACTTCTAACAAATGATACCCACAACCACTAGAATCAATGAAACTTAAGGAAATGCTCAACATTAGACTAGAGTCTTACAAAGCAGACAAACTGACAAAAACAGGCTACCTCTTAGACAGCATAAGTGACCATATAACATACGTCATTAGAACTTACTATAGCCTAGATAAACATTATCTAAAATCAAATATGAAATATAACCAATTTCAGCAAAGATATTTTCAATGAAACACAACCAATATAACTGGAATATACTTAGAACAATGCCACTAGATACTGCTGTAGAACACTAATAATGTATTCTTATACACCTTAAATAATCTAGCACCAGTATGTAACAAGGGAGTAATGTTGAATCCCACACCATGGCTAACAAAACAAACAAAAAAACTCATGATAAAAAGAAAAGCCTGGAAAAATCAGTATAAAAACAGAACTCAAAATGCCTTCCAGTAATTTAGACATCTTAGAAAACTTGCAAAACTCCATGTCAAACAGGACTATAGATATTATATATATATATACACACACATACTATACAAACCTACAAGACAAACATCAAAATAACCCAAAAACATTTGTGGTGGTGCAGCAGTAGCATTGTTGCCTCACAGCAAGTGGTTCTCCCGTTCGAAGGTTGTCCGTCGAGCTGGCACCTCAGCGTTCGTGAAAATCTACTGCCAATCATTAGCGGACTGGAGTTCCGCTGTGGCAACCCCTAACCGGGAAAAGCCGAAAGACAACAACACAACAACTAAACTACTCCAACCTGGCAAGACCACCAATCCCTCTCCAAAAACAGGGAATATGACAGACTATCCCAGTACAGTGCAATTTGTAATTTATACAATCAATATCTCTCTTAGACACTACTAGAACTGCCCCTTCTCTCTATAACTCTGTCTAACCAAAACCACCTGCAGTTCTTCAGTTGTAGTCCAGTACTAACCTCATTCATAACAAAGCTGCTCCTTAAACTTAAAACTATCTTGACAGCTGTAGACCATCTACCAGACTACCTAAAAATGGTCACAGAAGTCATAGCCTTCCCTGTAACTATACTACTCAACAGGTCCACATTATAAAGATATGTCCCATCACTGTGGAAAAAAATCCTACATTATTCCACTGCAAGGTGGCATGTCTGCAGAATTTAATAACTACAGACCAACAGCGATTCTCTCCCCCTCTCTAAAATATTAGAGAAATGCATCCACATACAGCTGGATGCAATACCCAACCTCAAATAACCTACTCTCAGAAACACAACTTTGCTTTTGGCCCCAGCACAGCACCACTACTGCTCTACTGTATTAAACCAACATAATAAACCAATGGTCTACTTGTGTCCAACCATGTTCTTGGACTTGTCAAAGGTATCTGATGCTGTCACACCAGAAACTACTCATTCAGCTCTGTCATGGTTACCTACCTACCTATCCAGAAGGCAACAAGCCATTACATGGCTACAAATCTACTTATCCTTACAACTAGTTACAACAGGTTCTGTCAGGCCTCTGTCCTGTGTCCATTCCTATTTAATACATTTATTAAAAACCTCCACTCACCATACTAGTTTAGTTCAGTAAGCAGATGCCTCAACATTAATATCTGCAGCCTCAACAATAAATACGTGGCAAGACATTACCAAAAACCTTTCTCTGGAGAAACCTGGCTCAAAGAATCAAACATCCTACTCAACCCCAAGAAAACTAGGTTAATACTTATCTCCAAAAGTTGCCAAAATCAAAATTAATCTTTCTCCATAAAGTCAGTAAATAATACTGTCACTGAAACTGTAACTCGTAGTAAACTTCAAGGTGTTATAATGGATGACAATCTCAAATATATATATTTTATGCAGTTAAATTTGGTTTTCCTATACTTCCTGAATTTCCACAACAAAGTTTAAAACCATAATTCTTGCGTCTTGTATTTTTATGTAAGAAAACTAAGCATAAATGGCACTTTTTGCATTTCTTAACATTCAGACTTTATTAACCATTATAACCATATAACCATATGCAAAGCAACACACAATAACAAACCTAACAAAATAGTTAACTCAGACGGAAGATGCAAATATCAATATAGTTGACACAAAAAGAAGCACAAATAGGTTCATAGATTAGTACTAAGCTAACTGCCCTTGCGAGCCATTCTAAGCCTAGCCAATTATCTCTTGTGAGACTCAAACTCTGCGCCTTGTGTTTGTAAGGCAAACACCTTAACCATTAGGCCACCCTCCCAACTCATGTAATTTGCGCTATCATGGCCTAGCTACCTAGAATTTTATTTTTCCATTCATTCAAGATTTTCAGACGACACCTGGGGAGATATGTTCCAGAGGCAAGTCTTTGGAATGTGGGAGGAAACCGGAGCACCTGGAAGAAACATACACAAACATAGGGAGGACATGCAGACTCTGCACAGAAGGCACCCCAGCCAAGAATTGAACCACAGAACCTCTTACTGTGAGGTGGCAATGTTAATCGCTGCAACACCACACCATCCACAACACTGATAAAGAAAAGAGAAGAATAAAGGAGAAGTCTACAGATTCAAAGAAATGCCTGAGGAGAATTATTCTGGTAGAGTTCCTTCCATAAAGATTCATGCTTATTGCTTTCCATATTGATTCATGCCTAGATAACAATTTATTGAATAATTTTAATCTTAAACTACATTAATAAACTTTCTTAACTGTCACTCCAATCATTAGCATCAATGTCAGGCATGGATTTAGTGCTACCCATCCCAGTCATCAATGTCTGAGGCATAGGTTTTCAAGAGATACTCTGCTTAGTGTAAAGAAGAAGCATAAACAAAGGTAGGGAATATGCTGAGTAATAAACATATCATGCTAGAAGGTACTGTTGACCTCACAGTGGAGGTTTATGCCCTTGGAGCAGGTATTAGTTGCCCTCTTTAATCTGCTAAGGTCAAAAAGTAAGTGGCCTTTCACAGCATGAAATATTAGGCAAAGATCATCTAGCATTACTTCACAGGAAACTCATGCAAAGCATTCTGGGAGCCATTACTGTCACTTTCTCAACACTGAACAATCTGGAGAGAAGCGGGTGGAAAACGGGCATAAACAGCTGACTTTTAATAACTAGAGCATAAATATTTTGAGAGCATATAATTTTTGGGGCAACTTTTATATTACAAAATCATTTTAAATTTCACCAAGGACTATATGCCCACTGTCCCTCTCTACCCAGCTTTACAGTATGTTTGATGTATAAAAGCCTCTTTTGTACTTCCATTTCACTCAACTCATAGCTAGCAGCCATTTATACTTCACTGGCAAGTCTTATACAAACATATAAACCTGCATATTACTTCATATGATGTAGAGTGGTGCGCAGTGGTATGACTGCAAAAGGTACATATGCCCCACCAACACAGCTGCCACTTTCCCTTCCTCTTGGATCTGTGGGTCTGTGGGACAGAGCTAATCCCTTCAACCTTCTGAGAGAGAAATCCTGTACAGAAGGGGCTAAAAAACCCTAGTTGTTGGATAGGGACAATCCCACTCTGTTCTCCTTCCTTTCCAACCCTCTGGCTCACCACTTTCATTCCTGGACCTGGGTCACTATTGGTGTTAAAAGACTATTCTTCGCTAAATAATCAGTCCAGTACTCCCTTTAGCCAATATGGTTCATCAATAGCTGGAGACATGCACTACTGGGTAAAGGGAGTCTTTGGTGATACTAGTATATAGGGTAGGAGATACGCATTGTTGGACAATAACAAAGCTACAAACATGTCATAAAAATCAAAAGAAGAAGTTATGTACTCACCATAACATTCCATCTGAATAGTTGTACCTCAATTTGTCTTCAACCTGTGGGTTACGGATCCATATCGGGTCCAACATGGCCATATATCCAGCAACTGATCAGAGCTCCAAGCTCCTCCCCTTACCCACAATGCCCCTCGCCTCCTTCCTTCAGATCGAGTTTGCTGCCCAACACAACACATGCCTGACCCAACATGACCTTACTACTACTGGCAACTCAAATTTCCTGAGCCAAAGCATGATAAAGGACATTCCTGAGATGTCCATCTTCCATATACATGGGCAGCACAATAGTGACAAGGTCGGGGGGAGGAGGGGTGATGGTTGAAGACAAATGAAGTACAACTACTCAGATGGAACGTTATGGCGAGTACATAACTTCTTTATCTGAAGCAGTTGACTTAATTTGATTTTCAACCTGTGGGATAGCGTCCACAGCTACTATACACCTGGGAGGCCCTCAGCATGGCAGACCCAAAAGATGTCTTGCTCCTGGATACAATGTCCAATTTATAATGAGAAATGAAGGTATGAGATGAGGACCAAGTAGCTGCAGAACAGATATCATCCAGCAACACCCTGGACCAAAAAGCTGCTGAAGTAGCCATAGATCTGGTAGAATGCGCTTTTACCTGACCTGGTGGGGAAATTCCCCTGACAAAGTATGCCTGAATAATGCATTGGGAAATCCAACGGGCAATCATAACCTTGGAGATTGGTTTCCCTAAAAAGGGTTTTGAGCAAGAAACAGCTGGTCAGATTTATGAGAAGCTTTTGTCCTGTGCAAGCAGAACCGTAATTGTCTATGCACATCCAGCAAATATAATTTATATTCTCCCTTATTTTAAAAATTTGGAAAAAAACTGGAAGATTGATTGTCTGATTAATATTGGCTTCTGATGCTACCTTGTGAAGAAAAGATGGGTTAGTATGCAAAGACACTCTATCCTTATGAAAAATCACACAAGGAACCTTAATCGATAGTGCTTGAAGTTCTAACACTCTCCTAACAGAAGTAATGGCAACTAAAAAGGCAGTCTTCCAAGATAGACATTGCAAATCTACCGAAGCTGCAGGTTCAAATAAGGGCGATACTAAAGCCTGAAGCACTAATGTAAAGTCCCAAGGAGGAGTAGGATCCTTCACCGGGGGTCTCAGAAAAAAGGTACGCTTAAAGAAGTCTTGCAAAGTTTAGAAGAGGCCAATGAAGTCATGTTTTCCCCCACATGAAAACAGGAAATTGCAGCCAGTTAGACTGACAGTGGAGAAAACTAGCACCTTGCTGAAAAATCCCCACCAAAAACTCCAGTACCACAGACACTGGAGCAGTAAAGGGATCCAATGCATCCTGCGAGGCCCATACGGAAAAACGTTTCCACTTGCTACTGTATACCCTTCTGGTGGAACACTTGTGAGCCGCCACCAAAATGGTTTTAACGGGAGAAGATAAACTAGTAGTCCTAATAATCATGGGAAATGGAGTAGCCAAGCTGTGAGCTTCAGACTGTCCAGGTCTGGGTAAGGAATCCCCGAGGGATGAGAAATGAGATCCGAAACTGGATCCAATGTCCATGGTGGAACTACTAGATGAGACCATACAGAGGGAAACCAGACTTGGAGGCCAGAATGGGACAATGAGGATCACAAAGCTCCCTAGCCTGTGAGCTTTCTGAAGAAAGTTTGCTATCAAGGGCAGAGGAGGATAAGCATAAAGAAGACCAGGAGGTCAAGCATGAATCAGAGAGTTTCTGGGGGCTTCCCCCCAGAGGGGTTCAGAGCAAAGAACTTGCTGCATTTCGTACTGGAAGGAGATGCGAATAGATCATAGCAAGGATAACCCCAGTTTAGAAAGATCTGCTCCACCACTGAATGATTCAGAGACCACTTATAAAGCATTGGGATAGATTTGCTGAGCCTGTCTGCTAGAATGTTGGACTGTCCCGGAATGAGTGTTGTCACCAGAAATCGGCCGGTGGAGATCACCCATTCCCACACTCTCATCTCATGGCTTTGCGACAAAGGGAGTAAAGCACTGGTTCCCCCCTGTTTGTTGATGTACCAGACCACTTATATGTCTGTCTGGATAGCAACCATCCCTAAAAGAAGATAGGCATGAAGGGCCTGCAGTGCCAGAAGGACCGCCCTCATGTCCAGGACATTGATATGTAAACTGGTCTTGGATGGGGACCACGTGCCTTGAATTGTCCTTCCCAAACAATGCCCCCCCACCCTAGCTGGGAGGTATGTGTGGTCACTGTGGTCTTGGGAAAGGACAGGAGAAAGGGACGTCCCCCTGACTAGGTCCAGGGAAGGAATCCACCACTGAAGAGAGTCCCTGCACACTCGGGAGATTCGTACAGGATGAGACAACGGCAGAGCTAAGAAAGACTACTGAATGGAAAGAATCCACTGAAGAATCTGCCTGTGAAGGCACGCTAAGGGTAGCAGGTTGATCGCGGCCACCATAGACACCAATGCCCTCAGTACTGTTTCTGCTGTCAGAGATTGGGCTTGAAGGATGTACAGTATGTGTAACTTCAGGCTGTGCATCCTGTCTGGGATAAGGAAAACTTTCATCTGGATAGTGTCCAACCAAGCCCCAATGAAGTCTGAAATCTGAACAGGGACCAGTGACGACTTGAGACTGATGGTGATGCCCAGTCCCTGTGCTAGTAAGAGGAAGTAATCCCTGGCTTGGCAAAGTTGATGCTCACAAGGGGCAGTGAACAGCCAATCGTCCAGGTAAGGGAAGACTTGAATACCCTGAAGCCTCAGGTGAGCCGTTACTACTGACATCCCCTTGGTGAACACAATGAGGGCTGTGTTGTGGCCAAAGGGAAGGGCTCTGCACTGATAATGATTGGCTCCTAACTGGAAGCAGAGAAACCTCCAACAGTGCCTGTCCATCTTGATATGATAGTACGAGTCCTGGAGGTTGATTGAGCACATCCAGTCGTTCACCTGCAGGTAGGGCAGGATGGACTGAAGTGTGACCATCCAGAATTTCACCTTGGCCAGTGACAGGTTCAAGGTGGAAAGTTCTAAAATGGGTCTTAGGTCCCCTGTTTTCTTTGGCACTAAAAAGAACCTGGAATAAATGCCTGATCCGGATTGGTCGAGGGGGACAGGTTGGATGACTCGTTTTCTTAGTAGCTTTCCTATTTCTAGAGCTGCTTCCTCTCTTTGCATGGGTGGGACATTCAGGAGGTGTTTCTGTGGTAGAGGCGGCTCAATGAATGGGATGGAATAGTCTCTGTATATGATCTGCAACACTCAATGATTTGTTGTTATGGACTCCCATGCCACTGGGTGTAGTGATAACCGACCCCAGACTGCCTCCAGAAATGCACAATCGGGCAGCCCTTCAGAGCTGCTGTGCGGGTCTGTCCGAGTACGGTTAGAGACCCAAAATTTCTCGGACCCCCTCTGCCTCTAGGGGAAGGCGAGTCCTGAGTGTCTCGGGAAAATGCCTGAGACTTCAGGAACCACATCTTTTTCGGCCCTTGCTGATTCCTAGAAAAGGATCTTTGAGGTGAGGATAAGTGGATCCCAAAGGCAGACCGTCTTCCCATCCTTCTCACTCTGGACCAAGGTCTCGCATACTGACTTCCCAAACAGGGAAGAACCATGGTATGGTGCATTGGTAAATGCGACCTTAAAGTGTTCCAGAAACTGATAAAGCCAGAGCCAGGCATGGCGCCTGTACCGGCCGTCCTAGCGGTTCCCTCTGTGTCATGGGAGATAAGACGCATTGATGCATTAGCTACTGACTTCAGAGTGGCCATACGAGCAGAAAACATGGTCTTGTCCTCCGCCGACATGGACTCTGGGGTCGAGTCAGTGATTTCCTTGACTAAGTCTCGCTGCAGCTGAATCACGTGCCATGTAATTCAACAATCTTACAGAAAGTCGCTGAAGCATACACCCGCTTCTCGAATTGGTCCATTACCCTTGACTCTTGGTCAGGAGGATGGGCCATACAGCTCTCCTGCGCCAGCTCTTTCTTCATGGCAGCTGCAACAAAGTACAGTCGTGTACACTTACCATAAATGTAGATGTTAGAGTGTATTCACTGTTGCAGTCATCACATTTGGGTTATCTGCTTGCAGGTAGCCCTTAGTCGGCCTGATTATCAAAGTCTTTGGTCTTGCGTCGGTTGCTGCCTCATCTTCCATGACATCAGGTAGTCAGGCATATAAAGCATGCAGCCGATGCCATTACATCAGTTTTTCTTGCCCCAGATTTCAGGTGCCCCCAAAATGGTAAGCAATTATATACAAGGTTACACCTCCAACAAAAAGCAAATAAACCAGAAAGCTTTAAGCATAGTAAACAAGAATAGAGGTACAGTCAATAGAAGTCAGCGGGCTGGAGGGAGGGTAACCAGGACTGCAACAGTGAATATACTCGAACATCTACATTTATGGTAAGTGTACACAACTCTACTATGTTCTTCACGTTTCACTGTTGCAGTCATCACATTTGGGTAGATTCCCAAAGCTAAGGATGGGAGGAGGCAATTAGATAGCATTAGGACCAGCTATAAGGCCCTGCAAGACTGCAGTGGCAAAGCCAGCCCTGGATTTAGAAAAAATTGGCAAGTGGTAATGCTTGGTGAAGGTATGCACAGAGCGCCAGGTAGCAGCTTCCAGAATGTCCCAGGTAGGGACACCTCTGAGAAAGGCTGTAGAGATAGATGCAGCCCTGGTGGAATGAGGTCTTATCCCCTGTGGGGTAGGTTTTCCATGGTGCTTATAGCAGAAATAAATGCAATGGCCTATCCACTTAGAAATGGTTTGCTTTGAAATAGCCTTCCCCTCTGCCCCTGCAGCAAATGCAACCAGCAGCTGTTCAGATTTCCTGAGTGGCTTAGTCGTGTCCAGGTAAAATCTAAGTTGTCTGTGCATGTCCAAGGAGTGCAGTATTTGTTCTGTGGATTAGAAAAGAAGGTTGGCAAATGAATGGACTGATTAAGGGTCACACTGGATACCACCTTGGGCATAAAGGAAGAATTGGTCCTGAGGGACTCCACATACGCATGAAAGATGATGAAAGGCTCCACTGCCATGACGGCCTGTAATTCAGACACCCTTCTTGCTGAAGTAATGGCTAGAAGGAAGGCTGTTTTCCAAGAAAGGAATTTCAACTCTGCATTTGCAGCTGGCTCAAAGGGAGGGAAAGTGAGCTTTTCCAATACAAAGTTAAGGTCCCAGGCTGGAGTAGGGGCTCTCCTGGGTGGTCTTAAGTTTTTGGCCTCTCTGAGGAATTACTTCAGTAGTGGATGAGAGAAGAGAGGTGGCTCTGTATTGTAATGTGCTGGAATGGCCAAGGCATGAATTTTGATGGAAGAAAAGGAAAGGCCCTTGTGAAGCATCTCAGTTAAGTATTGAAGAATATGCGGTAAACTGGGCACTCCTGTGCCCATCCAGAGTCTGGCTCCAGGAACAGAATCTTTTACATTTTTCATTATAGGATTTTCTAGTACTAGGCCTCCTTGCCTCCAGAATGATATCCATCACTTGCTTACTGAGGGATGGTAATGGAGAGATCAGGTAATTAGCTAGGCTGCAAAGTTCTGGGTTTGAAGCTGTGGCTGCAGAATCTGGCCCTCCTGCTGGGACAGCAGGGCAGGGGTCTGAGGTAAGTGCCATGGTTCTAGCAGTGTCGCACTGTGCAAGAGGGGGTACCAGTGTTGGCGTGGCCAGTCTGGTACCAGTGTTGGCGTGGCCAGTCTGGTGCAATCAGTGTTGTCCTTGGTTTGTCCTGTTTGATCTTTAGTAGCACTTTGGAGAGGACAGGCAGAGGGGGAAAGGCATAAACTGATAGGTTTTTCCAGGTGAAGGACGGGGCATCCACTTTCCAAGCTTGTTTGTGGGGAGTCCTTGTGCAGTATTTGTCCAACTGGTAGTTCTGAGGGGACGCAAGCAGGTCTATCTCTGGACTCCCCCATTTGTTTCTCAACATGTTGAATATCTTTGGTCCCAGTTTCTACTCATGTGGGTACATGAGATGTATATGCTTAGGACATCTGCCAGTGTATTTAGCTTGCCTGGCAGGAATTGAGCTTGTAGGTGCACTTGGTAGCTCAAGGCTGTGTTCCACAGAGCCATGGCTAATCTGCAGAGAGGGTATGAGTGGGTTCCCCCCTGCTTGTTTATGTACCACATAACAGTGGTTGTGTCCGTCTTTACCAATAATTGTCCTGGAAGAATGTGGTTCTTGACGGCTGTCAGAGCATTCTGTACAGCTAACATTTCTTTTTGATTGATATGCAGGTGCATTTGATTTGGGTTCCATTTTCCCTGAATGCACTGCCCTGCCAAGTGAGCCCTCCATGCATAGTCTGATGAGTCTGTTAGGGTTCGGGCAGCAGGGGGTAGAGTGAATGGCGGCCCTTGTTTTGGTGGCAGGCCTCTGACCATCAAAGGAACTCTATCTTTAAACACGGCATGATAGTAATCATTGATTCTAGGTCCTGAGAATGTTGACACCATAGGCTTTTTAGATACCATTGTAATTTCCTCATATGCAGTCTTGCATATGGAATCAGTAGTATGCAAGAGGCCATGAACCCAGGGCTTGCAGTATTTTCCTTGCAGATAGCTGGGTCATTGTGGCCAGTAGTTTGCCGTAGGCTGTCAAATTAACTTTTTTCTCTGGCATGAGGTAGGCCATCTGGGAAGTTGTACTCAAGCTTGCTCCCAGGAATACAATTTATTGACAAGGTACTAGATGTGATTTCCTTTAGTTTATGGTGTACCCCAGAGAAGTTAGTAATTTCTTTACAAACACCAGATGATTTATTAGTATGTCCTGGCTTTCTGCCTGAATTAGACAATCGTCCAGGTATGGGTACATTTGAATATTTCTTTGTCTGCAAAATGCAATGACTGGAGCTAGGCACTTTGCGAATACCCTGGGCGCAGTAGATAAGCCAAAGAGCAGTGCAGAGAACTGATAGTGAATGTAGCCTGCTCTGAAGCATAGGTATCTTCTGCAAGATTCCCTTATTGGGATGTGCAGGTAGGCTTCCTTTAAATCCAGTGTTGCCAACCAGGCATTTTTGCCTAGCATGGGAAGCAGCTGATGAAGAGTTAGCATTTTGAATTTTGGGATTTCCAGAAAGGTGTTTAGGATAGACAGGTCCAGAATAGGACGCCAGGAATTGTCTTTCTGGGTACCAGGAAAAGTCTTTGAGTAGAAACCTTGCCCCCGTTCTTCTTCTGGGACAGGATGAAAAGCCCTGATGCTTAGGAGAGAGAGAACTTGCCTTTGAGCCTCTGTCCACTGACTTGGGGGTAGGTCTGGCCAACCGTTTGGGAGTGGAAGTGGAATCTGTATCCTTGGGGAAACTATATTTAAAACCCATTTGTCTTGGGTAATGAGTTCCCAATTTTTTGCATGCAGGGCAATCTTTCCCCCTAAAGGAACAGTCAGTTGAGCAGGACTTGGAAGTAAAGTTAAGTCATTGTGACAGTTTACCATAAGGGGGTGTCGTACTACTCCCAGTTTTAGAAGTGGGAGCCCCCCACTGCTTAGGCCTGTGAGTACCTTGAGATTAAAGCCTGGGTGTTCTGCTGGTTCTGGGTTTGGACTGAAGGCCTGGAAGATGCAGGAAAAGACTGATTCATAGAAGGCCAATGCCTACTAAATCTGTGAGGCTGTACTTGCAGGAAATCTTTAACAGTTTGCATAGATTTAGCTTTTTCCTCCATCTTTTTAGGTACTTCTGCTTTGTTGCCAAACAGGCGGTCTTGGTTTAAGGGAGCATCCAGTAGTTTAGCTTTAACATGATCTGGCAAAGATTGCTCCTTAAGCCAGGCATGCCTTCTAAGTACAGATCTAGTAACAGCAGCCCTGCAAGATGCCTCTAATGAATCAAAACCACATTGCAAAGTATGTTTTCCAACTTGTTCAGCAGAATGCATTAAATCCTGTAATGATTTTCAGCACAGTCAGGAATCAACATCATTTTCTGTTTAAGCAATCCAATAATATGTTGCTGATACTTTAACATATGAAACTGGCAGTTTAAGGCCCTAATGGCCGACGTTGCAGAAGTGTATACCTTCTTACCCCATCTGTCCAGGGCCCTGGAATATCTATCAGAGGGGGTACAGTTTTTGGCAGTAGTAGCCTTAATGCCCTTAGGTCCCTGTGAAATGGTCTTAGGATCCGCAGTAGGATATTTAAAAAGGAACTTGTGAGAGTCAGGTACCCTGTAATACCGGTCAGGTTTTCTAGGAGCAGGATTTAAAGAGTCAAGAGCCAGGCTAGATTCCGAGAAGGAATCATCTACAATGTCCAGTACAGGAGGGATGGCTAAAGGCCTGTGTTGAGGTAGGAGTAAGAATTCCCTAAGCCTCTTTTTGGAGTCAGAGTAATCCTGGCTTTCCCAGCGGAAATGCTCCCTAAGAGTATGCAAGGTTTCACCAAAAGAGAAATCCTGTGGAGGGGAAGCAGACTGAATGGAGTCCTCTGCATCAGCATCCTCATAGGTATACAAGGGCAACTCCTGGTCATCAGAGAAAACAGAAATTTCAGAATCCTGATCAGAAGAATCAGAAGGAAAATCAGTCCTAGGTCTCTTACAGGGTGAAGGGTGGCTTCCCCTGATTAGAGTAATAAGGTCTTCAGCCATTCTTATCATTTATTTTTTAGGCATAGGGCCTGATCATGCAGTCTGGGCATCATTTTTTAGGCACTGATCGAGTTTTAGGCCTTGAAGAAGAAGAGGTCTGTATAATATGCAATTCAGTAGGTCTGAATACACTCTCAGAAGCCGGTGCCTGCATAGCGGCTCCGGACCCACCCAAGGTAGAGACATCCGCAGGTTCCACAGTTGAAGAAGCATCTCGCAGCATACCGGACTCCGGATGGGTCTCAGTAGAGGCCTGCGAATCTGAAGTAGCGGGTATCAGGGGCTGCGAATGCACCTCACTGAGCACCGGCGAACTGGCGACTAGCTTAGGAGAAGTGTTGTCGGCAGCTTTGGACCTATGCTGCCTGAGTTTATCTTTGCGTTTTTTCTGAATGTCGGTAGTCAGGTGGCTTACCGAAGCCATTTCTGGATAACTGAACTGAGTAGCAAAATAGTTAGATGCGAAAATGAACTGACGATGAATAGTACGGGGGTCGAATAAGGCACAAAACCGACAGTGAGGTATGTCGTGGTCTGGGTCTAGGCAAGGAATGCAGTACAAATGAAAATCTTTATGAGGTATTTGCTTTCCACAAGAAATACAATTGTTGACTTTTACTGACATCGGTTTAGAGCAAGAAAAAGGATCCCCAATGGGGAACGTAGCTTAGTTGAAGACTTTGGATCTGAAACTCGAAAACAAGTATTTCAGGAGTCAGCCGTCCGGCACTTGCAAACCGCTTCTGCTTCAGGCACTGCACGGCAAGAAAGACTGCTGTAATGGCATCGGCTGCATGCTTTATACCCCTGACTACCTGACATCATGGAAGATAAGACAGCAACCGACACATGACCCAAGACTTTCATAATCAGGCCGACTGAGGGCTACCTGCAAGCAGATAACCCAAATGTGATGACTGCAACAGTGAAACACGAAGAACATCCATAGCATCAACAGGGGACCCTTTATTCCAACATGTCCTGTCTGAAGGTGAGTTAAGGACTTTATCAGGGTGCTTAGGGATAGGCTCCACAGTGTATGGTTCATTCCACACCAGAGATGTTACCAGGTCCACTAAGGGAGCAGCAGGAGGGGGCACCCTTGAAGTAGATGGGCCTGTGACGAATGCTTCGAGGAACACTGATTCATCAGAGGTTGTTTTTTGGGCAGACCCCTCCCGCAGAGTAGGAGTTCCATGACCTCGGGGGGGTGATCAGGGGAAACATTCCCCTTCCTCCAAATCAGTGTCTTTGGTGAGGGACTCTGGTGGGGAATCCAAGTGCCTCCTTTTACACATCTGTTTGCGAGGGATCTCCTCAGTGGGAATCTCCGGGGAGGACTCGCCAATGTCCTGCTGCTCCCTCATGGGAGCTTACTGAGGCAAAACAGGCACAGGCTGTCCCTGAGGTAAGATGGTCAGGACTGTACCCAAAACAGAGGGAGACGGGATCGAGTCCGAGGACAAGATGGTCAAGGGTCTCGACGACACTGAAAGAACCCTCTCCACCACATCAAAGGCTGAAGAAGAATGGACATCCTGAGAAGTGCCAGTCGGAGCCATTTCCCTCTGACCCAACAGGGGAGTCAAAGTCGAGACTCCAGGAACCAAGATACCGTGGGGAATACTGCTCTCTGAGACACTCTGAGCCAACAACACCCCCTTGGATCTGACCCCAAGACTACAGCTCCGAGAGCTCAGATCCGACCAAGTCAGATCCAACACGCTCAAGGCAATGGAAGGCATTGAGGTATAAGGTACCGCTGGCGCCGACCCCTCGACTCAGAGGGTCCGAAGATCCAGGGGCTCTGAAACCGAAAGCTGGAACGGAGGAGGAGTGATTGGAATAAAGAAATACTGTGAGCTCCCCCCTCCAGAGGGAGAGGGGGCAGGCAAGACCCCCAGCTGAATCTGGGTGCAGATAAACATCTGCATCATCTTATCCATCTCCGCTTCACTGAGGCTACGGGTGGAGCAGGAGGATTAAGCCACTGACACCGGTCTGGAGTGCTGGTGAGGGGAAGCCGTACAGGTGACCGGATCTGGGATTCCTGTGGTTCCGGGGAGAACCTACGAGAATGGAGCCAGGGAGATCCAGGTCTGGTTTCTGGCCTATCCTTCAGCGGACGGCTGGAGCCAAGTGGTCGGGAGACCGCTTCCTCGGCCTGTCCTTCCTAGACCTCTTGGTGGGAGTTCGAGTCCCAGAGGCTGGGAAAGAGGTAGAAGTTGATGCTGCACCTGATGTGGGGGGTGCAGAGGCTACAGTCCCCGAAGAGGAAGTAGGCCCTTGAGGATGAGTTTGTCCCTCCTGTCCTTCAGTGCCCTGGGATTTAACTCAGCACAGATAGGACAGGAGGATTGTAGGTGAGCCACCCCCAGACACACCCTGCACAGAGTGCGGCCATCAGCTGGGGAGAGCTTATGGCCACACACTGTGCACTTTCTGAAACCTAGTTTAAGGGTTTCAGCCATGTCCCTAAACAGTCCCAGAACACACACACACACTCTCTAGAAAAGAAAAGATGGAAAAAGGGAGAAGATTTTTTTTGTTTGCCTTCCAACAACTGCACGGGGAGGATAGATAGTAAAGCTAAGAAGAAAGAGTTAAGGAGGGAAGCAAAAAGTGCAAAAATACACTCTAATCCCAAATGACTAGCTATGAACTCGGACCATGTTGCTTGCTTTTCCAGCAGCAAACAAGATCTGAAGGGAGGAAGGAGACGGGGGGCATTATGGGTAATGGGGAGGAACTTGGAGCTCGGATCAGATGCTGGATATGCGGCCGTGTCGGATCCGATATGGATCCGTAACCCACAGGTTGAAGATCAAATAAAGTTAATTACTTCAAATAAAGCCATTTCAATGTTTACAAAACTGATTGCCATGGACATTATTATACATTTTATTGGCTGTGTGGAAGCTTGGGAGCAATGGTTAAATGAGCTGCATAAACATGCAGAGCAGGCAAATGGAAACTGATGGAATCAAACTCAGGACTACAGGATGCAAGCTTGCTAGCACTTGTCAACCTTAATCTACTGTAATGAACTGCCAGACAATGGCTTTCAAGCCCCTTATATAAATGTTCAGTTTGGTGGAACTTCATCTGCTGTTAAAAATAAGGCCATTTCTCTTAGGGGAAACATGCTTTTAAATACTGAGGGTATCCCGCAAACATTAAAAATTTAGAGCCATTACAGTTAGGAGACACATGCTCTTAGATAATGAAGGTATCCCATAAACAGAGGATATCAGCTCAGTGAGACTAACCTAGTCAACAAATGGATGAATCATAAAACAAAAAATAAAACATGCCATTAAAGAAAGACAGGATTATTAAAACAGGTTGGAAAATTCCTTGAAAGGGAAGATTTCTTTCACCGATGCTTATGTGCCTTTAGTAAGATTTATTACAGTGCTACAAAAAGGAAGAAAGTGGCTGAGAAGAAGGCATTTGGGGTTTAGGTTAGACTGTAAAATAAAAGCTGGCAATACCTTAAACCTGAGAAGCACAACCATGTTCGGCCTTTACATAATGTGAAACCCTCTGACACGTATATTAATAAAATGTAACCTAAAGTAAGGAAGCCTAAAGCACCCATTAACTTAAAATCTACCATTTTAGTTAAATCTTGAGAATTTTTACTACTCCATATAAAGCAGATAATTCTGTTAAATGGACTGTAACATGTTAATAAAAATTTTGAGGAAAACTTCTTTTAATACTGGAACATCTGGCTAGTTACATTACAATTCAGTCTACCTCACCTATCCAGTATTTTTGATTCTGTTTATAATACATACTAAATTCAGACTCATAAAATTAACCAACTATAATTGAGTAAGTGATGCTTCAATATTTTATGCAAGTGTGAGTTTGTACCCCACATTTCAGTAAATGTCAAAAGCCATGCTGACTAGCAGACATTGCAGTTAGGTGTAGTTTACATTCTACCACTTTCCTGTAGTCA
Organism: Protopterus annectens; assembly: GCF_019279795.1. Classification (NCBI taxonomy): domain Eukaryota; kingdom Metazoa; phylum Chordata; order Ceratodontiformes; family Protopteridae; genus Protopterus; species Protopterus annectens. Next base: position 165,558,722 of record NC_056751.1, on the reverse strand, counting down.
ATTATTTCTTTCAGTAAATCAGGCACAGACATTCTAGGGCCACAGTTATGTACAGAGGAGCATCACCTATATATACCATTACTGGTATTTTTCCACAGTATAATTGGATATATGAATTAAAAGTTTTTGGTGGCAGTGTTCTATAAGAAGTTCCATATATACATTAAATAAAATTGCAGCTACGGATCATCCTTTTAAAATAGGTGTAACTGCACTAAGTTGCATAAACCTTTGTTAATAGCCATTCTAGTTGAAATATCAATGTGGTATATTTTAACTGATTAGCAGAACAAACAAGAAAAGTTAAGTTACAATTTTCAATATAAAAAGGATGTGAATTCTATCAAAGACGTTTGATCACATCCAAGGGTGGCAAGACAATTTTTTTTTTTTACATTTTTGACCCCCTCCTACCAGAAAATCAAGCATGTACCTTGCCCTTCTGACCAATTCATTCCTCCACTGGCAACAATACTATGAGTTGGATGAAAAGCTAGGCCAAAGTACACCGGGCAATTTAGATTTTTCATTATGTCCAAGACTCTGGACAAGGCTCTCCCACCAAAATGCAAGGACGTTGCTGGTATAACAGTTACATCAATGTCATCTCCTGATTTTTCTCACCATAGCAACAGACAGGTAGAAGACCAAGGCACCACAGCCAGAGTGTACCAGATGAAAGTGCCTTGTGTGCCCTGGGTCCACACCAGTGGTCCTTAATCTCACTCTCCATGAAATCCACACAGATAAGAGTGGAGTGGGGGCTGGTAGGAAAATGAGAGGGAGGGTGTACAGGAAGGGACTAGGGAGTCACCCCAACCACATGGGATAGAAAGTACAATTATGTAAGTAAACCTATCATAACAACACATCCTTTAACAGAGCATTGTTATAGTAGTCCAAGCTAAGTGGGTCCTACCTCCTGTGACCAGTCAGCTTCACAAAACAAAGAGCACCTTCCACACATTCCTAACATCAGGAGCCCGAGCAGAGCTCAACAAAAATACAGTTGGAATGCAAAAAGTTTCAGGGCATTTTTTTTTTTTTTGCCTAGGAGATAAACAAGAACTCTGAACAATGCTAGGAAACGAACCAGACTAAATAATAAGTATATACAAAAGAGAATGGAAATATCCACACCCTGGCAACACAAAAAAAAAAAGACAAGCAAGAAAAAAGGGCTGGAAAGAAAGGAAGCTACTGTAGCGGTTTAGAACAGCTACTGTTATGGTAAGTTTATTTGCACAACTGTACCATGTTCAGCCAAAGATCACTGCTGCAGTGGCATAAAGCCATATGGGTAGAATACTACAGCTTATTGAAGAAAAAGGTTTAAAAGGGGAAAAAAGAGTCCCTGCAGAATGGTCCTAGCAAAGCTTGTTCCAGACCCAGAATAGGAATCCGGTTTGTAGTCCTTTTGAAAGTGTGAACAGAGGACTAAGATGCTGCCTTTAGAATATTTCTAGAGTCCATCCAATTACAGAAAGCCAATGAAGAAAAAGCCCTTGTGGAAAGTGCTGTAACCCTACCACAAAGTGACAACAGAATGAGACAACCTCCTGAAAAATTGTCTGTTTTTGTACTGGTTGCCACTTTCTTTTACCTTTATATGAAATAAACAGGTGGCCAAGCTTTCCTGAAGTTCAAGTTTTATCTAGGTAGTATCTAAGTTGGTTGTGGATATCTAGTGTGAAGAATCCTCTCTCCCTTGTTCTTAGATTCAGGAAAGAAAAATGATAGCTTAATAGTCTGACAAAGTAAATTCTGAGACAATTTCAGGTATAAAGGTAAGATTTGTTCTCTGAGAAACTGTCCCCCCTGTGGAAACAAGGTAGTGTTGACCTCACCATAAGAGCCTGAAACTTAGATACTCTCCTACCAGATGTCAGAGCAATGAATAATACAGTCTTCAAAGTTAAGAACCTTAATTCAGAGTGATGAGCTGGCTCAAAGTAAACGTCTCATGCAAAAAGTTCATATCCCAAGCAGGAGCCACCCATTTTCTAGGTGGACAAGTATATAACACCCCTTTCAAGGCAGTATCTAAGGACAGACGTGCAAAAATGGCTAGCAATGTACCTTGACAGAAGAATAGTAAAGCCACTGGATAATAACTCACAACTAATCAAGAACCACAAGCAGCCAGGCCTGAAGAGGGTTGTCTGATTGGCACCAACTAGAAAATATTTTCCACTTGCACATATATGGTTTTCTAGTAGGTTTTCTTGCCTCTTATAGTACCTGCTGCATGTCCTTGGAAAAAGGTATCAAAATGATATCACCTAGACAGTGAGCTGAAGAGTTTCCAGATTGGGATGAATCAAACACCCATTTTGTGTGAGTAAATCCAGTCTGTGGTGAAGCATGTGGCAACTGCTCTTGGCCAGACTGAAAAGGAAGAACTGTTGACTCGCCAAAGGGGAGTGACCATCACAATATCTGGGGGGTCATTCCAGATCGCAAGAATGCTGGATATCAGTGGAAAGGGTGGAAAAGCATACATGAACCTTCATGTCCAAGAGAATAAGAAAGCATCTGTCTTTCAGGCCCGTCTGCAAGGAATCCTGAAGCAGAACTGTTTTGAAGGGAAGTAAATAGATCTACTTGAGTTGTTCACCACAGTCAGGTCAATTCTTGGAAGACCCCAGAATGAAGTGTCCACTTTGGGGGCTCTGTTTTGGCCTTGCTGAACTAATCTTCAATGAAGTTTTGCTCTGACAGAATTTATGAAGCCTGAAGAGTCAAACTGCACAAAGTTGCCATCTTCCAGGGCATCATAGCAAGTCTGCAGAGAGGGTAAGATCTGGAACCCCTTTGTTAGTTTATGTACCACATCACTGTGATGTTGCCTATGGACACTTGCAGAGGTCCTATGGACCAGAGATGATATGAGGCCTTCTAAGCATTGATAACAGCTCTAACATCTGCTGTGATGAGGTCTAACCTGATCATTTAGGACACCTGGGCTGCCCCTGCACTTCGGGTTCTTTTGGAACTACAATAATGTGTAGCCTTCTCTCAGAATGTTTAGTACTCATTACTAGAGTGTTGCTGTCTCAAAATTGTCCATAAAAGGCTAAGGATTCTTCAACTTTCTCAAAGGGGAAAAGAACCACTGGAGAAGGTTTTGGGTAGGTGGGGGGGGGGGCAGGCTAGATGAGTCACAGCTCATCTCTCATGTGGTCTTATCCCTGGGGAACTCCAGGCTTCTCTCTGGGTTTTGCTTGTCATGCTCTCTTGTGTTTGCCCTTCTTCCTTTTGCTTGATCCACCACGGTTCTGCTTAGGGTGCAAGGTCCATGTTTTGGATAGGTACTTTCTACTGAATGTAGGAGCTTGTGTTTGGAAAAAGTGGATTAAGATGCACAGTCTTGCCTTTTTACCAATTTCTTGAAGGCTCAATGAGCACAGGATCCAAAGAAGAGATACTTATGCAAGGGTGCACAGAGGAACTCAATCTTTATAAGGTCTGGAAGGGGCCTTGTCCTCAACCAGGAATGTATCTGGAAAAACTACTCAGTAGTTTGTACCACATTTTGGAATGCTCGACAACCGGAGGTTCTTACTTTGCATCTCCTCCAGTAGAGATGACTGGCAAGAAAGCATATAGGACTGGCATTTTTGCTATCCTCTCATCAACAGCCTTAAGGTATACACCTTTTCCCCCAAAAATCTGTTAAGTATTCAACTCTCCTTGTCACTGTGAATAGGTTTTCTGGATGGAGTCAAGGTTGCTCCCTGCAACCTACAGGGTCATCAAAGCTGAATCAGCCAAAGGATTATTATGAATGAACTTGCTGGAATTTTTGACCCTGTAAAAGTGGTCAGATTTAGAAATGGAAGTTGGTAGGGGTCTGGCTCCATGGATGCATTAGTAAAACTATCTGGCACCAGAGAAAGAGCTAGAGCTGTAAGTTCTGGCAGGAGGCTGTAGACTCTGTATCTGAGCTGGGCCACTGAATATTCCTTTGTCTTCCACTTAACATCTTCCTCCATTCCATGAAGGGTGCCCTTAGTGACTGACTCACAGTCTTCTGCAGAAAGAATCGGGTGCACATAAACTAACTAATCTCCCTAGGAGTTATGAGAATCTAAATAATCAAGCAAAGGTTCCACCCTTTTATTTTTAGAGGGGGCCCTAAACATCTCTAGTACTTCTAAATCTAGCCTCTTGTGTTTCAGAAAGAACATACAGATTTCAACCAGTTTGAGTAGTGATTCAGTGGAAGACCAGGAAGTGGAGGCAGCTGAGGCAAGTTGGTAGGCACTTGATTTGTCTTTCATATTCTGTGCCTTGTGTCTTCAGGTACAACTGCATAGGAGGCCTCGAACTGCAGGTAGAAGACCAGAACTTCAATTAAGTCTCTGGGATCCTAATCACAAACTAGAATCCTGGGGATCCCAGCTTTACTTTCCATAATAAGGGTATGGGCATCTGAAACCAAAAGGCTTTTTATCTCCAGAGGTATGGCAGAGAGGTCGATCAAGCAGGACATGCTAGGCACTGATGGCATGGCAACATACACTGCAGTCATGCCCAGTCCTCACTTGAAACAGACTCCATGATAGAGGGCTGAAAACATTCCTCCCCACACTCAGCACTGCTAGACCCAGGGAACCTGGAGTCTTCTAATAGGATATTCTTGGTCGCTTGATGTATGTCAAAGTCTCTTACCCAAATGTTTCCTTTAAGTGGAAGATTCCTAAAGGCCTTGGCCAATGTAACAGTGGTATAAAACCAGGCACATACTTTTTTTGGGATGTGCACTGCTGAAGAGACTGATCGTTTTTATGAATTGTCTTTGGTGTGAAATGAGCACAATGCAGAAGACAGTCCACATCATTTTCTGGACCAAGGCAAAACAAGCACTGGTCATGGAAGTCCTTGTGGAATTCAGCTGTGATTCCTGGTTGGCAGTCCTAATTTGGGCTGTACACTTTTTGGTACACTCCTGGGGGCTAAAACTCTGGAAGTCACACCAGCCAGTTGTGCTACCTGCAAATAGGATATCCCAAAAGTGATGACAGAAAAAGTGAATTTTATGATGAACATCAAATGAAGGCAGGACGGCTACAAAGACGGGAATCTACAGCCATGGTTACAAACTTGACTTCTCTCAGCTTTAACCTCACAGAAAGATCTAGATCTTGAGATTACATCCAACTAATTGTATCTTATGAAAATATTCAGCAAAGCTTCAATAACTGTAGCTACTGCTTTTGAGTATGCGCTAGGCTGAGTGGTTAAAGCATTATTATACTCACCATAAAGATTAAAAAAAAAAAAAAAAAAAAAAAATTATGCACTCAGTCAACCATTTAAATAATGTCACCTTAGAGCTTGGTTCTTAGTGCAGAAAAATACAGACATCCAAGTCTTTTCTGCAAGATTTGTTTTTTCCTCATGAAATCTTAGCTCTCTGTGGATACTTGTACAAAATAACTAACACTATTAACTCTTTTACTAACTTGGGAAGAATATATGTAGGTGGACTGACTGGTCAGTGTTGGTCTCGGGGCAACCATCGGTATAAAAGATGGATTTGTTCTGGCACAGCCTTGTGGTGTACAGGAATGAAGACCTGACTACAGCCGAAGCTCCCCACATTTGATAAGTGGCATGGCTATCAGAGGGACTAAGCAGGGAAGGAACAGCTGAGTGGCCAATGCCACCTTACTCATTCTGGGGGAAGGGACATTACTTAGCCTGGTAAAATCTACAGGTGATAGAGTGTATTGTCCATTTGTAGAGACAATGTTGGCTCATGTTGCCTTCAGCCAAGGATTTCCCTGCTAAGTCAGGAAAAAGATGGTGTGAGCATGGGGGGGAAAGCTTGCACACCCATCTCTCCTAAGTACAGCAACTGCGACACAAGATCTGCTGCAGACCCACTCCCTACTACCTGATTTTCTGCACTGGGAGAATAGATTTGCTGCAGAGCTCTTGTCTAGCCCAGGGATGTGGCTTCCTCATTTGTGGAAGGAATGGAATGACTGGGTGAAAGCAGTGCAGCCATCAAGCAGCGGTCTCACGGAGGTGAAAACTGGAAAGAAGGATGGATTTGTTCATAAAGAATCAATTCATATGAAATACAAGTATGGAACACTAAACTACCACACCTTATCCACACTGGTGATAACATGTAAACAAAAAACAATGTATCCACTGCAGTAAAGCAAAAGTACAGTTTTGTACCTACCATAAATGTAGATGTCCGATAGATATGCAACTGCAGTCATAACATGTGTTGTCCTGCCTCAGGCAGCCCTCGGTCAGCCGGATTCCAAAGTCTGGGTCCGACGTCGGCTGATGTCGCATTTCTCTCCGACGTCAGAGCGGCAGGAGTACATAAGCATCAGCCGACGCCATCTTCTTCAGTGTTTCTTGCCCCAGATGCCGGGTGCCCTCCAAGGAAGGCTGTAATCAATTTGGAAGACAAAACAAGTTTCCAGACAAATAAATAAGCAATAAACAGATACACCATAACAGATATCCCCAGCTAGGATAACAGGGAGAGGAGTGGACCCAAGGAATAGAGGGGAAGGAGGGAGGGAAAACCCGACTGCAGCTGCATATCTATCGGACATCTACATTTATGGTAGGTACAAAACTGTACTATGTCCTTCAAGAATGCAACTGCAGTCATAACATATGGGTTGAATACCATAGCTTAGCTGGGGAGGTGGAAAGCACTAAGAAAAGGATGGTGTGGCTATCAATCCCTGCAGGACTGCGAAGCAAAGCCTGCTCTGGATCTGGAATATAAAGGAAGGTTGTAGTGTTTGAAGAATGTATGCAGCTCCATGTAGCATCTTCTAGAATGTCTTTGTAGGCACCCTCTTAAAGACATTCTAGAAGCTGCTACATGGAGCTCCGTACAACCTCCTTTATATTCCAAATCCTACAGGCTTTGCTTCTCGCAGTCCTGCAGGGATGATAGCTACCACCATCTTTTTCTTAGTGCTTTCCACCTCCCCAGCTAAGCTATGGTATTCAACCCATATGTTATGACTGCAGTTGCATTCTTGAAGGACATAGTACAGTTTTGTACCTACCATAAATGTAGATGTCTGGTACACTCTTTCCATGGAAGGAATAACATAATCCGATGCAATGTCCAATCCCATTTTGAGATAGTCTGTTTGGAAATTGCTTTTCCTTGTACTCCAGGGGCGTAAGCTACAAAAAGCTGATCAGACTTCCTATTGGCCTTGGTTCTGTCCAGGTAGTAGCGAAGTTGTCTGTGAAAGTCCAAGGTATGCAACAGTCTTTCCCCTTTGTTCTCAGGATTGGGAAAGAAAGTAGGCAGGTGAATTGCTTGATTCAAAGAAACCCTAGATACCACTTTTGGCAGAAAGCTAGGGTTGGTTCATAAGGAGACCCTGTCTCTATGAAAGGTAATGAACGGTGGTATTGCCATTAGGGCCTGTAATTCCGAAACACTTCTTGCTGAGGTAATTGCCAACAGGAAAGCTGTCTTCCATGAGAGGAATTGTAAGTCCACAGAAGCTGCTGGCTCAAAGGGGGGTAGAGTCAGTTTTTCTAGGACAAAGTTGAGGTCCCAAGCTGGTACTGGGGCCTTTCTTGGTGGCTTAATATTCTTGATTCCTCTAAGAAATTGCCTTGACAAAGGATGTGAGAACACAGGTGGATCAGTGTTGTATCTAGCTGAAATAGCTGAAGCATGTATTTTTATAGAAGAATAGGAGAGTCCATTCTGTAGCATGTCTGCCAAGTATTCCAGGATGAGTGGGATGTTCAGTAATGATGCATCATGACCCTTGCTGGTATTCCAAATGCTAAATCTCTTCCATTTTGCTGAATAAACCTTTCTGGTGGATGGTCTGTGGGCTTCTGTTAATATCCGCTGAACTTCCTTGGAGAGAGATAGATTGAGGTTATTCATGGAATCTCCCAAGCTGTTAGCTGGAGCGTCTAATGTTGGGATGTACTGTCTTGAAGTTGTTTTGAGTCAAAAAGTGGGGCCATTGGGGAAGGGCCCATTTTTTGTTGTGGCATATGCTCCGTAGTAGTGGATACCAGTGTTGTCTTGGCCAGTCTGGAGCTATTAGGATCCCTTTTGGCTTCTCTGCTTTGATCTTTAGTAGTACTGTGGTCATCAGTGGCAGAGGTGGGAATGCATAAATCTTTAGGAAGTTCCAGTTGAATGAGAGAGCATCTGTTTTCCATGCTTGTGGATATGTCCTTGAACAGAACTTTTGTAGCTGATGATTGAGGTGGGAGGCAAATAGGTCTACTTCTGGCCTGTCCCATGTCGAGGTGAGCCTTATGAAGATTTCTGGATGTAACCTCCACTCATGGGGGTCTAGGAAATTCCTGCTTAGGCTGTCCGCCAGCACATTGTCTTTGCCTGGAACAAACTGGGATTGCAACTGTATGTTTAAGCTCAGTGATTTTTCCCAAAGATTCATTGTCAGTCTGCAAAGGGGGTAAGAATGGGTGCCCCCCTGCTTATGTACCACATGACAGTGGTGTTGTCTGTCCGTATTAGCAGGTGGCCTTGTTGAAGTTGTTGTCGAAAGGCCTCGATGGCATGCATGACTGCCAGCATTTCTTTTTGGTTGATATGCAGATGTATTTCCTTTGGAGACCATTGTCCTTGAATACATCTGCCCTCCATGCGCCCCCATCCAAGGTCTGAGGCATCTGTGGTCATTGTTTGTGTTATTTGTGGTTTTTGAATGACATACCTGTGTTTGCCTGGCTTACCGAGGCCCACCATAGGAATTCCTTTTGTAGGCATGGAATAAGCGGTATGGTTGTCTCTAGGTTGTTGCTGTGTTGAGACCATAATTTAGGTACCATTGAAGCTTTCTCATGTGTAGTCTTGCTAATGGAACCAGGAGAATGCATGATGCCATGTAACCCAGGGCCTGTAGGAATCTCCTTGCAGTCATCTGGGTGAGCTTTGCCAAACCTTTGAAATAATGAGTTCACTTCTTTTGCTTGTCTTCTGTCAGGTAAGCCATTTGAGAGGTTGTGTCTAGATTGGCTCCTAAGAAAGTAATTTGCTGGGATGGCTGCAGTCTTGACTTTTGGAAGTTGACTGTGTATCCCAGAGCTTGTAGCAATTGAATGACATAATCCAAGTTTTTTGTCAAAATCAGTTTGTCGTCAGCTTGTATGAGGCAGTCGTCCAGGTACGGGTAAATTTGGATCCCCTGGAGCCTGCAATGAGCAATTACTGAAGCCAGGCATTTTGTAAACACTCTGGGCGCAGTAGAGAAGCCAAATGGCAATGCTGAGAATTGATAATGCTCTGGCCCTGCAAGAAATCTGAGGTATCTTCTGCAGCTGTGTCTGATAGGGACATGCAGGTATGCCTCCTTGAGGTCCAGAGTAATCAGCCAAGACCCCTTGCCCAGCATGGGAAGGAATTGCTGTAAGGTCAGCATTTTGAACTTTGGTACTATGAGAAAGGTGTTTAATGCGGACAAATCCAGTACTGGTCTCCATTGTGTTTCTTTTCTTGGAACAAGGAACAGTCTTGAGTAAAACCCCTGACCTTGTTCTTGTTGTGGAACTTTTTCTATTGCATTGATCTGAGCAAGCAGAGAAATTTGCTTGAAAGCCTCCGCCCTCTGGTTTTGCGGTAGGTTTGGCATGCCTTGTTTCCTTGGTAAGGTATGAAAGTGGAACCTGTAGCCTTGGTCTATAATGTCCAAAATCCATTTGTCCTTTGTCAATCTGTGCCAATTGTCTGAAAACAGAGATAATTTTCCGCCCAAGGGAGCTTCCGTTTGCTCTTTGGTTAGCGGAAGTAGAGGAAAGTCATTGGGATTGTCCCTGTGGGGCAGGAGAAGCCCCTGTGTCACTTCTTTGATTTGCTGGTTGCCATTGTCATCCCCTGTAGGAACCTCTGTATTGTCCTCTTCCTCGGCCACGCCTGCTTTTGCCCCTTTGAAATCTTTCAGTATTAGGAAAGGACCAGTTTTTTTGAAGGCCAATTCCTGCTGAATCTGGGTGGCTGAACCTGGAGGAAATCTTTGACTGTCTGAACTGACTTGGCTTTTTCCTCAATGGTCTTTAATACATCTTTAGCATTAGCACCAAAAGCTTGTTCTTTTCCAAGGGTGCATCAAGAAGTTTTGCCTTAACATGATCTGGTAGAGGTTGTTCTTTTAACCATGCATGTCTGAAAATGACAGCCCCTGTCATAGCTGCCCTACATGAAGCTTCCAATGCATCATATCCACACTGAAGGAAGTGATTGCTAACTTGCTGAGAGTTGTGTACAGCCTCCTGCAAAGACTTCCTATCTAAAGGATCAGGAGAGGCCAAAGTTTTCTGTAAATCATCTAACAGGAAATCCTGATATTGAAACATATGAAAGAGACAATTGAGAGCTCTCATAGATAAAGTAGTGGAGGTGTAAACCTTCTTCCCCCATCTCTCTAATGACCTAGCTTCCCTGTTGGAAGGCAAAGGATTTTTGGAGGTGGTAGCTGAAACCCCTTTCGGCCCCGGTGAAATAGTTTATAAATCAACAGCATGGGCCCTAAAGAAATGAGAATGTGTTTCAGGAACTCTATAGTATCTGTCCGGCTTGGCAGGAGCAGGAGGGAGAGTATCAGGGGTAACACTGGAGTCAGAGTATAAATCATCCAAAACATCAAGCACAGGAGGTATAGCTAAGGGCCTGTGCTGGGGCTTTTTAAGGAAGGTCAGGCGCTTTCTGGAATCAGAAAATTCCTGGCCTTGCCACTTAAAATGTTCCCTCATGGAATGCAGAACTTCCCCAAAAGAAATATCCTCAGGAGGGGAGGCAGAGGGGATGGAGTCCTCTGCATCTGAGTCCTCGTAGGTCTGGAAAGGCTCTTCCTGGCTATTGGAGTGGCTAGAGGCCTCAGAATCTTCATCTGAAGGGAGAGGGTCAGTGGGCTCAACCCTGGGCCTCTTATCAGGAGGAGGCTGGGATCCTCTCTCAGGATGGGCCTGGGTACCTCTGATCATGGAGATTAAGTCTGCTGCCATAGTCATGATTTGTGTCTCAGGAGTAGGCTGAGGTAAGGCTTTAGCAGTAAGGTGCTTAGTCTTGCTGGCTGCCTTAGCACGTGTGTAGGCCTTGATAGACATGGACATGGGAGGCCTAGCAGCTCCACGTGCAGGAGTGACCTTATCCACAGCAATGGTCTCGGGCATTTCCTCGGTTACAGTATCCGGAGGAAAATCAATAACTGGCGTCGGTGTGGTCTCCGGTATCGGAGTATCGGTAATGCGGTGTCTTCGGTTCGAGCGGTGAAATAACCGCCTCAGAGGGAACCGGGGCACTCATGATAGGTTTTGGCGTGGTGTCAGTGGAAGGCGGGCGAGGATGGCGGTCGGTCTTTAAGTTTTTTAGGAGTCTGCGATGCCGGTAATTCCGACGGCATCTTGTAATCGAATTTTTCGCCGAAAAAGTCTTCAGCGAACTCTGCCCGGCGCCTGAGAGTGCGCTTATTGAAGCAAGCACAGGCCGAGACGTTGTGGTCTGGGCCAAGGCAAGGAAGGCAGTAAGAATGGAAATCCTTATGAGGTATTTGTTTACCACAAGACAAACAATTAACTTTTTCAGTAATTTCTGACATCGGCTGAGGCAAGAAAATGTCCCCAATGGGGTACTTAGCTTTTTTGATGACTTCGGATTGAAGAATACAGGAGCTGACCGACCGGCACTTGCGAACTGCTTCTGCTTCGGGCACCGCGCGGCAAGAAAGACTGAAGAAGATGGCGTCGGCTGATGCTCATGTACTCCTGCCGCTCTGACGGAAATGCGACATCAGCCGACATCGGACCCAGACTTTGGAATCCGGCCGACCGAGGGCTGCCTGAGGCAGGACAACCCATATGTTATGACTGCAGTTGCATTCTTGAAGGACATGTCCCACGATGCAGTAAATAATCACTTTAGTTAGTTAAAAATAAATATCCAGTTAAGCACCTTTTTCTTACAAACACTTTTCATAAAGGATTTATCAGAACCTCATGTTCCAACCTACCACTTCCTATTTAAAAAAAATGAGTTGCATGACATGTCCTTCAAAGTTTTTAAAGGCAAAACCTTAACTATGAATACATTAAAAGATATTACTTGCAGATAAAATTAATATCATTAGTTACTTCTGACTATCATAAAAGCCTGTTTGTTGTTAAAAATGTAACAAAAACTGGGATAATTCATGGGATTATGTATGTACAAACTCGAGTGTTGAATTGATACTCTTCTCCTATCTATTATCTATAACAGCAGGATGTTATCCACCATATATGTAAACACATTTTTGAAATACTGGACTTATCTAACATGCTCTGCATTTTCTGAATGTTTAAATGTTTAATAGTTTTACACTGCATTTAAAATTCTTGCGTCTTCAAACAACCGCTGTCTATATTTCAGGTGAAGCTTTTCCTCGGCCAATGCTGAAAAGGGGCATTATGTAAGGATTCATTTGGTCTATCCGAGTTCATAAATGAAATAAACAATTCTGATAACATGTTACAAAATTATAGAACCTACAGGATTTACTACTAGAGGTTTCTTCTGGAAACAGAGTTCAAGTACAAGTAAATACTCTGAAAATTCCTCTTTGGATATAAAATAAAAATTAAGGACACAGTATTGCTCCTTTTTTGTAAACGGTTCCTAGTTTAGATGTATGATTGTCTTCTTCTCACCATCATCTGTCTTTTTGAATTTAGTAGTTTCTCTGTGAACTTTTTACTGTTTGCATACTTCCTTGGAAAATAAATGCTTTAGCCATTGACAGCAGTGGGGGGTAGTTTCACTTCATCACTAATATCCTGTCCTGCCTTATATAAGTGTTACATTTTGGGTTATTTCTGCTCATTATCAGAGCTTTACTCTAGCCAAGATCTACCTGAAATCAACTGGATGTATAAGTGAATTTAAAGTACACTTTCATCTGTTCTTTTTCATATAGTTCTGTATTTAATTTATTTATTTGAATATTAACTCAACTGAAAGTTGTGGCTGTGTTTCTACAGTTAGTTCCCCACCCACCCTTCCTGTTCTTGTTGTGGTGTTAATGTTGGTGGCTTTGAAATTGCCCGCCCCACTTGTAAATTTGTATTTGGATACTCCTTCTGGGCCCTCTAGACTAGCCCCTTTAAGCAGCCTATCTACCACAGGAAGAGTGGTTCCTGGCCCAGAAATTGTAGCTATGGGCCGTTTGGGTAGTTTTTTTCCAGCTCTTTCAACTTTCTGGTTTAAAAGCCATACTTGCCCTTGTTTCCCACCTTTCCTGTAACTAGCCTACTCCATATACAGAGATGCTGTATCCACGACTGTTGGTAAGCTGAGCCCCGCAAGCCTTTCTGTGTTGGAGGAAAGCCTTCTAGCTTATCAGTGGGAGTGGTAAGCCTGTCTACCAGAAGAGGAGTGGTCCTTGGCCCAGAAATTGTAGTTTATTAACCATTTGGACAGTTTGTCCATCTCTTTCAACTTTCTGGTTTAAAAGACCACATCTGCGTTTGTTTCCCATCTTTCCTGTAACTAATTGACTGGGAAGCACTAGAAAGCCTTAAACTGATACAAGCCTTCTAGCTTAGAAGAGAGACTTTGGAGTGATTAAGCATCAGTTTTCTGTACTTAACTGTTTTCCGCCTAAACGCTGATTTTCCAGCATTTATTATGATTCAAAAGCTTGTTTTTTTCACATATTGTACTTATTTGTCTGCCTGCACTTTTAAAAAGTCTTTTTTTGTTTAAATAATTTAACTGTTGTAGACTACACACTAAAGTGCGATAGCCTTTTCTGATCATTTGTAGTGGTTTAAAAGCTGTTTTACTGTTTTTGCCTTATCTTTTCAAAAAAACTATACAAAAAAAATTCCTTGTTTCCCGCCTTTCTAAGCTAGTAGTGTCCAGTTTTCAGGCTAGAGCTGAAATTAAGGGCTGTGTTACAAGTTTCTGAGATGCCCATACCTTACTTGGATTAAAGGAAGTTTCTCTGTTCACCTGCGAGAGAGGGGAGCTTTGAGCAGTCTACCTGTCCCTGGAGGAGTGGTTCCAGCCCAGAGGTTAATAGTTTATTGGCCATTTTGGGCTAATTTCCATCTCTCTCATTTCCCTGCTATAGAAACTGTGTTTTCACGGTTTTGTGCACCGGCCAGTGCCGGTTAGCTAGGGTTAAATTATTCCCGGCTCCACTAAGTCTCCTCTTCAGTTCTTTCCTTGAAACTAGTCTAATTCTCAACCCAAGTACTCAAAAAGCATCCTACAGCCCAGCACTTGCTCAGAAAGCATCCTACAGCCCAGCACTTGCTCAGAAAGCATCCTACAGCCCAGCACTTGCTCAGATCTAACAGCAAGCACTAATATACCCTGACACTTGATTGCCCAGCAGGGCAAGACTCTTTATTCACCCCTCACCAACCAAGCGACTAAGCAGCTCATCCTAGTATTCAAGCATGACCAAAGGGCAATTTCAGGTGCCCTCTCCAGTCCAGCTGATGAATCTGGGTATCCAGAGGCAATGTTACAACTGTCTCATGTACACAGACAACCCTCTCCTCCTGCCACAAAACACTAACATATGCGAGAGATGCAATTATACAGCCAAACTGGAGGCTAAGCTGTCTCCACCCAAGACTGGAACAGACTGTCAAGAGGAGAAGGTTAACACTTGCACCACACCTCCAGCCACAAATAGACCTACTAAACCAGCACTGGCAAAAAATACACAAATACATACTCGGAGGCTCTAAATAAAAACCTGCAAAAGCATCAGAGACCTCCAAAGCAGACACCCAAACAACCTGCACCTCCCGTCACAAACCAGACAACACATAAAACACAAAATCAGTGTGCCGCACAATCACAGCCCTTAAGGCAAAATAACATACCTAACACACTAGTAATAGGTGACTCTATAGTCAGGCACATTGACATCACACTCACTAGGCTGGACAAGCAGAAGGTTACTGTTAGCTGCCTGTCGGGAGCCAGAATCTGTCACATAACACAAGCACTCAGGTCACTACAGAACAAGTACAAATATGATTCTGTCATTGTGTATGTTGGTGTGAATGACCTGAGCCGTACCTCCCTGGACTACATGAAAGAGATGTCTGATCATATAGCCCAGGCTGGTATGACCCTGACCCGGAGTAACATCCTGCCCTTACCAAGAATGATATCTCAGTATAAAGAAAAAAAATATCAATTTCAACAACTGGATAAGCTTCTGGTGTCATTCAAAGGGGATCTAGTGTCTGTCAGCCTGGGATGACATGCTCGACAAGCCGCGTTGCTTCACAAGAGACGGCTTGCACCTGTCACCTCTAGGCTTTCGAATACTGGCCAAGGCTCTTGCTGCCCCCATAGTGCCTTTTTAGGCAAGGCTCAAAGGTCAAACTCACCTCAGTAAAAGGCACAATTAACAAAAAACTGAGGGTTATGCTACTCAATGCCAGGCGTTTAAATCTCAAGTGCTCAAAGCACTCCTCAGTATGGAGAACGTCGACATTTGTGCAGTAACTGAAACCTGGTTCAAGGCTCCAGAGAGCACCCCAGCACTACCGGGCTACGACTTGTACCACACGTTTCGGCCACAGAACACGGACCGAAACACAAAAGGAGGGGGTGTATCCATATTCATCAAGGATATCTAGACCTCCAGGTTAGTGGCGCAGCATGATACCTCTGAGATCATCCACATGCAACTAACATCGGGCAAATCTGCAATGCAAATTGTGGCCTGCTACAGATCACCCTCCATGACCCAGGACCACCACTCCACCTTTCTGGAGACACAGGAAAACATGAAGGTCCTACCGAACACCCTGATACTGAGCGATTTCAATTACCCTAGCATTAACTGGGAAAACTACTCTAGTACAAACTCCCAGGCCCAGCGCTTCCTGGAATTCATCAACTCAAATGCTCTGGATCAGCTGGTAAACTCCCCTACTAGAGGTGAAAACATATTGGACCAGGTCATCACAAACATGGGCGACAGGAGTTCCAAACCGGAGGTCAACCAGTCACTGGTTAGATCAGACCATAAACTAATCACTCTGGATGTCCACACCCCACCACCACCCCCAACTAAGGAAACCACAGTAAAAAACTTTTCTAAAGCAAACTTCACCTTACTTAAGACAATGGCGGTAAGTTTCACAGCCCCCACGCTAAAGGATAATGCTACCCAAGATGCAGAAACCTTTACAAATGCACTCTATGAGCACCTACAAGGATGCATGGATCATGCCATCCCTAGCAAAACCAAGACTTACTCCTCTAAGAGAAGGAAACCAGTCTGGTGGACCCCTGCCATAAACAGGCTACACAATACAAGGAGGAAACTAGTTCAGGAAAAAAGCAAATCCCAAGAAGGAAAGGCATCCCTGATCAGTATCAGTAAGAAACTAAGGTCCCACATGGAATCACCCAAGGCTAACTTCAAAAGAAAAATAGCCAAGGATTCAAAAGATAACCACAAAGCCTTCTTTAGCTATATTAAAAATCTAAGTGGCAACTCGCAGATATGCACTGAACTAGTGCAAAATAGCACAAAATATTCTGAACCTACTGATAATGCCAACATCCTGGCAGATAGATTCAGTGCAAACTTCATCCCCCTCTCACCCCCAAAAGGGCCCACAACAATGCCGGAAAAGTGTAGTGTCCTGGAAATCACAGACGCACAGGTGAAAATAGCCCTTTCAAAAGCCAAAAACACAGCATCAATGGGGCCAGATGGTGTCACAGGCTGTGTCTTGCACGAACTACAGAATGAATTAACCTCCCACCTAAACACGCTGTTCAACCTCAGCCTCTCCACAGGCTATGTGCCCATAGAATGGTGCACAGGAACAGTTATTCCACTCCACAAAGGAGGGGCCACAACTGACCCTGGTAACTATTGCCCCGGAAGCCTGACTAGCCTGGTCTGCAAGGCTATGGAGCGCATCATAATGGAACTCATTAACAAAGACATTGGGAACCTCCAAACACTTGACCTGACCCAGTTCGGCTTTGTTAAGGGCAGATCATGCCTACTAAACCTGTTAGACTTCTTCGAGACAGTCACCAAGGCCATAGACGAGGGAAAGGTTGTTCACACAGCCTACCTTGACCTTGCCAAGGCTTTCAACACCATTCCCCACTCAGGTATTACAGAAAAACTCACCAGCCTGAACATAAACCCCTACATCATGAGATGAGTTGCCAACTGGCTTACAGACAGAACTTACACGGTAAGAATAGCGGGCTCCAGGTCCGACTCTAAACCAGTGATGTCCCGTAAGGCTCAGTTCGCAAGGCTCAGTTCTGGGACCCCTACTGTCCAGCATATATTTCTTAGAAGTACAGGCAAACACAGGAGGACTATGGCTAACCAAGTTCTCCGATGACTGCAAAATGGGAGCCATAACTGATTCTCCGACTGACACGGACATCCTCCAAAAGGGCCTTACTGAGATGGACACCTGGTGTCAAAGTCCTGGCCTCAAGCTAAATGCCAAAAAATGCATAGTCATCCCATTTGGGAAAAACAAAACACCCACGAATTACCACATAGGTGGCAGCCCCCTTAATACAGAAGAGGTAATAAAAGATCTGGGGACCCAGGTAGATAGTAATCTCTCCTTTGACAATCATATTGCCAAACTAGTTAGGAAATCCTTCTATGTGGCCCATCTAATTACTAAAGGGTTCGCATCTAGAAATTAAGAGGTTATAGTGCCCCTCTACTAGTCACTCATAAGACCCATCATAGAGTACAATGCCCCATTAGGGATGTACCTCACAAGACACTTCCAACAGCTGGAGAGACCACAAAAGTACCTCACCAAGAGGATTACTGATCTCAAACAAATGTCCTTTGCAGCCCGAATGAAAAATCTCCGGCTGTACTCCATGGCATATCGCTTACTCAGAGGTGATCTCTGCCTGACTTACAAAACCATGTCCAACTAAGAATTAATGGACATGCTCCACCTAAAGAAATCCAAGTCACTGCAAGCCACGCGCTCCAGTGAGCTAAACCTTGCCACAACAATAAATAGAACATGCTGGAGGGGTAGATTCCCGTCACAGATACTCCCCATGCTTTGAAACAGAATTCCAAACTACATTAGGCAGAGCCCCTCACTAACACTCTTCAAGAGAAACCTTGACGAGTGGATGGGTAACAGAAAATACACCCCAGGGATCACTTCATTGGCTCTGCTTGACAGACGATCAGTTAATTAAATCAATGGGGTGGCAAAAGCCGACACGCTCTGGCTAGGCTTATAAATGCCTTCCGGCAGATAGCCTAGTACCTACCTATGAACTTCTTTATTGCCAGTAAATATTTTTATTATTTAATTTTCAATGTCTCTGTCTGATTTTTTTTTTTTTTAAAGGTTTGTGCTGGTTTCATGTCTTTACAAATGAATGGTGCTTACCTGATGAGAAAGATGACTGCACAGAGCTATTTGCTAACCTATGAATATTTAAACAAGTGGCTTACTTTAAGGCTAAACAGTATGGTATGTACTTATTTTGTTAGTTCTTACTAACTGGTGGCAACATATTTTAAAGGTTGTAAGAGAGGGAGTTATAGAAAGTTATCATTTATTTACACTTCTAGGAAATATTACGTATGTTTGCCTTGTATGTAAAGCAATTCTGGTTAACTTTTAATTATTATGCAATAACCCATGAGTAGGTGTGGGTATAGCAGGATTTACCCATGGCTGGCGTAGGTTGGTCAGAAGGCTGAAGCCCGAGTGATTAAACAAAGCCCACTGTGGGTAAATTCTGATATACCCACACCAACTCTTGGGTTATTGCTGTTACACAAAATTTAAAAAAGAAATTGCTTACTTTTCTTAAATAATGTCTTTGCATAATGGTGCTGTAGTGTTCTTCCACCATTTCTGATATACTGCGCATGAATACAGGATGTATGCTTCCGAGCTTGCACAGTACATCAGTGCAGTGCACGGAAGCAACACAAAAGAGAGAGAGAACCACCCTCACTGCTTTGTTTTTTCTTTCGACCAAAATTTTATGAAGGACAGCCTAACTACAAGGAAAATCAGGTATATTTCTTACTTATTTTTGCAAGGTGAACCCAATTTTTCTCATATTTTGCTGTACTGTAAGCATATGCAGATAGAGAAGTCTGGCTGCTCAATGTACTTCAGCAGCCAGACATTTTCTATTGGTACAGTCTTGATTTACAACTGGCACACTGATTGGGCTATTCAACCAGCAAGCCCATCATTGTATAATTAAGCAATAACCCAAGAGTGGGTGTGAGTAATGCTGGATTTACCCACGGTTGGTGTGATCAAAGTCCACCATGTGAAAACCCAGTATTACCCACACACAGGAATGGATTACTGCCATTATGCAATGACTTTATTTAAGAAAGAAATTGCTTACCTTTCTTAAATAATGCATTTACATAACAGTGCTCTAGTGTTCCTCCACATTGTTTCCCTATTCTTCAGCATTTTCTGATGTACTGCACATGTGTGGGACTTGCATTCCCATGCTGTTTACACAGTGCATCAGTGCTGTTCAAAAGAAACAAGAAAGAAAAAAGAATCTCCAATGCTTTTTTTTTTAATACGAGGCAAAAATGTGGAAATTCTCCAAAAATCCAGACAGTTCAGAGGCACATCAGTCTGTCGAGACTAAGCAGAAATATAAGGAAAATCAGGTATATTTCAGTTTCTTTAGTTTTGCAGAAGGTAACTGTTTTCTTGTGTTTAGTCTGCTGTTGTAGCATATATCAATAGAAAAGTCTAGCTGCTCCATGGTACTTCAGAGGCTAGGTTTTTTGCTGTTGGTATATGCTGGATATAGAAGGGCATGCTGGTTGGGATGTCCAATCAGTGTGCATGCCTTTTAATACTAAAGAGAAGTCACTATACAATTACTAATAAACTACACTAAAATACACTGGGCTTCATCTGATGTAGGAAAAATCCCTTAAGGCCAGTGACTATAACTCTGATCTGTAGTTATACAGCTAGTCTGGGTGTGGCTGATGCAGTCAACTAATCAGAGCAATAGTGCACTATATTATACACCCTTATGGCCAAATGCACTTTGTATACTTAATGGTGTCAGTGGTGGGAGTCAGTCCCCATACTGCTGTTTCCATAGCCACCAAATACTGTCAGCAGCAGTGCTAGAGCCGGAACCTATACTTCCTGTTCTTCGCATTAACTGAAGGTGAAATATCTATTAATCTACTTCAGTACAATCATCTCCATTTTTCTTCAAGTCACTTTGTTGACATTAGAAACTACAATAAAGACAAGTACAGTTGTGTCCCACTTACCATAACTGTAGATGTTTGATTAGATCAATGTTGCAGATCTGATTCTTGGGTCTTCCTACCATGTAGAAGCCTGCGACCATCCTGACTTCCAGAGTCTTTACATCATCCCAAGTCGACGTTTGAAGACCACTGTCTGTACATCAGGGTATAACAATGGCATCCACTGGCGCCATCTTTAGGCCTTTCTAAGCAATGAAAGAGCAATCTGATGCCGGAGGACGGCACAACTGCCACAGTTTGTCTGAATTTAAGTGAGAAGGAAGGGTTAAAACATAGGAAGCAGAGAGGGGATGATGGAGATAAGAGAACTATCTGCAGAAAAAGCTCCTCTATCCCATGCACCTAGCAAGGG